>NC_044037.1:94932661-95236878 GCF_901765095.1 Microcaecilia unicolor
CATATGATATAATTGTTAATATGAGTGGGGTAAAACCTAAAAGTGGACCATCAATATAAGTTAAAGTTTCAATGACATAGGTCCCTGAGCATGACAAACTCATCAATGCTGTTATGTCACAGAAGAAATGGTTAATTTCATTGGAGCTACAGAAAAATAACTGTGATATTAAAGTAACATAAGAGACTGGATTTAAAAATGCAATTGTCCATGAAACAATGGCTAGAATAATGCAGACTTTCTTGTTCATGATAATGGTGTAATGCAAGGGTTTGCAGATTGCAACATAGCGATCATAAGCCATGGTGGTAAGAAGATAGAACTCAACATTGCTACAGGCCAGGAACAGGTACATCTGGATCATACACTGCATGAAAGAAATGGTCTTATTCTGTGCTATGAGCACTGCTAACAATTTAGGCACTGTGACAGTCACGTAACAGATTTCAAGGAAGGACAAGTTGCTCAGGAAGAAGAACATGGGGCTATGCAGATGGGAATCAGAGCACACTGTGACTATAATAAGAAGATTCCCTGACAAGCACATCAAATAAATAATCAAAAACACAAGGAAAAAGAGGGGCTGCATCTCAGGAAACTCAAAGAATCCCAGAATGATGAATTCTGTAACCTTGGTGTGATTCATCTTTTTTATTTCTCCCATTCTGATAGTTGTTGGAATAAGAAAGGCAAAACAGAAAATTAAAACAAATATATCTAAAGGCTTGACATTATAGCAGGACGTCTATGTAGGGAGTGCAAACAGTTGCCTACTTTAAGTCTATTTGATAAAGACGATATAGACACCTGTGTGCCTTTATTAAGAAGGATCCCAGATCCAGCCACAATAGTGCACAAATGCCAATACACAAATTTACACCTACTCCAAAGAAAGTGTAAATGTGTGCGTGCTCTGTGGGATAATTCTATAAAGCAGGCACTAACAATTACATTCAGATTATGCATCAAATGATAAGAATAAAGACATATATGTACATATAAGTATTTAAACCCCAAAATGTTGCCTAAATGATTCCGTAAATATATTATTACCTTTCATACTATCCATCTGATATTGAAAAATATCTAATTGGCCAGAAATGGCTGCTTACTGGTTAAATAATGTTTTAGCACCTAACCACAAATATTCAGAGTGAGATAACCAGTTATCTCTGCTGAATATTCACAATCAGTGCTGAAAAGTTAACTGGCTATATTGCATGATAACCAGCAATATTCAGCACTGACCTATCTTTCCCTGCTATCAACTTAACTAACCAGTGCTAAATATTCACTTAGCCCAGTGGCTCCCAAACCTTAACCAGGAGGCACCCCAGCTAGTGAGATATTCGTGAGATAGATTTGCATGTAGTGGAGGCAGTGCATGCAAATGTCTCATGAATATTCATTGTGACTGGCTAGGGTGCCTCCAGGACCAGGTTTGAGAACCACTGGCTTAGCCGGTTAAGTTAAAAGAGGACAAAGAAAATGAATATTCGATGCCGATCACTGAAAATGGCCCTGGGTTTGTGAGCTACCTCCTGCCAGCTGAATATTGGAACAATGTTTGGTCATCATATTTCATAAGCACACTTTGGGATAATGAACAATGATCTTCCGCATGGGAAAGAAAATATAATGTGTAACCCAGTTACAGCTGATTATCAGAAGCACAAACAATGTGTAATGTATTTCTTTATATTTATTAGATGCTCAATTCCACCATGTTCCTGGTATCATAGAATAATAATAAATGCATTTTATAAACATATCAATATTTCATTAAATGTAAAAATCATCACAGATATACCACATGTCTATAAATAATAACATACATCTTCAAAAAATATGCCTTAACTGCTCACTGAATCATTACAAAACATCACCAAGCCTTCCAGAATCATTAAAATTTAAAAAATTATTGTATATCCAAGCCTTAATCTGCTTTCTAAAACTGCAGTACTATGGAGAAGGGCATTCCAAAGTTTGAAGCAGAGCCAGTGTTGATCTAGGAATCACCAAAAGCCTTTCCTGAGATTACCTAGTTTTCCTGCCGGAAGACCACCATCTAGGACTTTGAAAGCCAAACTTTTAAACAAAATTCTTGCCTGAACTGACAACCAAAGTAATGTGCAATGAACTGACTGAACATGATAATATACCTTTAGGCTCATCAAAATTAGGCCATATTCTGAACATATTGTGGTCTAGTCAGTGAAATTATCCAATACAGGACCATTTTCATAAGCCTTTCAGCCATTTAAAAGCTACTTATTTGACAAAGACACACAAAAAAAAAAAACAACAACTAGAGGAGTAGGATAGTTATGGTAGTGAGAACCAAGAAAGGCAGGGCTCAAATTCTTTTTACCTACTGATGCTGCTTGTAATCATGAGTAAATATCTTTGGGGAGGGGGTAGGGTTCTATGTAGGTCAGCCAAAGACAGGCATTCAATTTTGTATGTGCATCAATAATCTGTGTGCAAAGTAATTGACTAAATTGGTGATAATTAGTGTTAACAAGCTCTTAATTGGCATTTATTGGAAGTTACGCATGAATCTGCCCAACACCATATTCTATAATATGCACATCTAATTTTCATAGGGGGATATTTATTAAGCAGTGGTAAAAAGTGGCCTGTGGAAGCGTGGGCACGTGTGTTGGGAGCACACTGGGCAATTTTTAATATGGCTGGGGAAAAGGACATTTTTTAATGGGCTGAGAAATGGGCATGTGCTAAAATTAAAACTAGCATGAGCATATTTACAGCCCGAGCCCTTACCATCACCCATTGACGTAGCAGTAAAAACTCTTTCACTACCTGCATAGTAACCATGCAGCATACGCCAATATGGCTGTGTTACTGATTACCTCCAGGAATGCCCCCTGAGGTATAAAATAGAAAATGATCTACTACGGGAATAAGTGTGCGCCAACTTCAAAATTACCACCAGGTGGGCACGCTATCCCAGCAGTAGTGCCAATTTGGCCCATGCTACCAGTGCATTAGCCCTACTACTGCTTTATAATAGAGCCCCATAGTGTGCAACTCCAAAGGTGGTGTGGCCACGGGAGCGGCATGGGTAGGTGAAGGATGTTCTCAGAATTTCAGGCACTATTACAGAATGCCTGTATTTGCGCATCTAACAACCATTAATTGAGCGTGAGCATTTACACCAGCTTTGACACATGAAAATACTCACGCTCAAAGTTAGGCATGGAACAGACTTTATAGAATTCATGCATAGCATGGATCATCCTAGCACCTAAATTTGGACGACCTATACAGAATTACCCAGCTTGCATTTAATTGCCTCAAGTACAACTTAAATTGTGAGCCTGCTTTGGCAGAGAAAAAACTATGAGGCACTTTTACTAAAGTGCGGTAAATTTTGCACTTATCGTACAGTTAACCTAAAAATTACCATGCAGTAAATGCAAAGCATGTGCAGTAAGCGGAGGGGCTGTGCCCTGCATCTTTCCTGCATTTACCAGGGCCGGTCTTAGGCAGAGGCGACCGAGGCGGCCGCATAGGGCCCCGCGCCTAAGGGGGCCCCGCGCGGCGCGCCTCAGCTCTGCCTCGCCGCCGGACTGCCGCTGCTCGCCCGCCCTCCACCCATGTCAAACGACGGGACTCTCCGCGTTCCCCTGCTTCCCCTCCCTCCAGGCACCTGAGCCCCCCTTGCGGAAGTTACATCAGAGGGTGGGACATGAGGGAAGGCCGGCCAATGGACGAACTGCGAAGTGGTTTTTCTTCTTCTAGTCAGACGCAGGCATCGCCGCTTGAAGATTTTTTTTACAATGTTAGGTCAGGTGAGGTGCCGGCCGGGTCGGGTGGCAGAAGAGGGTCGTTTGGCGGGTCGGGGAGGGGGGGGGCTCAGGTGCCTGGAGGGGGAGCAGGGAAACGAGGAGAGTCGTGTGCTGGACAAGGGTGGAGGGCATGGGGGACGGGGGGGGGGGGGGGTTACTGGGCATGGGTAGATGGCAGGGGGGGGGTTACTGGACATGGGTAGATGGCAGGGGAGGGGGGGTTGGACATAGGTAGATGGCAGTTGGCAGGGGAGGGCAGGGAGGACAGGAGGGTCACTGGACATGGGTGGATGGCAGGGGAGGGGGGGTTTGGACATAGGTGGATGGCAGTTGGCAGGGGGGACAGGAGGGTCGCTGGACATGGGTGGATGGCAGGGGAGGGGGGGTTTGGACATAGGTGGATGGCAGTTGGCAGGGGGGACAGGAGGGTCGCTGGACATGGGTGGATGGCAGGGGAGGGGGGTTTCTGGACATATGTGGATGGCAGGGGGGGCAGGAGGGTCGCTGGACATGGGTGCATGGAGGGGAGGGGTGTTTCTGGACATAGGTGGCTGGCAGGGGCGGGCAGGGAGGACAGGAGGGTCACTGGACATGGGTGGATGGCAGGGGAGGGGGGTTTGGACATAGGTGGATGGCAGTTGGCAGGGGAGGGCAGGGGGGACAGGAGGGTCGCTGGACATGGGTGCATGGAGGGGAGGGGGTTTCTGGACATAGGTGGATGGCAGGGGTGGGCAGGGAGGACAGGAGGGTCACTGGACATGGGTGGATGGCAGGGGAGGGGGGTTTGGACATAGGTAGATGGCAGTTGGCAGGGGAGGGCAGGGAGGACAGGAGGGTCGCTGGACATGGGTGGATGGCAGGGGAGGGGGGTTTCTGGACATAGGTGGATGGCAGAGGGGACGGGGGGAGTTGCTGGACATAGATGGATGGCAGGGGGGACAGGAGGGTTGCTGGACATGGGTGCATGGAGGAGAGAAGAAATGCTGGACATGGAGGCGAGGGAAGAGTGAGGAAGGCGATGAGGTGAGGGAAAAGGAAGAGAGGAGAAAAAGTGCACATGGATATAGAAAATAGGCAGAAGCTGGATCCACTGGACAGTCAAGTCTGCAGAGGACCCACCTTTTACTTACGGATGTAGGGCAAGAAATGAAGAAGAAAGGCGGAAAGTAAAGAAATAAATGGAAAGGAAGCCCTGGAAACGGAGTTAAGAGGACAGATAGCAGCACAATCGGATACTGAGCCAGCATGATCAGAAAAATGAAGTTACCAGACAACAAAGGTAGAAAAAAACTATTTTATTCAGGATTTATTAATTGGAATATGTCAGTTTTTGGAAATGGTGGGGGTTCCCTAGCGTTTACAAGCTGCCGTCATTTAAAGATAAGTTTATGCACTGAGATATGTTGGGCATATTTTATTATTAAAAACAGTTTTGCTGGATTACATAAATTATACGACTTGGAAATTAATCAGTGTGATATGAATGATAAGAAGGGGATTCAATGAGGATTTGCACCACACCATTGCGCTTGTGACGCAAAGAACATAACTGTTCATATGGATGTGAGAGGCAGTTAGATCTGATGAACCCCGAAAATAATTTGGAGTCAATCGTGGATGACTATAAAAATTTGTAAACCCTGCAGTGAATATATATGTTTGGGACACTAATAGGATATTGGATGGAAGTTTAGTCCCCACATTTGTTCTATCTGGTGGGCTGTAATTTTAATAGTTTTTGGAAATGTGCATCTGTGATATTTTTCAAGTAAGTTTCAATTTTTGTAGTATTGCTGCATGCTGAGTCTGACTTCTTGAGGTAACTTTCCAGTTCAGTATTTTGCCTTCATGTGTTTTTCAGGTGTGATCAAGGAAGGTACAGTATTCTGCTAGCGTATAGTTTGCAGCCCTTTTTGTTTGTTTTTTTTCACTAGGTTGTGCACTGGTGTTTTAGAGCCCGGTGTAATTACAGTTGCCTTTCCACGCCAGGCATAAGGTTGTAGCTCGTCCTGTCCTTGGAATTAGTGTTGTTTATGGTTTGTTAAGGTTATGAGTGTGTTTTTGCACAAGTTTGTGTACAGTGTTTTGCAGTGGAGAGATAGTGTGTTGGCCTTACTAAGGTGGCACCAAACATCAGAAAGGGTGTAGAGCCTAAATCATGACACACTACCTCTAAAAGGGTGATTTGTGGCTCTACATGAGAATTGTGGTATTATGATCCCTTGCTAGCTTCATATTGTTGACGGTCTGCATTTTCCGTATGGCTGGTATATTGGTGTATAAGGTATTAATTGTGTCTATTTTATTTTTACTTATTTTTTTTCTGTGTGTTGTCAGACAATTATGGATGACAGACAGAGTCGGAGTCTTCTTGAGTCTGAGAGTTGTGGTATATATTTTAAAACAATTTTAATACCTTGGTGGTCTATATGTTTTTATATTGTACATTATATTTTACACATCGCTTAATTTTATTGTATATCTTTTCATTTCATTTTTATTTTATTGCATATATGGGTTACAGAGTAATAGGGGAATTTGAAAGTACTGAATCTTTTCTTAATATTTTTCCTTTATTCTCCTTTGTTATGAGAATTGGAACTACTAATTGTAGTGGACTTGAACTAAATAATTTCTGGGGAGGGGAGGTTTCATGATAGCATTGTGCTTATTATTTCAATCAGTTTTTTTGTACAAGTTTAGCTTCATTTGTCGTTATTTGAAATTTCATTATAAAATTTTCTAAAAATGGAATAATCGTATCAATGGGGCGGAGCTAGGGTGGGGGCGGGGCTACAGTGGGGCGGGGCTATGATGGGGCTCCACCAAATTGGTCTGCATAGGGCCCCGCACTTGCTAAGACCGGCCCTGGCATTTACTGCACAGGGTGAACATTTATCTCATAACATTGCTTTACATGCAGTGCCAAAATAGTACAGGAGCACTATCTGGCAGAACATGTAATGCAGTGGGGGCCAAGTCTGAAAATATTTAAATAAGCATTTAAATGCAGCAGTGATGCACTCAACCCTCCCAACACATTCACTTATTCCCAGTCTAGTCTCTTTTGTAACCTTAGCTCTCTCTCCCACACTCTTCCATAACATCAGCTCTTCTTCCTGTACCCTTTCTCAAAACCAACTCTCCCTCCCACACCATTCCCTAGCATCAGTGTTCTCATCTGAACTCTTCCCTGAATTCAGCTGTCTCATCTGCACCCTACCCCGATTTCAGGTCTTCCTCCCACTCCCTTCCCCAACTCCACCTCTTCTTCCCACTCTCTTTTTCAGCATTGTCTCTCCCTCCTGTTTCCTTGCCCAACTTTAGTTCTCTCACTTGAATTTTTCTCCAACATCAGCTCTCTCATCTGCACCCTTTCCCAACTTCAGCACTCCCTTCTGCACCTCTCCCCAGCTTCAGTTCTATCTAGCTCCCCTTCCCTGTCAGGTCAAACTCTCACATCCCCCCATCTTATCCCCATCACCAAAAATATATCACACGCTCTCGGACAGTCAAAGCATGTGTCCCCTCTCCTGCCACTCCCGGAACCTATCCAGGAGTCTGCAGTTCTTGGGTCTGTAGTAATGAGAAACAGCAATCCACCTTTGCTGCCTCTCAGTCGGTGCCTGAAACCAAAATGGCACCTCTACCTCCTAGAGGTCATGTTAGGATACAGCAGTAGTACCTCAAGACTACTGTAAGAAGGCAGAGAAACCATTTTGGATTCAGGCACCATTGGGAAGCCCACTGCTTAGTAAAAGGGCCCTATATTATCTGAATTTTAATTCACTTTCAGTCCAGATTTTAAAAGGCAAATTAATTGAATGTAAATCCAAATCCTACTTTTAAATTGTTCACTACATGGCTGAGCAAGGGGTAAGATGGCCGCTGAGCAAAACTGCTAGCAGGCAGCATTTTCTTTTACAGCTCTCTGAAAGATTTGACTTACTGACGGGGCAAATCAGCCTCCAATGCCCCCTCCTGTCAGGCTCCTTCTTCACAGGATATTTGCACATTGTTGCAGACTGCTGTAAATCCATCTACTCCAGTGTTAGCAATGTCGGAAGGTGGCTCGTTGACATGCTCTGGTGCGAATGGAGGCACTGAAGCGTCTCTAGGGCTAGAGCTGACGCTCAGCCCCGACACAAGAGAACCGCCCCCTCAACCTGTGAGCAGCAGTACACTAGCAGAGGTGACTCCGAGCATCCCTCCTAAGTGTGGTGTGGACGAACGGAGCCAGGAGGAGTTAAATCAGCCTGCTGGTAATCTAGAAGCCTTGATGGGAACGACAACACCAGATACAACAAAGGTGGGAGACGCTGCTATCACGAGCCAGGGGACAACGATTGAGAAAGAGGTACCACCTTTGAATTTTTCTTTTGAAACAAAAAAACCAGCTGAAGTTACCCTAGATTCCTTATGGACTCTAATAGTGGACCTAGGGAAATCTCTATCACCTCAAATTCAGAAATTAAATCAAGAAATGATAACACAAGTACAAAATATAAAATCTTTGGATATAAAAATCGAAAAACTGGAGCAACTAGAACTTAAAAAGGATTTGGAAATGAAAAAAATGCAGACCCAACAGGAGATTATGGTAAAAGATTTGACTTCTTTAAGAAGAAAAACTGAATTTCTTGAGAACTCTGTTAGATGTAATAATCTTCGCTTCCTAAATTTTCCAAAGCAACTTACTAAATCTCCTAGGGAAATTTTAAAAAAGTACTTAATTGAGATCTTTGGTGTTAAGGAAGAAATTATTCCTCCTTTCACCCAGGTTTATTACCTACCATTAAAAGAGCAGGCGGATCAGAAGAAACCAGAACAAGAAGAACAAGTTTTGAATGTCACAGATTTACTTGAAAATATAGATCTTGAACCTGTTACCTCAACTACCCTAATTGCAACAGTTGCATTAACACCGGATAAGTCCTGGTTAATGACTATGTACTTTAAAAACAAAGACAAATTGTTTCTTGGTCAAAAGATACAATTATTCCCTGATATCTCTAGAGAAATGCAAAAGCGTCGAAAACAATTTCTTCTAATGAAACCAGGGGTCATACAGCTGGGTGCTACATTTTACTTGAGATATCCGTATAAATGCATAGTGAGATACCAATCGAATAAATATGTTTTCTTTGACCCAGCTCAGTTAACAGTGTTTCTAGCATCAAGGCAAAATAGGGGTGCTTAAAATGTTATTCTCCCTTTAATTGAGAAATTTAACACTGAGCAATGTTACCTGTTAGTTTTTTTATTTGCTTTAATCTTGAAATTTTTGCCTAATATATGTTCCATTTCTTAATATCTTGCTCCAAATATGTAGACTTGAGCGAGAAATTTCAAAACCGTTGCTTTAATAATATTGTATTCCTGACTAAACTATATGTGAAATGTATTGCTTTTCAAAACAAGCTTTGCTTGATTATAATTGTAAAAGTTATAAATAAAATAATAATAATAAAAAATGTTCACCACATGCAGGTAAAAAACATGCATATTGCTCTGTAATAAATATTTTTACCCAGGTTTTTAAGGAGGTGTTCCTGGGAAAGGAATAGCTTGGGGGAGGGGGGGAGAGTGAGTGAAGAAAACAGTATGAGTAGATTTGCATTTTCAATGTCTGCTATTTTTATGGAAAATATACTCACACTAAAAGGTTGTGCAAATATCTCCAGCACTTTTTTTCTGGTCAATTTACAAAATGAAAATATACACTCAATTTCTTTCTGGTGCAAATGGATCAAAATACCAATGAACTTTCCATCACTGAATATCCAGGTTTATGTGGTCTGCTATCCTACGTCCAGTTAAGTGTGATATTCAGCACTTAACCGCCTAAGTGAAACTGGATAAAGATAGGACTGAGTTTATGATTCCGATGTGACCAGTTAACTTAGGTGTTTAAGGGAACCTTTTACTAATCTACGCTAGTAAATGGGCTTAGTGCATCATAACTCTGGAATTTCCCATGTGTAAAACTCATTTCTAGCAAGGCTTTGGCCTTTTTCAATGTTAGCATTAGCGCAGGGCCACTGAAAAAAATTAACACGGGAGCTCTTACTGCCTCCTGTTTAGGAGCTGCTAAGGGCTTCTGCGTTGTCAGTGTTAGTTAGCATGCGCAAATGTCAGCACTCTAGCTGAACAGCGCTTCCACACCAATTCTCTACCGTTAACACACCCCTCTAACAAAACAAATACCATGCGCTTAGCGCATACAAATGGCAAAATTAGTGCAAAAGGTTTTACTACAACCTGTGTTAGGCCGTTTTTCACCATGTTAAGTGCGCATTATTGCTTAATGCCTCCAGACCACCCAGAAAATAGCCGGCTACGGATTTAGCAGTTGGTCAGATATTCAGGAGCACTAACTGGTTAAGTTCTGCTGAATATCAACCAATAGTTAACAAGAGTGATTTAACCATCCAGGTGCCTCTCCTGTCCAGTTAAATTGCTTTGAATATTGACTACATCATTTAAAAAAATGTATGATATCAGTATCTAGTGATTTCTTATCCTCTCATTTCCAGTTAATTTTACTTTGATTTTCAAAGACATCACTGGTTAAGTCAGCATCTTTGAATATTCCTCGGTAAAGATATTCAGGGGCCCTTTTTACAGAGTGGCGGTAAGCCCAACGTGGGCTTACCGTTCGCTTTTCCGGGACTCCATCAGACCAACGTGGCCGCCGGTGGTAGTCCCACCCTGAGTGTGCACCATTACCAAGGGGAAAAAGAAGACTCCTGGAAATGGTTTGCACTGCAGTAAACCGGCGGTAATCGGGCATCGCCGCATGCTGCCCGGTTACCGCCAGGTTAGCGTGGGAGCCCTTATCACTTGGTAAAAAACCCCCTCAGATAACTAATCCTGTTACCTTTATAACTGTTCTTTTTACAGCCCCACATAACTGGTCAATCACACCACTGGGATGCCTCCAGTCTCACCTCTTCTTTTTTCCCCCAAGTTTATTTATAAAGTTTCTTTAACAAGATAAAGAAAAGAAAAAAAAAAGAAACAGTTCAATTAACATCAACAATGTAAGTATAATAATTCATGAGTTATTGCTGTAGATCATCTAGATTCATCTGTATCTGTTTTGTGACATTTAAAATTATAGCATATTGTTTAGATTTTGTATTATCTAGGAATATGTTCTTTTTAAAACAATAATGTAAGCTGCAATGATCCATTTATGATTACTTGCACATAGAAATAGTGTCTGTAATGTAATGTAATCATGGGATAAGGAAAGTGTTGAGGATAAACAAGTTAGAAATAAAGTCTCAAACAGAGGAGGAAGATGAACAATTGTCCACAAGAGACCATATTTCATGGAAGGAGGTTAAATGACCTCTCTTGAAGGCCACTGCCTCCTCATATTTCCTATATGCACATAAAGTGTTTGATAATTCATGTTATGAGGATGAGGCATTCAGATTATTTCTCCAGTTTAAATGAATGGCTAAAATAAGCATTATAATAAACACTTTGCATACTTTAGATTAACTGAAATGCCTGGAGATGAAGAACATAGCACAATGTACTAATTTTATAAGGTAGCTGGTTTGTAATGGAGAAGATCATAGATTTTTCCCAAATTTAGGACCAGTAGGATTTTAAGTTCATACAGTGAAAGATAATATGGAACAGACTGCTGGATTTCTTTTGGCATAACCTGCACTGATCTGATAGTATTGTGGCAATTTTTGCCAATTTAACTGGAGTCCAGTATGCTTTGTGTATAATAAATATGAAGATTGAATAAAGGGACGTATAGTTATAGTCCTAAATAAGTGCCATTAAGTAGAGGATAAAGAAGTGTTTAATTCCTTTTCCCAGTCTAAGATTATGCTAGATCACAACTGGGTCCATGGTGTTCGTTGGGATTTGTAGACCTTGGATACAGATTTAGGAGCTAGTAATAGATTTTGACAAAATATTAAAAAGCTGAAGGAGATGGATATATTTTGAAAGGACAAGGGATATTGACTTTGAATTACCTGAGAGATTTGTTGCCAATAATTCAGTATGGGGGTCCTTTACAAAGGCGCACTAGTATTTTTAGTGCACACGAAAAATAAGCATGCGCTAAACATTAGAAACACCCATATATTCCTATTGGCAACTCTAGCATTTAGCACACGCTAATCATAAGTGCACGCTAACAACACTAGCGTGCCTCTGTAAAAGGACCCCTTGGTTAGGTTAGAAGCCAAAAAGTTGACATATTTCTTGACAAGAAACCGGAAAGTTTATTTTGAAATAAGGAATTATCAACACTATCTGACCATTTATAATTTAAGAAAGTCATTACCTTGTTGATAGTGCATGAGGTGAGTTTCAGAATGCATAACTCATTGGAACAGTGAAATTTATTCATAGATGGGAGGATGTTCAATGGGTCAGGATGAATTGTATACTTTCAAACATTGCCTATTAACATTAGAATTATGATTATTATTATTATTACATTTGTACCCTGCGGTTTCCCACACAATGCAGGCTCAATGATCAGATTGATACCAATATTTAGCCTTAGAAATTTGGAATGCCATATGGTAATTTTTTTAATCTGGAGAGATTAAGTCCCTCAAATCTATCAGATAATTTTAGTTTCTCCAATGCTATACGAGGAGTAGAAGATCACTATATAAATTTAGAGATTACCACATCAAGGGGCCATTTTAGAAAGGTACATTAGGCTCTATATGAGTGCAGTGCACGCCCAAATGAGACTTCCAGGCTACCATGCCCTCCTGCTGGTAATTTCAGATTTGACATGCACCCATAATGCTCTAATGATTTATATATTTCTTCTCACACGTTCCATTTCTGGTGGTAATCAGCAGTTGGAATTCGCCGACCGGTCATCGCACATGTAGCACATGAGCCCTTACCACTAGATCTATGGGTGGTGTTTAGCGCTTAAGCCAGTTTCAGATTTACAGTTTCAGACTCATGCTAATTTCAGTTTTACTACATACCCTTTTCCTGTCCCATTAAAAAAAAATCCCAAAACATATGCCTACAGTGTCACGGGCCACTTTTTACCGCGGCTTAGTAAAAGGATCCCATAGGTGTTTATGTGTCTTTATAAAATAGCCTACTTGGCCCTTCAGCCTAGGGAACCTGTAAAAAAAATTATGGTCTAAGCATATTTGAGCACTTTGAAACTGTATCCCTACTCCATACTCCCTCCCACTCCCCCATCCCCAAGATGTGAATAACAATAAGGCTTACCAGCCTCTATGATAGCTTCAGATACAGACAGTTCTGGTAGAGCAGTGAGCAAGTCACTGGAGTAGTATAGTGGTCGGTACAGTGCACTGTAGAGAATTGGACCCAGGCCCACATTTCACTCTACCTGTCACCTGTGATCCCTCCAAAACTCACCAAAAACCTACTGAACCCACATATAGGTGACTCCTTCACCCATAAGGCCTAATATACAGTTGGGGGCAGTGTGTTCTGGAGGGCTCAGCAGACAAGATAAGGGGGCAACACTGAAATGTGTACCTGGGAGTTTTTATAAAAAGTGCACAGCAGTCCACCTGAGGATGCCCTATTGCTCTCCTAGGATGTCTGTTTGGCCAGTCTATTAAGATTGCTGGCTCCTCCTACATCCCAATGGCTTAATTTTGTGTGTTTTTCACTTGGACATATTGTTTTTGAAAATGGACCAAAAAGATAAATGCACAGAACATAAAACAAAGCAAGTGGCCATTTTTGAAAATGAAAATGGCTATATTTACTGTTTGGATTTTGCATGTTTGAGCAAAACGTCCAAAATCATACCTAGACATTATGTCAAAAATGGTCCTCTCTGTGCCTTTTTAAAATAGGCAACCAGAATTATCCCCAAAGTATAAAAATGCTCATGTAAAAATTTACACTCAATCCAAGACAGTTGAAAATATGTGCATATGTTGTATGCATGTATGTATATACTTTACAAAGTGTTTGTGTATATCACAGCTCTACCCCACTCCACCCAAACTGCAGTTTCATGAATGCCTACCCATATAATGAGTGAAAGTAGGTGCTGTGTTTCTGTGCACCTATTTTTATGCATATGTATACCAATGCAATTTTATGAGTCATCTTTTATGTATACAACATGCTTTCCACACAGAAAATGCTTTGTGAAATTATTCCTCTTAAGATTATCGATCTCATCATATAATATTTATTGGATGCAACTTCTGTTTGAAATGATCATGCAGTTTAGACTCAACAGGACAAAAACTATATTTTCAGCTAATACAGGGTATCATTTACTAAGCCATGGTAGAGTTCCTATGAGTGTCTCAACGTTTACCACCAGCTGATTTCTACCGACAGCTAGCAACGCTACCACAGCTTAGTAAAAGACCCCCAAAACTGCATAGGGTAAAAGGTCATAGCTGTATATTGGTTTATATGTATTTCTTATAAAAAATATAAACACAGAAAGGGATACTCACTTTTTCTAGTTAATTTTCTGGCAAAGATTCTCTTCTTGATAAAAAAGACTTGGATCAGGCAGACGCATTTAAGAAGTTTCCTGCACCTATGAGATAAAACCCCAAAGGAATTTCGAGGCTTCAGATGTGTAACATGAAAAAAAGTGTAACAAGTTGGAAAGAACATGCTGTAATCACTTTACAAAGATGAGTTTTGCTGAGAGAGTGTGTGCTTTACATTTGTATGATTGTGAGTAAGTGGATAGAAATACTGAGGGGTCCTTTTACAAAGGCATGGTAAAAAGTGGCCTGCGGTAGTGTAGGCGTGGGTTTTGGGCACACCTACCAAAAATGTTTGCCGAAAATGGACATGTGGCAAAATCAAAATTCCAGCGTGTCCATTGTGAGTCTCAGACCTTAGCGCCAGCCATAGACCTAGCAGTAAAGAATTTGGATGGAAATGACCTACATGCGTCAGATGCTGTGCAGGCCTCTAAGACTTGTTGCTATAAGTCCTATATCCCGCCGTACAACATTGGCACTTTCTCTGTACATAACACAGAGAGCATTTTCTCTTTCTGTGTTATGTACAGTGGTGGGGGTTCTTCTTAAATCCTCTGTTCAACTCCTCCCTTGTCCTTGGGCTTTTCATCATCAATATGTGCACTTCACTGGTTTTCATGCTTCTTTGTTGTTGTTGTTGTTGTTGTTGTTATTGTTCTTCTGCTTTTTTGTTTCCTTTCTTCTTTTGTCAGTTCTTCTTGTAGTACTATAAGGCCCTCTAGAATCTTTTATCCTCAGAGTTGTAGAGGGTGCTGGAAAAACTTCTCTCTCTTTCTCTGGTTTCTTTCAAGGCTCTTATTGGCTGATTGATTTTCTTTTTCTGGGACACAGACATAGCCTTATACCTTGTGGATCTTCCTGCCCCTATGTCTGCTGCTATGGCTGCAGTTTACCCTCCTCTGAGTAAAAGAAGATTTCTTTTTTAACCTTTTCAATTGTTTATAAAAGATCAGAGTACACACACATTTACACTTCCTTTGGATCAGGTGCAAGAATATTTCTGCATTTCTAGAGGTCAAAGTAGGAGCCTATGATATAAATGCAGAGCTGCCAAGTTACCCATTCCAGGAGGGAAACTTTTTGGCCAGTCCTAGTTTTAAACTTTCAACCTAAAACAGTGTAGTATTTGTAGACCATGATTCTATCCTTTGAAATCAGTGCTGCAGATCCCATAATGCACCAGGATGAGGTTGTCAGAAATATAGGACCAGCCCAAAATTCTCCCTCCTTGAATGAGTAACTTGGCAGCTCTGTAAACACATATGTCATACTTGCCAAGTCTCCCGCTTTAGTAGATAATCTCCCGCACTCCTGCCAAAGCGGGAAAGTCTCCCGCTGAGATCCACTGCCACCCCTGCCACTGCTTCTCTCTTGAGCAGCTGCAACCGCAGCAAAAGAAGAAAAACAAGCATGGGGCCACAGCCGCCTTCAGGCACGCACTGTTGGCTCTGCCTAGGGTTACCATTTTGTGTCCTCTGAAAAAGAGGACACATGTCACGCCCCCTACCCCGCCCCCGCCACATGCCACGCCCCCTTCAGGTCGGGGTTCCGCCACGCCCCCCCCCCGTCACATAGTCCCCTCCCCCCCTCACTTACTATCTAGCCCTGGTGGTCTAGTAGCGTCTTCTCTTCGGGGCAGGAAAGAGCCCCCTCTTTCCTGCCCGGAGCGCTGCCTGCCCTTGCCTGCTGCATCCTCCTCGGTATGGCTGGGGATTCAAAATGGCCACCGAGAGTTGAAGCGGCCTCGCGAGAGTTCAAATCTCGGCGGCCATTTTGAATCCCCAGCCAAACCGAGAAGGATGATAGACAGGGGAGGCAGCGCTCCGGGCAGGAAAGAGGGGGCTCTTTCCTGCCCCGAAGACGTCACTAGACCACCAGGGAACATGGTAAGGAAGGGGAGGGGATGGGAGACCAGGTCACGACCCACGGCGCCGATCGCGCTCCCACCGCACGCACGCGCCTGCCCGCACCCGCGCCCACGTTTGTCCAGAAATCCGGACAAACGTGGGCGCGGGCAAAATCCGCCGGACGCCCCGGACATGCCCTCAAAAAGAGGACATGTCCGGGGAAATCCGGACGTATGGTAACCCTAGCTCTGCCTGACCTCTGCCCACGAAATAGGTAATTGACATCAGCAGGGGCAGAGGACAGCAGAACCGACACCGCATGCTTGAAAACTGCTGCGGCTCCGCTTGTTTTTCTTCTTTTGCTGACGCTGCTGCTGCAACATGGGGAGGGAGAGGGGAAACAGAGGGTACTGGCTGGAAAGGGTAGAGGAATGGGGAAAGGGTGTGCAGTGCGAGGAAGGAGATAATAAATGGAGAGAGCAGAGAGGAGAAAAAGAAAGAAGAGTGAGGATGCTGAAGTGTACAGAAAGAGAGAGAGAGAAAGATGAGGAGAAAAGTGGGGACATGGAAAAGGGGAGGGGGGAGACAAGCTGCTGGGGAGAAGGAACGGGAGTAAGGGGAGACCCTGGCTTGTCAGATAGAGAGAGGAAGAAGAGAAATGCTGGATGAAAAGAGGGAGAGAAAGAGGAAAAATGCTAGAAGGAGGGGCAGAATGTGGGGAAATGCTAGATAGAAGAGGGGTATAGACAGAGAGAGAGAACTGAGTGGAAAGATGGGAAGAGAAAGAGGGGACATGGAAAACAGCAGGAGAGAGAGAGAGAGAGAGAAGCTGCTGGTGAGAAGCATGGAGAGAAACTGGGGGAGACTCTAGATGGTCAGATGGAGAAATGCTGGATGAAAGGAGGGAGAGAGAGGGAAAATGCTGGAAGGAGGGGCCAGAAAGAGGGAAGACGCTGAATGGAAGGGTAGGGAGAGAAAAAGGAAAGACACTAGAAGGATGGGGAGAGAGAGAGGAAATGCTGAATGGAAAAGGTTAGACAGAGAGAACTGTCTAGAAGGAAGGGGAGATGGAGACGATGGAAGGATTGGGAGAGGGTAATTGGTGGAAGGATGATGAGAGAAAGAGAGATGACACTGGATGGAAGGGTAAGAAAGAAAGCGGGAAGGTGCTGGATGAAGGATAGGGAGAGGAAGAGGAGACGCTGGATGGAAGGATGCAGAGTGAAAGAGGGGGAGACACTGGAAGGATGGGGTGAGAAAGAGGGGAGATGTTAGATGGAAAGGGGGAGAGGATAGAATTAGTGAAAGACTGTAGAATAAAAGGAAGGGGCATAGGCGTATTTTGACTGTTTCATTTGTGGGGGGGGGGCAAAGGATAGGCGGTGCGTATTAGCATATTCATTTGCATATATACATATGCAAATGAATATGCTAATATGGAGGAAGGAATTGAAATTTACAGGCAAAATATAACAGATGCACATTTCAAAAAGCTGACATATTTCAATTAATAAATTCTGAAAAAATACTTTTATCTACCTTTGTTGTCTGATCATTTAGTTTTTCTATTCGCTTTGGTCCCAGTGACTTCTGTTTTATGCAGTGTCTTCTTTCCAGTAGGCTTCCCTCTGCTCCTCACCCTCCCAGTCCCATCCATCTTCCCTCTGCTCCCCACCCCTCCCAGTCCCATCCATCTTCTGTTCCTTCCCTCTGCTCTCCACCCCTCCGTCCCATCCATCTTCTGCTCCTTCCCTCTGCTCCACACCCCTCCCAGTCCCATCCATCTTCTGTTCCTTCCCTCTGCTCACCATCCCTCCGTCCCATCCATCTTCTGCTCCTTCCCTCTGCTGTACCTGACCTCTTCCAATCCGATCCATCTCCTGGTCCATCCCTCTGCTCCCCACCCCTCCCAGTCCCATCCATCTTCTGTCCCTTCCCTCTGCTCTCCACCCCTCCCAGTCCCATCCATCTCTTGCTCCTTCCTTCTGCTCCACACCCCTCCCAGTCCCATCCATCTTCTGTTCCTTCCCTCTGCTCAAGCAAAAAAAACAGCACAAAGGGCCTTTAAAAACAAAAGGGAACACAGTTTTTTCATATAAAAAAACTTTTAATGGTTAACTTTGCTTGAAGAAAGACCCGGCACGGGCCGTGTTTCGGTGCCGCCGCACCTGCATCAGGGATCCGACATGGCCACGTTTCGCCCTCAGGCTGCGTCAGGGGTAAAAAAACTAATAGGAGTAAAAAGCAAAGTGATCCCCTAAAAGTAGTCATACAACCACCTTACATAAGTGCTTCCCAAGCTTACTCAGCAAACTTCACAATGCTATGTTGACAACATAGCATTGTGAAGTTTGCTGAGTAAGCTTGGGAAGCACTTATGTAAGGTGGTTGTATGACTACTTTTAGGGGTTCATTTTGCTTTTTACCCCTATTAGTTTTTTTACCCCTGACGCAGCCTGAGGGCGAAACATGGCCACGTCGGACCCCTGACGCAGGTATGGTGGCACCGAAACACGGTTTTTAAAGGCCCTTTGTGCTGTTTTTTTTTTGCTTGGTTTGTTTTTGTACTTAGTTCCTTCCCTCTGCTCACCATCCCTCCGTCCCATCCATCTTCTGCTCCTTCCCTCTGCTGTGCCTGTCCTCTCCCAGTCCTATCCATCTCTTGCTCCTTCCCTCTGCTCTCCACCCCTCCCAGTCCCATCCATCTTCCATCTGCTCCCCACCCCTCCCAGTTCCATCCATCTTCCCTCTGCTGCCCCCCCCCCCCCCCGCGAGGTCCAGGATCGTGAACTCCTTTTACCCCCTCTCTTCCTCCCTCCCTCCAGCGCAGGCAGCAGTCTTACATAACATAGTAACATAACATAGTAGATGACGGCAGAAAAAGACCTGCACGGTCCATCCAGTCTGCTGAGGTGGAAGGAGGTGTTTCAGAGAGCTCTGCAGACTTCCAGTGGGAGGAGAGTGAGGCCTAACTCCCTCCCCAAGGATGTGGAGGGCCTCTGGGGTGCGTTCCCCAGGACAGGCCCAGGCCATGGGGCCTCTTGGGCTCAGGGACCAGAGGGTCAGGAAAAGCGGTTCCCTCCCTTGCAGTGCCGCAGGGAGGAGGGAAAGGAGCCCTGTGGATAGAAGAGGGCCAGACTCCAAGGGAGGAAGCCGGACTGGTACCCCCCTCGCGGCTGCACGACGTCCAGCAGGTGAGGGGGGGGAGAGAGCTGGCGGAGGCCCTAGAGAAGAGCTGGTCTGAGAAGGAAAGAGTGGTAATGGAGATCTGTCAAGAGGCCCTGCCGGAGGTGGAGGAGGAAGGCAGTGAGGATAGTGATGATCTAGAGGAGGAAGAGCTTGTGGACTACTGCCAGGATCCAGAGGACCCGGCCAGTGGCATAATTAAAATGGTGAAGAGAATTAAAAATACGGAGAAGGAGGTGGTGGACCTGGGGAAGCGAGTCAAAATGGCAAAAGCCCTGAGCAGGCTGGCCCCAGCAGAGCATCGCAAGACCTATATGAAAGAGGAAACCAAGCTGCATAGGCTTCTCCAGAGAAAAGAACAGCTGCTGAGGGCCCTGAGGAAAGGCCCTGGAAATCCTCTGAGAGAACTCTATATCAACAGAGACAGGATGGCCTCGGGGGGACAGGACCCGTCAGCCTCTATACAGTGGAAGCAACAAACAGAGCAGGAAGGAATCAGCCCAGGCTTTGGACCCCAGAACATTGAAGCATCAGGGGAGCTGCCAGGAACTAGCACCCAAAATACATTGAAATTCATGCAATACCTTGCTAGTCAGTCGGGGCCTCTGCAGGCAGCTTCTGGAGTAAGCAGGACTGAAGGTGGGGCTGTGGAAGCCTCATTGAGAGCACCTGAGTGTGGGAGAGCAGAACAGGAAAAAAAACTTTAACACTAAGACTTTTCACATTGTTGAAACAGAGGCTGGAATTTCAGGAGAGAAACCTTTTTCCACAGAAGTGGTGGTGGAAGTTGAAACAAAGAACTTACCTGGAGAAGAGGAGGTTGTCCTGTTCCCATTGCCTGTAGTAGGAGCAGACGGCAAGGAAAAAATGCCTGCCCCAGCACAGCCTGGGAGGCCTCACCCACAAAGCTCTGAGGAGCAGGATGTTCCAGCCAATCAGCCTGCAGCAGGGCTAAGGACTGAAAGTGGAGATGTTCCAGCAGGGAGCTGCCTCTTAAAGGAGAATGCAGGAAGAAAGGCAGGTGAAGACGAGGAGTGGTTTTCGATAGAGAAAGCACAGGAGGACACACAGTGTTCCCCACAAAAAGGTTCAGAATGGCAAGGCACTGCGCTGCCAGGTGGCGGGATGCCACGCCCGCCCAGCACATTGGAGCAGGAGGCGCCAGCCAATCGGGCTGGAGGAGCAGGGATGGCTGCAGAGGAGCTGCAGTGGCCGGCAGGGGAGAATGCTACAGCGCAGGAGGATTCCCCACGTTTGGGAGAGCGAGTGGTGCTGGAGTGCAGGAAGCCACTCTTACTTGGCAAAACGGCAGAGCAGGAAGTCCCAACGAAGCAGGACGCCAGAGGGGAGACCAGTTCCCAGGAACACAGCGGGCCCGCACAGGGAAAGCTGGAGCAGCACATTGCAGACCCAGCACAGAGAGCAGGTTCCGGGGGGGAAGGAGGGGGGGAGGAGCGGGAGGTGTTTGCCTTGCAGTGTGCGCCAGAAGGAAACTTGACTGGTACCTTTGACTTTGCAGTTGGCCAGGTTGCGGGGGTACGAGCCAGGGGGGAGTGTTCGGGCCGTGAGGGGAGGGTTGGCTCGGTGGGCGGGGGAGGGGGGTCAGGGGCATTGGGAGGGGAACAAGTATTTAGGGGAACCTGCTCTCACTGTCTCTAGCGAACGTGTTGAAGGGGACAATGGCAGGTTTTTTGCTGCAGGGGAAATGGTACAGAAGGACACTGTGAAGGCAGGGGATGTGCTAAGTCTGCTGATAGAAGGGAGAGAAGGGAGGGAGGCTGAGAGGGGAGGCAAGAGAGAGAGGGGGGTACGGCACAGCAGGAGCAGGGGGGTCTCAGTGCAGGAGATGGAGGAGGGGGACGGTGGGGGGGTGCTCCATCCTTTGCGGCGGTAGTAGGTGGGAGGGGCGGGCGCAGGGGGAATGGGGGGGCAGGAAGCATTGGGGGATGGGGGGAGGGTGGGGGGGCCAGGTTCCCAAAAGGAGGAATGTGATTCAGTTAAGGTGGGTGGGGGAGGGGGGGATGCCAAGTAGCGATGAGGCCCTGAAGTTGGTCCTGGGTTTAGGATTTCTCCCAGAGGACCTCTATGCCTGCATCCACCCGGTGAATATCCCAGAATATGATGTTAGTTTTCTGACCCAGCGAGGCATGGAGGTCTTCTGGGAGAAATACGAGGGGGTAAGGGGGAAAGGGGATTGGAGAAACTTTAGGGCCGTACCGATCAGCAGACCTGACCTGGTGCAGGTAACCCTGCTGGTCCGAAATGAATCCATCTCAGGGGCGGACCTGGCCTTCTGGCTACAGCGGTACGCAGAATTGCGTACCCCCTTGTCCAAACTCCCTGACCCCAGTAGGGTGTGGGCGGGAGGATGGTGTGCGCAGGTTAGGTTGAAGCAGGCAGGGCACGTGACCCAGCACATTCCCTCCGCGGCGTTCATTGGCAGGGATCGGATCCTCTGCTTTTACAAGGGGCAGCCGCGGCAATGTCACAAGTGCGGGTCATTCAGACATTTTAGTATGTCGTGCCCAGTACGGCAGTGTGGGAAGTGCGGGTCTAAGGAGCATCCGGTGTAATTTGTGTGGGGGTCTGGGGCATGCATTCAGAGCTTGCCCTTGGGCCTCCCATAACGGGGGAGGAGGACATGGGAGGGGGCGGTCCAGTTCAGAGGGAGAGGGGGGGAGTGAATGTAGGGCGAGATCAGGTTCCCGGGGGGGGGGGGAAAGGAGCTGCGGAGGGACAGGGAGTGGGAGGTGGGGAAGGGTTGGGGGAAGGGCGGAAGCGGCAGGACGGGGCAGATGAGGGTTGGACGCGGGTGTCAAAAAAACAACGGAAGGTGACGGGGGTACAGGAGGAAGGGGGAGGGGAGGCAGGAATGGGGATAGAAGTAGAGAACAGATTTAGGGGATTGGAAGATGAGGGAGGGGGTGACGAACTGGCAGGAGAGGACGGAGAGGATGGGGTGAGCCGGCAGGATGGGTTGGAAAGCATGGCAGATGCTGGAAAGGGAACAGCGGGTAAAAGGAAGAAGAAGAAGAGGGAGAAGGTTTTGAGGGACGAAGAGGAGGAAATGGTAGTGGAGGAGGTCGGGGAGGTGGGGGCAGATTGGGGGGGCTGAAGGGAGGGTGGGGGAGAAAAGGAGGGTAGGACAGGAGGCAGGGATGAAGGCAAGAGAGGAGAGGGAGGATGGGCTGGAGGCAGGATTGATGGAGGGGGTCGAAGAAGGGGCAGAAGGGGCGGGAGAGGAGGCAGGGGGGGAGGGTCAATGGACGACTCCCAAGGAGGGAGGGAGGTGGGCGAAGAAAAGAGGAAGAAGGGGAGGAAGAAAGTAAGGAAAGGGGGGAGCTTTTTGAGCTAGGGGTACGGGACTGGGCAGACGAGGAAGGGGAGGGCGAAGGGGAAGGGATCCCTGGAAGTAGTATGGAGCAGAGGGAAGGTAGCCAGGAGGGCGGGGGGTATGGAACGGCACAATGATGGCGGGACTGCTGTTAACATTCGCCACACTTAATGTGGCTAGTGTCGCCTCCCAGAGGGCGAGATGCTTGGCGTTCGATGGCCTCTCTGCCGTGGCAGCGGACTGTTTTCTTCTGCAGGAGACCAGGCTGCGAACGCTGGAGGAGGTTCGGCGGGCAAAGCACGCCTGGAGATGGGGGCCTTCTATTTGGGGTCTGGCAGGGGAACGGTATGGGGGGATAGGCATCCTCTTCAAAACATTTAAAGTAGAGATCCAGAGGGTGGTGGAGCTGGGAATTGGGAGGTGTCTGGTGTTAGATATGAGATTGCGGGGGGTGGCTTTGCGGGTGATTAACATCTACGGGCCGCAAAGCAAACGGGGAAGGGCAGCACTGTTTGGGAAAATTAGGCCGTACCTTTACACCTCACGGCAGCTAGTGTGGGGGGGGGGGGGGGGGGGGATTTTAACACAGTCCTGAGGAAGGAGGATGGGGGGGAGGGCGACGCAAGTAGGTTACGATGGGGTACGGCTAGCAGGGATCATGAAGGGAGCGGGATTGGTGGACGCGCACATAGAGTTTGGTGGTGGGACGCAGGGTTTCACTTTTGCCCGGGGCACTTGTAGAAGTAGAATCGACCGGTTTTTAGTTCGGGGAGGGGCGTGTGGGAAGGCACCAAGGGTGGTAGAGGTTGATTTCTCAGACCACAAGATGGTGCTGGTCGAGCTGGGGGGAGGGGGGATTCACGGATTGGGGAAAGGATTGTGGCGTTTAAATCAGAAATGGTTGAGGGAGGGGGTGTTGTACTAGGAGTATCTGGAGTTTCTGGCAGACCAGGTATCCATTCAGGGTGTCTTCCCTTCCCTAGGGGACTGGTGGGAAGTTTTGAAACACCGCACCAGGGGGTTCTTTCTCCGTCAGGCGAGGAGGCAGGGGAGGGAGGTCACCCGGCTAGGAACTGCTCTGAGGAAGCGAAGGGACAATTTGATTTCCAGGGGAGGGAAGAGGGAGGACATTGAGGCCTTGCAGCAGGAGGTGGAACGGGTACAATACAATCGGTACTCTTCCCTCGTCTATGAGCGGGACTTCGGGAAGCTGCTCAGCCCGAACCCTTATGACTGCTGTAAGGAAAGAAGGGAGAGGAGGGTGGTAGAGGGGTTAAGGGATGAGGGGGGGACGCTCCAGCTGTCTAGGGAAGGTATCTTGCAGGTGGTGGGGACCCACTTTGGGCGGGTCTTTTTGGACCAACGGTTGGGGGAGGAGGCCATGGCGAGGTACATTGAGGAAACCCCAGGGGTGGGTAAGGGGGGGCCTCATCTTCGGGCCTTGCTGCGGCCGTGGACGCTGCGGGAGGTACAGGGTGCCATTGGGGCCTTGCGGCACAGGACGGCGCCGGGGCCAGATGGACTCCCAGCAGAGTTCTACCAGCGGTTTAGGGATCAGTTGGCGCCAGTCTTGTTGGCAATCTGGGAGGCGGCACGAACAGGGGGATCCTTGCCTGAGTCGATGGGGGCATCAGCTTTGGTCCTCCTTAGCAAAGGCAAGGACCCCCAGGATGTGGCAAATTGGCGGCCGATTGCACTTCTGAACACCGACCGGAAGATCTTCGCTCACATGCTCCTTGCCCGCATGAGGAAGATCTCCGGGGAAGTGCTGGCAGGCCCGCAGGGGTGTGGGGTCCCGGGAAGGGTGGTGCTGGAGGCAGTGGCCTGGGTGAGGGAGGGCCTGGAACGTAGCCGGGTGGGAGAGGGCAGGCTGGTTGTGGCCTTGGACCAGGACAAGGCTTTCGACCGAGTGCAGTGGGGTTTTTAATGGAAGGTCCTAGACCACTATGGATTCCCGGGGGAATGGATCGCGCAACTTCAGTTATTGTATGCGGGGGCGCGATTCTTTCTCCTGGTGAATGGATGGAGGGGGGCGGAGGTGGGGATCTCGGCGGGGGTGCGGCAGGGGTGCCCGTTCAGCCCCCTGCTGTACGCTTTCGCCATTGATCCCCTGGTGAGGAGGCTGGAAGGGGGGGGGGGGGAGGACGGGCTCAGAGGAGTGGAGGTAGGCAAAGGGAATGTGTTGCGAGTCATCGCCTATGCGGACGATGTCACCGTCTGGGTGGCGGATCGCAGGGAGGGGAGGAGGCTGCAGGAGACCCTTGCAGCATACTCCCAGGCTTCGGGGTCTCGGGTAAACCTGGGCAAGAGCACCAGCTTGTGGGTGGGGCCGGAGGGACAGCGGTTTAATTTAGGTGGAGGGTTCCCGGATGGGATAGAGAAAATGAGGGTTTTGGGAGTGTATTTTGGGGGAGGGGATTACGGGCGGGAAAATTGGGAACAAAGGATAGCGGAGGCGAGGGAGAAGGTGGACCGCTGGAAGGGGTGGCAGATGCCCATGGAGGACCGGGTCCGGTTGCTGAAGAGCCAGGTGGTCCCCATGTTCCTGTTCCTGAGCTACATCTGTCTCCTGCCGGAACGCTGTTTCACGGCAATTTACAGCGTGTTCTTTCAACTCCTGTGGGGGAACAGGATGAACCCAGTTCGACGTAATTTCACTTACCGGTCGCGGGAGGAAGGGGGGGTGGGAATGGTAAACCCAGTCTTGCTATTCTCCTCCCTCTTCATCCAGTTTAACCTGGGGCGGGCGGGGGGTCTGGATGCCCCAGGATGGGTACACAGTGTTGTCCAGTGGTGGGAGGGATTTTGGGGTCCTTGGTTGGGGGGAGGTAGGGTGGGACGGTTGCGGAAAGGGTTCCCGGAGGGGGTAGGCTACTATAAATCCTTGGTAAAGCTGGTTCGGCTGTGGGACATTACATGGGAGGAAGTTAGGGCAGGGCAGAGGGAGATCTGGGTGGAGCGGGTTCGCTCCCAATGCTTCTCCTCTCCCCTGGCTCTTAGGGATGCTCCGGAGCCCGTGCTGAGGCAGGGCCTGCGTTTTATTTCATCCAAACGCATCCCACACAAGTACAGGGACATTGCTTGGCTGTCCCTACATGGCAGGTTGTATGTTAGGGCAAACCTTCGGTGTAGGAACCAGCAGGACCGAAACTGCCCGAGGGGGGAGTGTGCTGGCCGGCTGGAGACCATGGACCACTTCCTGAAGGAGTGTCCATTCTCCGTAGCGGTTTGCCGGAGAGTGGCTGCCTTGCTGACCATCCCCAGCTTCACGTCCTACACCTATGCGGACTGGGTGTATGGGAGGCAGGGGGAGATGGGGCGGCTAGAGCCAGGTACCGCCTTTCTAATCTCAGTTATCATCAGATACTGCCTATGGATGGCTCGCTGCGGGGTGTCCTTGGGCCAGGAGTGCAGGTCTGCTGAGCAGGTCTCCTGGGACGTTGTCCGAGCTGTCCAGGAAGTGGCCCGATGGGAACGGGTGGAGGTGGGGGTAAAGACCTTTGGGGTTTGGTGGAAGCATGTACGCTTGAAGTTGAGTTGAATGTTTGGGGGGGGGTTGGGGGGGACGGTTTTTTGTGTAAAATTTGCATTTTTGTATAAAAGTGTAGAGGGGCTGGCTTTATAACTGCACAGTGTAATGTATTGAAATTTGATTTCCCGCTTTCATTTAATAAAGGAATTCTCCAGTCTGCCCAAGAAGATAAATTCATATGTGCTACTTTTTTTATTTGTACTGTCCTCTTCAGTGCACAGACCGTATAAGTCTGGCCAGTCCTATCCCCGCCTCCCAACCACCAACCCCGCCTCCCAACCTTTCTGTGCTCCTGGCAGTGGTAGCGACGTACACGCTGCCTTCGGGCTGCCCCGGAAGCCTTCTCTTCAAGTTCCTGTTCCCACCTATGCGGGAACAGGAACTTGAAGAGAAGGCTTCGGGGCAGAGCCGAAGGCAGCGTGTACGTCGCTACCACTGCCAGGAACACAGAAAAACTGAAGAAGCATGCTTGCTGCCTGCGCCAGAGGGAGGGAGGAAGAGAGGGGGTAGACGGACACGCTCGTCTCCGTCCGCTTCGCTTCCCTGCCCTCTCTGTCTGCGTCCCACCCGAAAGGAAATGACGTCAGAGGAAGGCGGGACGCAGAGAGGGCAGGGAAGCGAAGCGGACAGAGATGAGCGCGTGCCTGATTGTTTTTTTTTTAACTACTGGCGCGGTGGCGCCAGTCTCACGTCATCGTCGTTTGGAGGGGCATTACCCCCCCTCGCCCCCCTAGTCTACGCCCATGGGCATGGGGAGAACAAAAGTGAGGAAAAAATGAAAAGCCATAGGTACTGTAGATGAAGTAAAAGAGGGAAATTTAAAGAATAGTAAGAATCATAGGCGCCCCGTATAAGAGGCTTGGGGAGGCGGAGGCTAAGCCTCCCCAGCTCAACCATTACCTTCCGCTGCCTCCTTCTCAAATTCAGTGCAGGAAAGAAGTTCGTCGTCAGAACAATTACAAAACCTCCCCCTGTAACTGCGATGCACTTCCTGCTGCCCTTCCGTTCCGGTGGCAGAGCCTCGCTGTGACTGTGAGCCTGCCTGAGTGTTGCAGCACGTGGCTCCACTATTTACAGTCAGTTACCGACCGAGACGGAGGGAGGGAGCGGAGGCAGCAGCAGATCGAGCAAGTGCCAAAGAAACGGGTAAATGTTGAGGGGGAGGAGTATTTGGGTCTCTTATTTATTGCTTTGCTTTGCTTAACTGAGAGGGGGTGCAAGACACTGGGGCAATGTTGGATTTGGGCAGAGAGAGAGAGGGTTTATAAGTCAAAATAAAAATAAATGTTTTGTTTCATGCAGATTCTTTTGTTTAAACATAACTAAATGGGCTATAAGCCCCTAATGCAGAACATTGGTTTTCTTATGTTTTGCCTTTGCTGAACAGGGAGGAGGGGCAAGTCAGTGTGGCAATGTTGGATTGGGGCAGAGAGAGGAGGGGGGGGGGGGGGGGCTTATAAGTCAAAATAAAAATACATATTTTGTTTCATGCAGATCTCTTTTGTTTTTTTGCAGATCTCCTATGATGAAGAAGCCCTAGCACTTCTACTTGTCATTAAGAACATATGAAGGTGCTTCTTGAGGTTTTTCCTCCCGTCTTATAAAATAACTGGCTTACTGTAGTAAAGTTTCCAAAATATTGGATTTATTGGACTTCCCAAATAGTGGAAACTGAATCCCTGATATTGTTTAAGCAGATCTCTTTTGTTTAAACATAACTAAATGGGTTATAAGCCCCTAATGCAGTCCATTTTGTTCTTGTGATGACTTATACTGTGCCAAAATTGAAAACTTTTATCTCTGTCTGGTCATTAATAAAAGAGCTCGTTGTGAATGCTATCCACCCTAAAAGGCTGTTTGTGGATAGTGTTTTGCGGTTGAAGGATTGTGTGTTGGCCTTACTGAAGTGACATCAACACTTTAATTTAATTTTAGTTTTTTTGTCATAACATCAGACATGATTTTAGAATATTTTGGAGGATATGATGTCGAATTGTTCCATAGATGTGTATGTGATTTAGTGATGGTAAGTGCTTGAAATAATTGAGTTTAAAATATGATATGTCATTTGTGATATATAAATCCATTTTTACATGCACATAGAAGCATTTCTTGTCAATAACCAGCAGCCCTTCCTTGGAACTCAGTCTCTTCTCCACCATCACAAAATTAAATACTGAATACGCTGCAAGAAAACTTTCACTTGCTAACCTTCAATCTCACTAATTAGGGTGGTGCTTGTAACTTTTCACATTTGGGATGTTGTGCTTATTTTTTTTTTCTGTGTGTTGACAATTATGGATGTAAGCCCCACCCCTAACCCCACCCCCTTTAACCTCCCCAAACAGTTGGGCCACCGACCCCCATAGTAAGAATCATAGGCGGTCGGTGGCCCAACTGCTTGGGGAGGCTAAAGGGGGTGGGTTAGGGGTGGGGCCAGGGGCGGAGCTTATATCCATAATTGTCTGACAACAAACAGAAAAAAAATAAGTAAAAATAAGTCACAATTAATACCTTTTATAAAATGTAGATATTAGATATGTATCATATGTCAAAGAATAAAGTGATTGTTCAAAGCATATACTAACCACAATCGCTCAACTGCAAAACATCAAGGTCAGGTATACATATAAAGTAGCGCATATGAGTTTATCTTGTTGGGCAGACTGGATGAACCGTACAGGTCTTTTTCTGCCATCACCTACTATGTATGTTATATTACTATGCACAAATTTGTGCAAAAACACACTCAGAACCTTACTGTAACATAAATATTACACTGGGCAGACCCTAATACACCAATATACCACCCATACAGAAAATGCAGACCATCAACAATATGAAACAAGGGATCATAATATCACAATTCTCATGTAGAGCCACAAAACACCCTTTTAGGGTGATAGTGTTCACAATGAGCTCCTTTTATTAGCGACCATATGTAGATCCTTCAAGAGGTAGTGTGTCCTGATTTAGGCTCTACACCCTTTCTGATGTTTTGGTGCCACCTCAGCAAGCTCCAAGTTATATATGCAAATATCTCTTTATTATAAATACTTATGCCTTATACCAGCTATTAACTTTAAACATTAAACCACTCATTCATCCCCTTTCAACCACCTCTCACCCTATATATGAGTAATCTAAAATGTCTTTAGAAATTTAAATATCAAATCATTATACATGAAAAAAATCCTGCTTCATCACATTAGTGAGGCAGACAGTTCATAGCACTCAATAATGTCCACTGCTGTAATGTGCTGTATAAGGACATCCACTGTGCGATCCTTTGTTAGTCAATTTTCAGCAGCTGATTAGTTGCTCCTCCTTGGCATATGCACACAGAAATTGTCAACATTGCTGTTTACAAACATCCACTGTGTGACATCGCACAGTGGATGTCGTTATACAACACATTACAGCAGTGGACATTATTGAGTGCTATGAACTGTCTGCCTCACTAATGTGATGAAGCAGGATTTTTTTTCATGTATAATGATTTGATATTTAAATTTCTAAAGACATTTTAGATAACTAGTACATAGTGTGAGTGGTGGTTGAAAGGTGATGAATGAGTGGTTTAATGTTTAAAGGTAATAGCTGGTATAAGGCATAAGTATTTATAATAAAGAGATATTTGCATATATAAGTTGGAGTTTAGTGTGGTGTAATGTTGTTTATATACTCCGACTGAATTGGCTTTTCCCCCCTATTTTTGTAAGATTGTAGGCCACCTCAATAAGGCCAACACACCATCTCTCCACTGCAAAATACTATACGCAAACTTGTGCAAAAACACACTCATAACCTTACCAAACCGTAACAGCACTAATTCCAAGAATAGGACGAGCTACAACTTTATGCGTGGAAAGGCAGCAGTGTAATTACACCAGGCTCTAAAACACCAGTACACTACCTAGTGAAAAACAAAAACAAAAAGGGCTGCAAATACTACATGCTAGATCACACATGAAAAACACCTTGATCATACATGAAAAACACATGACACAGATATGAAGGCAAAATACTGAACTGGAAAGTTACCTCAAGAAGTCAGACTCAGCATGCAGCAATACTAGAAAAATTGAAACTTACATGCAAAATATCACAGATGCACATTTCCAAAAGCTGACATATTCCAATTAATAAATTCTGAATAAAATACCTTTTTCTACCTTTGTTGTCTGATCATTTAGTTTTTCTATTTGCTTTGGTCCCAGTGTCTTTTGTTTTATGCAGTGTCTTCTTTCCATTTGATATTTTTTCTCTTACCAGCGATCTCTTCTCTCCCCCTGTCTTCCCCTCCTCTCCATGTCCAGCGATCTCTTCTTTCCCCCTGCCCTCCTCTCCATGTCCAGTGATCTCTTCTCTCCCTCTGCCCTCCCCTCCTCTCCAGCGATCTCTTTTCTCTCCCTGCCCTCCCCTCCCATCCATGTCTTGCGATCTTTTCTCTCCCTCTGCCCTCCTCTCCTCTCCCTGTCCAGCGATCTGTTCTCTCCCCCTGCCCTCCTCTCCTGTCCAGCGATCTCTTCTCTCCCCCTGCCCAGCGATCTCTTCTCTCCCCCTGTCCAGCGATCTCTTCTCTCTCCCTGCCCTCTTCTCCAATTCCAGTGATCTTGTTCTACTACTATACTATTTAGCATTTCTATAGCGCTACAAAGCTTACGCAGCGCTGCACAAACATAGAAGAAAGACAGTCCCTGCTCAAAGAGCTTACAGTATAATAGACAAAAATTCATAAAATCTCATAAATTGTTAGGCAATTCATTACCCTACCAGGCAGCACTAATCTGGAATGCTTTCCTTTATCTATTTGGGAAATTACAGATTATCTTTGCTTTAGAAAACTGTTGAAATTTTTTTTTAGAAAATATGAATTAGACCTGTAATAATCTTGTGTATCTGATGTCTTATTCAGTGTCTTTTAATTGCCATTGCATTGATTTTATAATAATTTTTATTTTGATGTAATTCCTAGTTACTGTCTAGTTGCTTCTTTGAACCTGGATGGTAACTGTGGGTTGTAAGATCTTTTTAATGTAATATTGATAGTTCATGGGCTCTGTAGGATCAAGGTTGCCTCCTTAAAGAGTTGGTTGAATCGTGGCTACTTTCCATGGCTGTGGAACTATGCCCAGTACTAAACTTTGAGTGATCATCATGAGGGCCAATGGAAATGTTGATTCTCTACTCTAAGAGGAAGGAATTGGATTAAGGTTCCAGTATAGCTGTACATGTCCACAAGCAGGATCACCTAGTCTTCTGATACTTTGACAACTGGATTCTAGTAGAGTCCTTGGAAAAACTTGTTCCAGCCCTGAGGAACTAGACAGTATACTTACTCCAGAGTCTGGGCTTTATCATTCACTCCCAGAAATCACCTTGCACCCTTTAAATAGCATTTCCCTCATAGACTGTATTCTGGACACCGTTCAGGCAAAAACTGTTCTGCCAATGGACAGACTATAGTCTCTGACAGCTCTCCATTCCTTCCCCCCCCCCCTGGCGTGTGTTTACCTGTTTTATTTTTAGTGGCAGCGAGTGGCAACAGCAGAGATAAAGAAGAAAGCACTATGGGATCCTCCAGCTTCTCCCTTCCCTTCCCTCACACGTAGCCCGCCTTCGCGGAAACAGGAAATACGTCATCGCAGAAGGCCACTAAAAGTAAAACAGGTAAACACGTGCCTGGGGGGGGGGGGGGGCGGAGAGAGGAGGGCTGTCATCGGGAAGCTCAGCTGAGGGCGGGAAGGATCAGAGCTGCTTGGCTGCAGTGCCAGGCAGCCCCGCGTTTGGGAGGCAGGGGTTGCAGCAGGGGGAGGAAGGTTACGGTTGGGCTGGGGAGGCTTAACATCCCCAAGCCTCTTATACGGGGTGCCTATGGTAAGAATGAATTAAATCTGGACAGAGAGAGTAGCAGAAAAATAAATTGAAGAAAACAAAGATAAAGGAGAGAAAAATGTCAAGTAGACAGGAAACCCTGGCAAGAGAGTTAAGAGAAGACAAAGGAAAGCAGAATCAAGAGACTGTGACCAACACAACTAGAAAAAGTAAATGGTCAGACAACAAAGATACAGAAAATAATTTTATTTTTAATTTAGTATAAAGTAATATGGTAGCTGTGTTAATAAAGGTTAATAAATGGAAATAAAACACAAAATAGAAAATAAGGTGATACCTTTAATGATTTTAAAACATTTTTGATTAGCCTTCAGAGACCAGAAATTCCTTCCTCAATTCAGGAGAGGATAAAATAACAGCATTATACTGTCCTGACCTGATCTGAGGCAGGAGGGTTTTGCCTCTGAAAGCTAATTAAAAAGGGTTTTAGGCTATTAAATAAAATATTTTCTGAAATGGCCATGGGATTGAGGAGTGCCAGGTGTGGAGCCATGTAAAGTATGGTGGAGCCAAGGCAGAATGGGGCGGGGCTGGGGGCATGTACTATAATCTCCCTTTCAAAAATTGGGATTCCTTGGCAGCTCTGCTACCTTATCTTTATAAAAAAGTAATAAGCATCCTCTTTGACATTTCATATAGGCACCATTCTATGAAATTACCACCCATACCTTTTTTTCTCAACGTTGAAATGTTGCAATCAAATGTAGTGTGAAGCATTTTATTAATTCTGGAAGAAAAATAATTCTCCTGGTTGTTTTCCCTAAAGTTTCTTTCAGTTCCTTATTTCTCAAACTGTAAATCAAGGGGTTGAGTAGTGGAATTACAGTTATATACACTACAGTAAGCAGTTTGTTAAGATCCGTGGAGTAAGCAGACTTAGGTCTCATGTACACACCAAAACAGGTCCCATAAAATAATAGAACGACAGTGAGGTGAGAGGAACAGGTAGAAAATGCCTTTTGTCTACCCTTAGCAGAGTGGATTTTTAATATGGCAGAAATAATGTGCACATATGATATAATTGTTAATATGAGTGGGGTAAAACCTAAAAGTAGACCTTCAATATAATTCATAGTTTCAATGACATAGGTCCCTGAACAAGACAGACTCATCAATGCTGTCATATCACAGAAGAAATGATTAATTTCATTGGAGCTACAGAAAGATGACTGTGATATTAAAGTAACATGAGGAAGTGGATTTAGAAATGAAACTGTCCATGAAACAATAACTAGAATAATGCAGACTTTCTTGTTCATAATAATGGTGTAATGCAAGGGTTTACAGATTGCAACATAGCGATCATAAGCCATGGCGGTAAGAAGGTAGCACTCAACATCTGTGCAGGCCATGAACATGTACATCTGGATCAAACAATGCATGAAAGAGATGGTCTTATTCTGTGCTATGAGCACTGCTAACAATTTAGGCACTGTGACAGTCACGTAACAGATTTCAAGGAAGGACAAGTTGCTGAGTAAGAAGAACATGGGGCTATGCAGATGGGAATCAGAGCACACTGTGACTATAATAAGAAGGTTCCCTGACAAGCACATCAAATAAATAATCAAAAACAGAAGGAAAAGGAGGGGCTGCCTCTCAGGCAACTCATAGAATCCCAGAATGATGAATTCTGTAACCTTGGTGCGATTCATCTTTTCTATTTCTCCAATTCTGATAGCTATTGGAATAAGAAAGGCAAAACAGAAAATTAAAACTAATTTATCTAAAGGCTTGATATTATTTATTTATTTATTTATTTGTAGCATTTGTATACCACATTTTCCCACATGTTATAGCAGGACATCTATGAAGGAAGTCCAAAACGTTGCCTAGTCAAAGTTTATTTGATAAAAACAATGTAGACACCAATGTGCCTTTATTAAATAGACTCTCATATTCAGTCACAATAATGCACAAACACCAATACCCAAATTTACAACTACTCCAAAGAAAATGTAAATCTGTGTGTGTGCTCTGTGGTGGTCATTCTATTAAGTGGGTACTAACATTTACATGCTGATTATGCATACAAATGATTAGAATAAAGACATACATTCATACATAAGTGTTTAAACCCCAAAATGCTGCCTAAATGATTCTGTAAATATGCAATTACCTTACATACTGTCCCACCAATATTCAAAGCTATTTAGCTGATGAGAAATGGTCGCTGACTAGTTAAATATGGTATCACATACCATATGTAATGAGTTTATCTTGTCGGGCAGACTGGATGGACTTTATCTGCTGTCATCTACTATGCTACTATGAAAATAGTGTTTCAGTACCTAACCACAAATATTCAGTATGAGATAACCAGTTATCTCCGCTGAATATTCGCGGTCAGCACTGAAATTTTAACAGGCTATATTACACGATAACTGGCAATATTCAGCACTGACCAACTAAGTTTAGTGTGCAAATCGGACTGCATAAATAGCAGTCCTATCTTTCCCTGCTATTAACTTAATCAGCCAGCGCTGAATATTAACATTAGCCAGTTAAGTTAGCGCAGGATGAAAAAATTAATATTCAATGTCAATCACTAGAAATGGCCCAACATTGAATATCTGGGGTCAGCGCCAACCGTTGCAGTAAATGGAGGAGCTGTGCCCTGCACCTCTCCCGCATTTACTGCACAGAGTAGACACTGCTTTACATGCCCGCTCTATGGGGCACCGTACAGTTAACACAAAAATTACCATGCAGTAAGTGAAAGGCTGTGCAGTAAGTGCAGAAGGTGTGCCCTGCATCTCTCCTGCATTTACTGCACAGGGTGGACATTTATATCATAACATTGCTTTACATGCAGTGCTAGAATAGTACAGGAGCACCCGCTCTATCTGTCACAACATGTAACGCAGTGGGGACCCAATCTGAAAATATATAAATAAGCATTTAAAAGCAGCAGTGGTGCACTCAACCCTCCCAACACATTCACTCATCCCCAATCTAGTCTCTTCTGTAACCTCAGTTCTCCCTCCCTCCCTCTTCCACAGCATCAGTTCTTCCTCCTGTACCCTTTCTCAAAACCAGCTCTCCCTCCACACCATTCCCTAGCATCAGTTTTCTCATTTGAACTCTTCCCTGAATTCAGCTGTCTCATCTGTACCCTGCCCTGACTTCAGGTCTGCCTCCCACACCCTTCCCCAACTCCACCTCTTCTTCCCACTCTCATTTCCAGCATAGACTCTCCCTCCTGTTCCCTTACTCAACTTTAGTTCTCTCACTTGCACCCTTCCCAGACTTCATCTCTCCTCTTGCACCTTTCCCCAACATCAGCTCTCTCACCTGCACCCTTCCCCATCTTCAGCACTCCCTTCTGCACCTCTCTCCAGCTTCAGTTCTGTCTAGCTCCTCTTACCTGTCAGGTCATACCTTCACATCCCCTCCATCTTATCCCCATTACCAAAAACATATCACACTCCCTTGGACAGTCAAAACATGTGCCCCCTCCCCTGCCACTCCCAGAACCTACCCAGGTGTTTGCAGTTGTTGTGTCCGCAGTATTGAGCAACAGCAATCCACCTTTGCTGCCTCCCAGATGGTGCCTGAATCCAAAATGGCGTATCTACCTCCTAGAGGTCATGCTAGGGTACAGCAGTAGTAAATAAGATTACTGTTAGGAGGCAGAGGAACCATTTTGGATTCAGGCAACACTGGGAAGCCCGCAGCTTAGTAAAATGTCCTGATATTATCTGAATTGTAATTCACTTTCAGCCCAGATTTCAAAAGGCAAATTAATTTAATATAAATCCAAATCCTACTTTAAATTGTTCATCACATGCAGGTAAAATCTTGCACATTGCTCTGTAATGTATATTTTAACCCAGATTTTCATGGAGGTGTTCTTGGGAAAGGAATAGCTTGGAGGGGGGTGGGGGAGGGAGGTGGTGAAGCAAACAGTATGAGTAGATTTGCATTTTCAATGTCTGCTATTTTTTGTGGAAAATATACTCACACAAAAAGGATGTGCAAATTTCTCTAGCACTTGTTTCTGGGAAATTTTCAAAATGAAAATATACACTCAATTTCTCTCTGGTGTAAATGGATGAAAATACCAATAAACTTTCCAGAACTGAATAACCAAGTTTATGTGACCTGCTAACCTAAGTCCAGTTAAGTGTCATATTCAGCACTTAATCACCTAACCAGGTCATTTTCGAAAGTGATCGCCGGCCATCTTCTAATACAAATCGTGAGATTGCAGGCGATCTCCTAAACCCGGTGAAATCGGTATAATCGAAAGCCGATTTTGGCCGGGTTCATCTTCTTTCCATCATGGAGCCGGTGAAACATCAAGGGGGCATGTCAGTAGGGTAGTGAAGACAGGATGGGGGCGGGACCGGGGTGTGCTCACAAGATGGCCGGCTTCGCCCGATAATGGGAAAAAAAAAGCAAGGCTTGACGAGCATTTCGCCAGCTTTACTTGGTCCCTTTTTTCTCATGACCAAGCTTCAAAAAGCAGCCCCAACTGACCAAATGACCACCGGAGGGAATTGGGGATAACCTCCCCTTACTCCCCCAGTGGTGACCAAACTCCTCACACCGAGAACCCCCCCCCCCCTCACTTTTTTGCCAGCCTCTGTGCCAGCCTAAAATGTCATACCTAGCTCCCTATTGGTAGTATGCAAGTCCCTGGATCAGTTTTTAGTGGGTGCAGTGCACTTCAGACAGGTGGACCTAGGCCCATCCCCCCCCCCCCCCCCCACATGTTCCACTTGTGGTGGTAAATGGGAGCCCTCCAAAACCCACCCAAAACCCACTGTACCCACATGTAGGTTCCCCCTTCAACCCTTAGGGCTATGGTAATGGTGGGGAGTGGGTTTTGGGAGGAGGGCTAAACAACCAAGGGAAGGGAGCTATGCATCTGGGAGCTATTTTTATTTTTTAATTTTTAGAAGTGCCCCCTAGGGTACCCGGTTCTGGCATGTGAGGGGGGCCAGTGCACTACAAATGCTGGCTCTTCCCATGACCAAATGCCTTGCATTTCACCAGGTTTGAGGTTGCCAGCATTATTTTCCATTATGGTCGAAAACCGATGCCGGCCATCTCAAACCTGGCGAGCTCTGACATTTGGCCAGGCCCAACTGTATTAGCGAAGAAAAAGATAGCCGGCCATCTTTTTCAAAAATACGGTTGGCTCCGCCCGCTTGTGGCGCCGGCCCCAGAGATGGCCGCCCATAGAGATGGCCAGCTCCGTTCGATTATGCCCCTCCATGTGAAACTGGATAAAGATAGGACTGAGTTTATGATTCCGATGTGACTGGTTACCTTAGGTGTTTAAGGGAACCTTTTACTAATCTATGCTAGTAAATGGGCTTAGTGCATCATAACGCTGGAATTTCCCATGTGCAAAGCCCATTTCTAGGAAGGCATAAGTATTGCCACACTGGGACAGACGAAAGGTCGATTAAGCCCAGCATCCTGTTTCCAACAGTGGCCAATCCAGGTCACAAATACCTGGCAAGATCTTGAAGTCAATTTAATAATGGTCCATGGACTTTTCCTTTAGGAAGCCGTCCAGACCTTTTTAAAATCCCGCTGTATATGCCTTCCTGTGCTTGGCCTGTTACTAAGGGCTAGGCCTAAGGTCTGTACTGTCAGTTTGGTTCTCACATGTTAGCCTACTAACTCAGCATCTTGTGTAACAATCATTGCTTTCTCAGGAGCTGAGAACTGACACTTCATAACATTTGTTTGCAGCTGAGTATGTTTTTCATATAGGGTGGTTGTAACCTTGTAAGTTGCTAGGAGACAGGCTGAGGACACAGTGTGAGTTTAACATGTCCAGAATGTTTCATTTGGGGAGATAGACAGAGAGAGGACACACGGGTATTGTTCTGGCTGTGCACGCACAACTGACACAGAACTCATAAGTAATTAACCAGTGACCACTGACTGGGCACATGCAAACACATCAGGAGAGACTGATAGAATACATGACCAATCCATATATGGTATAAGGCTACCTAATGGTTCTGGTTTATGGGAAATCGCATGTTTTCTTGGAAATCGTAACTTGTAACATTATATATGTAATGTCCGGGGCAGTATTAGCTGAGCAGTCCCTTGTGTTTCAGGATGCGCATTACTGATTGACAACCTGCTCCAGGGAAGAGAACTATTGTTTGTATTTTTTGGCTCCGTGATAATAAAGGTAATTTACTGGCTGCGCCTAACAGAGTCTAAGTTCTCTTTCTTATTATTTTTTTCTCAGCCTATGAGGCTGTAGTCTTTTTCCCCTCGCTATCAGGGCTAGGAGAGGGGAAAAACACACCGCCTTTACCACATTCTCTGGCAACGAATTCCAGAGTTTAATTACACGTTGAGTGTAATTAAACATTTTCTCCGATTCATATTAAATTTACTACTTTGTAGCTTCATTGCATGCCCCCTAGTCCTAGTATTTTTGGAAACAGTAAACAAATGATTCACACCTACCTGTTCCACTCTACTCATTATTTTATAGACCTCTATCATATCTCCCCTCAGCCATCTTTTCTCCAAGCTGAAGAGCCCTAGTCGCTTCAGCCTTTTCTCATAGGGAAGTCATCCCATCCCCTTTATCATTTTCGTCGCCCTTCTCTGTACCTTTTCTAATTCCAATATATCTTTTTTGAGATGTAGTGAGCACAATTGAAAATAATATTCGAGGTGCAGTCGCACCGTGGACCGATATAAAAGCATTATAACGTCCTCACTTTTGTGAAAGAGCAAGCAGTATTTTGGAAAGAGAGAGAGAACTACTGATGATATTACTCCTGTACCAGAAAAAAAAAGAGAACAAAATGAAAATTTCCATAGACATGGGAAACATTAAGAAACAAAAAATCTTAGGCTGCACACCCCTAGTCCTTGCTTTAGAAGGGAAAAAGAAAAGCAGACTATTCCAGGTCCACAAATTGCCGCCCCCATCTGAGGACAAGGTGAGCCAAAATAGGGGGAGACTTATGGAATTGAGATTAGGGAAGAGAAGGAAAATCCATTTTATGTTTTATTGTGTATGTTTCATGTGTATCCATCTAGAAGTATAGTGAGTGGTCAGATTTACATTTTATAAATAAATAAATAAATAAACCAGGTGGGGAGGGCTAGGGGAAGAGAAAAATAAAAGACCAGTGATTCTGGGAATAGGCTAGTGCTCTGGAAGGTAGATGAAGGGAAAAGAAACAATTTCTTGCAGGAGAAAAGGTTAGGGCAGCACAGGAAATGCATATAACACACCCACCTGATAACCCGCTATGGGGTCCTTTTTGCTAAGCTGCGCATGGGTTTTTGCTATGCTTAGCACATGGGTTTTCCACGTATTGCGACCACTTTTAGCACATCAGTAAAATGGCCACATTTCTATATTTTTAATTAATGGCTACATGTTAATTTCCCAATTAGCACATGGCCATTATTTCATTTTCTGCCTGTGCACTAATGTTAGCATTAGCACAGGGCTACTGAAAAAAATTAACACGGGAGCCCTTACTGCCTCCTATTTAGGAGCTGCTTAGGACTTCTGCGTTAAGTCAGTGTTATTCAGTTAGCATGCGCTAATGTCAGCACACTAGCTGAATAGCGCTTCCACACCCATTCTCCAGCCCTTTAACAAAACAAACACCAGGCAGTTAGCACAAGGGGCCCTATTACTAAGCCGTGTAAGCGCCTATACACGCCCAACTCACACCAATTCCAAGTTACCACCCGGCTACCGCATAGCCCGGGCAGTAATTTCATTTTTGACGTGTGTCCAATACACATACCAGAAAATAATTTTTATTTTCTGGCATTTGATGCTACCGTGCGGTAAGTGGCTTTTACGTGCATAGACCATTACCGCCCAGTTAATGCGTAAGGCCATTTTTCACCGCATCTCAGTAAAAGGACCCCACAAATGGCAAAATTAGTTCAAAAGGTTTCACTACATCCTGTGTTAGGCCGTTTTTCCCCATGTTAAATGCACATTACTGCATAACGCCCCAGACCACCCAGAAAATAGCCGGCTATGGCTTTAGCAGTTAGTCAGATATTCAGTAGCACTAATTGGTTAAGTACTGTTGAATATCAACCAATAGCTTAACAAGAGTGATGTAACCATCCAGGATCCTCTCCTGTCTATTTAAATTGATTTGAATTTTGACTTCATCATTTTAAAAAATTTATGATATCAGCATGTAGTGATTTCTTATCCTCTTATTTCTGGTTAATTGTAATTTGATTTTCAAAGACATAACTGGTTATGTCAGTATCTTTGAATATTCCTTGGTAAAGATATTCAGGGACCTTTTTTACAGAGCAGTGGTAAGCCCAACGTGGGCTTACAGTTCGCTCTTCTGGGACTACCACTGGCACAATATGGCCACCGACGGTAGTCCTGCCCCGAGCGTGCACCATTTCTGGGGGAAAAATAAACCCCCCAGAAATGGCTTCCGCAGCGGTCATATGTGTACTGCGTGCTGCCTGGTTACCACTGGGTTAGCGCAAGAGCCCTTATCGTCACTTCAATGGGTGGTGGTAAGCAGTGGCGTAGGAAGAGGTGGTGGTGAGCCGGTCCGCCACGGGTGCACGCCGCTAGGGGGTGTCGGCTCCGCTGGGTCCCTGCTCTCTCTGCCCTGGATCAGGTTACTTCCTACGCCCTCCCGCCCGCTCCTCGCTTCTCAATGCATGTAAGAATGCACTCCGGGGGGGGGGGGGAGTGTGCACGAACCGAGGAGGGGGTGACATTCTACCTGCTGCATTAAAAAGGACCCTGGCGCTTGGGAAAAATGACATTTAAAATTGTAACATATTGTTTTACACTTTCAATTATCTGGGGATGTATCTTTTTAAAAAAATAATGTAAGCTGTAATGATCCCTTTATGGTTACCTGCAGCATAGAAATACTGTCTGTAATGTAATAAAATGCAATTGTAGGATAAGGAAAGGGATAAGTAGGATAAACAAGTTAGAATTAAAGTCTTGAACAGAGAAGAAAAATAAACAGCAATTGTCCAGGAGAGACCATATTTTATGGAAGGAGGTCTGCCTCCTCTTATTTCCTACATGCATATAAAGTGTTCCATCATTCATGTCATGAGGTATTTATTTTATTTTTGTTACATTTGTACCCTATGCTTTCCCACTCATGGCAGGCTCAATGTGGCTTACATGGGGCAATGGAGGATTAAGTGACTTGCCCAGAGTCACAAGGAGCTGCCTGTGCCTAAAGTGGGAATTGAACTCAGTTCCTCAGGACCAAAGTCCACCACCCTAACCACTAGGCCACTCCTCCACTCCAGTCAGATTGTTTTTCCAGTTTAAAATAACAATATGAATAGCTAACATAAGCATTATAATAAACACTTTCTCATATTTTAGATTAACTGAAATTCCTGGAGATGAAGAATGTAGCACAATATACTAATTTCATAAGGTAGCTGGTTTGTAATAGAGAAGATTATTGAGATTTATTCCCAGATTTGGGAACAGTAGGATTTTAAGTTGATACAATGAAAGATAGTATGGAACAGACTGCTAGATTCCTTTTGGCATGACCTGCACTGATCTGATAGTATTTGTGGCAATTTTGCCAATTTAGCTGGAGTCCAGAATGCCCTGTGTATAATAAAGTATGAGGATTGAATAAAGGGATGTATAGTTATAGTCCATAATATGTCCCATTCCGTAGAGGAGAAAGAAGTGTTGAATTCTTTTTCCCAGTCTAAGGTTATGCTACAGCAACACTGGGTACTTGTGATTTTGTAGGGATTTGTAAACCTTGGATACAGATTTAGGAGCTAGTAATAGATTTTGGCAAAATATTAAAAAGCTGAATGAGGTGGATATATTTTGAAAGGACAATAATTCAGTTTGGGGGTCTTTTACAAAGGCACGCTATTGTTTTTTGTGCAAACTAAAAATAAGCGTGCACTAAACATTAGAGACACCCATATATTCCTAAGGGCATTTCTAGCATTTAGCACATGCTAATCATAAGTGCACGCTAAAAACACTAGTGTGCCTTTGTAAAAGGGTTCCTTGGTTAGGTTGGAAGACAAAGTATTGACATATTCCTTGAAAAGAAACTGAATTACCATTTGAAATCAATTGAGGACAAGACCAATTATTAGTAGAACACCATATTTTTTCTAATCTTATAGGACAGTTTACACTGAATAGAGGAATTATCAATACTTTCTTACCATTTATAATTTAAAAAAAGTCATTACCTTGTTGACAGTGCGTGAGGTGAATTTCAGAATGTATAAATCATTGAAACAGTGACATTTGTTCATAGATGGGAGGAGGCTCAACGGGACAGGATGAATTGTATACTTTCAAACATTACCTGTCTAGGAACATTAGAATCATGATCAGATTGATACCAATATTTAGCCTGAGAAATTTGGAATTCCATATGGTAGTTTTTAAATCGGGAGGGATTAAGTCCCTCAGATCTATGGGGTAATTTTAGTTTCTCCAACACTATACGGGGAGTAGCGGAACACTATATAAATTTAGAGATTAGCACATCAAGGGCCCCTTTTATAAAGGAACGTTAGGCTCTATTCGCATGCAGCGCATTCCCAAATGAGACTATCTCAAGGCTACTGCGCCCCCTAGTGATAAGTTCAGATTTGGCATGAGCCCGTAACACTCTAATGATTCATTTGTTTATTTCCTCACACACATGACGTTTTCAGTAGTAATCAGCAGTAGGCAAATGCCGACCGGTCAACGCGGCTATAGCACGTGAGCCCGTAATGCTAGATCAATGGGTGGCATTAAGGGCTTAGGCCAGTTTTAGATGTCTGCTAGTTTTACCTCATGTCCTTTTCCCATCCCATTAAAAAAGCCCTTGTTTGAAGATGCGGTAAAAACTGGCCTGGCACGTTTCCAAAACATGCGTCTACACTGCCAGAGGCCACGTTTTACCGCAGCTTAGTAAAAGGACCCCATAGGTTTATATATATCTTTATAAAATAGCCTACTTTGCCCTTCAGACTAGGCGACCTGTAAAAATTTATTATCTAAGCATACTTGAGTATTTTGAAACTATATCCCTACTCCATACTCCCTCCCACCCCACCCCTAAGATGTGAATACTGCTTACCAGCCTCTTTGATAGCTTCCAATATTATAGACAGTTCTGATAGAGCAGTGAGCAGGTCCCTGCAGTAGTGTAGTGGTTGGTACAATGCACTGTAGAGAAGGGGAACCAGGCCCACATCTCACTCTACCTGTCACACTAGTGGTGGAAACAGTGAGTCCTCTAAAACTCACAAAAAAACTACTGAACCCACATACAGGTGACCCCCTTCACCCATAAGGACTACTGTAGTGGTGTACAGTTGGGGGCAGTGGGTTTTGCAGGGCTCAACAGACAAGATAAGGGGGTAACACTGAGATGTGTTCCTGGGAGCTTTTATAAAAAGTCCACAGCAGTGCCCCTGAGGATGCCCCATTGCTCTCCTGGGATATCTGTTTGGCCAGTCTACTAAGACTGCTGGCTCCTCCTACATCTAAATAGTTTCATTTTGTGCATTTCTCACTTGGACATATTTTTCAAAAATGGACCAAAAAGATAAATGCACAGAACATAAAAACATCAAGCAATTGGCCATTTTCGGGGGAAAAAAGATAGACGTTTTGCTGGTCTGAAAATGGCTATATTTACTGTTTGGATATTGCAAACCGAATAGAGAAGGTAAACAGCATACATAGAAAGTACACAAACTCTGGGAGCAAGAAGGGCAGTGCCTGCAAGGTGCATTCACCATTTTAGCCTGCTGCTCCCACAGCTCTGCTCCATTCCACTGAAACATTTGACATTGGACACATACATAATTTTAAACAGATTAGATCCAGACCCTGACCCCTGAGGCAGGCATTGTTTAACGCCGAAACACGGCCCGTGTCAGGTCACTTGTCAATAAAATACTCCTGTTGTCTCAGTCTTGAAGGCCCAGTGTTGCTGTTTGAATTTTGGACATTTGAGCAAAATGTCCAAAGTCAGACTTGGAGGGGCAAAATCGAAAGGGTCGCCCAAGTTTTCCTGAGGACGTCGTCACAGGACATCTTGGTAAAGGGGCAGGAAAACCCGTATTATAGAAACAAGATGGGTGTCCATCTTTTGTTTCGATAATATGGTCGGGGACACCCAAATCACAAAATTTAGGTCAACCTTAGAGATGGTTGTCCTTAGAGATGGTTGTTCCCGATTTTCGGCGATAACGGAAACCGAGGACGCCCATCTCTTAAACGACCAAATCCAAGTTATTTGGTCGAAGGAGGAGCCAGCATTCGTAGTGCACTGGTCCCCCTCAGATGCCAAGACAACACCTGGACACCCTAGGGGGCACTGCAGTAGACTTCAGAAATTGTTCCCAGGTGCATAGCTCCCTTACCTTGGGTGATGAGCCCCCAACCCCCCCCCCCCCAAAACCTACTACCCACAACTGTACAACACTACCATGGTCCTAACGTGTGAAGGGGGGCACCTATATGTGGGTACAGTGAGTTTGTAGTGGGTTTGAAGGGCTCACATTTACCACCACAAGGGTAACAGGTAGGGGAGGGGGTGGGCCAGGGTCCGCATGCCGGAAGTGCTCTGCACCCACTAAAATTGCTCCAGGGACCTGCATACTGCTGTCAGGGAGCTGAGTATGACATTTGAGCCTGGCATAGAGGCTGGCAAACATATGTTTAAAGATTTTTTTTAATGGTGGGAGGGGTTTAGTGTCCACTGGATGAGTAAGGGGAGGTCATCCCCAATTCCCTCCGGTGGTCATCTGGTCAGTTCAGACACCTTTTTGAGGCTTGGTCATAAGAAAAAATGGACCAAGTAAAGTCACCCAAGTGCTCATCAGGGACGCCCTACTTTTTTCCCATTATCGGTCGAGGACATCCAAGTGCTAGGCATGCACAGTTCCGCCTTCGCAATGCTTCCGATACGCCTCCAGGAACTTTGGTCGTCCCCGCGACGGAAAGCAGTTGAGGACGGCCAAAATCGGATTTCGATTATGCTGATTTGGGCGACCCTGGGAGGACGCCCATCTCCCGATTTGTGTCAAAAGATGGGCGCCCTTCTCTTTCGAAAATAAGCCTGACATCAAATTGAAAATGCCCCTCTTTGTGCCTTTTTAAAATAGGCACCCAGAATTATCCCCAAAAGTATACAAATACTCATATAAAAATTTACACTCACTCCAGGACAGGTGAACATATGTGCATATGTTGTATGCATTTAAGTACTTTACATCACAGCTTTGACCGGCTCCACACAAACTGCAGTTTCATAAATGCCTACCCATATATTGAGTGGGAAGTAGGTGCTGTGTTTCTGTGCACCTATTGTTATGCATATGTACACAATGCGATTTTATGTCATCTTTTATTTATACAACATACTTTCCACACAGAAAATGCTTTGTGAAATTATTCCTCTTAAGATTACCAATCTCATCGTATAATATTTATTGTATGCATCTTCTATTTGAGATGATCATGCTGTTTAGATTCAACCGAACAAAAACCATATTTTCAGCTAATAAAGGGTGTCTTTTACTAAGCTGCAGTAGAGCTCCTATGGGTGTTTCGGCGTTTACTGCCAGCTGATTTCTATAATGAGCTAACAACGTTACCACAGTTTAGTAAAAGACCCCCAAAACTGCATAGGGTAAAATGTCATAGCTGTATATTGGTTTATATGAATTTCTGATAAAACAAAATATAAAAATAGAAAGAGATACTCACTTTTTTCTAATTAATTTTGTGGCAAAGATTCTCTTCTCGATAACAAAGGCTTGGATCAGGCACCAGCATTTAAGAAGTTTCCTGCACCTATGAGACAAAACCCCAAAGGAATGTTGAGGCTTCAGATGTGTAACAGGAAAATAATTATAACAAGTTGAAAAGGACATGCTGTAATCACTTTAGAAAGATGAGTGACCCATTGGAACTAAAAGGGGTACCTGCTGAGACCTTGAATGAGGAGCAAAAACTTTTAGTGCTAATCTCCTGAGCTGTAAAGAGAAGCTGACCTGCGGTCTGGAGATTGGGGATTCTCACCCTAACCTGGGTTTAGGGATAGGGCCTGGTCTGCCTGCGGCCTGTGATTCATTCAAGAGTGAACCCCTGAAGGTCTTGGACAGTGAGTGCTGTAATCCAATTTTCTGTTGGCGATGTTGAAGCAATGGAAGAGCTAATTATGAATACCAACTGGTTGCAGATCAGGCCAGGGGTTGTGTATAACCCTAGTAAGGAAAGACTAACTGCTCTTGTGACTTTATAAGGTCAATTGTGTTTACCATCTAAGAGCTGTGCTGAGGATTTCTAACACCAGCGTTGCACAGTTATATTTGTTAAATAAAGTTCAGTTAATTTCTTGCATTCTCCTGACTATAGTGTGATTCCTGTGTGAGATCCGAAAGGGATCTGAAGTAAGTAGTTTACACCCAGCCTCTCAGACCCCGTGTGACCTGGCTAAGTGAGAGAAGCGTGTTACATTTTCTTTTGCTTTTGTGTTTAATTATGATTCAATACCAATGTATTAAGGCTCTTGGTTATAAGGAGGAGAAGGTACACTAATATGGCCGACGATATAGTCTCAGCATAAAACACAGCTGCTAAGTACCAGTTTCTTAACTCTTTATTAAAGGAAACAAAGTTAAGATTCAAACACAGTTAACTACATTGAGGTTTCTCTAATGAGGATACTCTCTAGCATACATACTGTATGATTGAATTTAAGGTATACGCTAAGCAAGCCAGTCAGCTGTCCTAACGAGATTAGAATCAGCTGGTACCGAGTGTCTGAAGTCTTTTCCTCAAAAGCAATAAGTTTCCGGCAGAGAATTTTACTTGCCCAAGGCGGACTTTAGACATTTAAGTATGCATTTCATCTGAAGTGTGTCCAAATCACAAGGGGGGTATGTTGGCGGCACTGAGAAGGTGGGAGTTTGGCGTGCTTACGGCATTCCTAACACATGGAGATGTTTTACGGCTATAATGGAACAAAACAAAAACGTCCAGGGCGAAAATCTAAATGGTTTGGTCCAGACCTGTTTTTAGAATGAATAAGGCACAAAAAGTTGCCCTAAATGACGAAATAACCACTGGAGGGAATCAGGGATGAACTCCCCTAACTCCTCCAGTGGTCACTGACAACCTCCCACCCCCCAAAAAAATGTGAATTAAAATGTTACTCACTAGCCTCTATGACAGCCTCAGCTGTTATAGAAGGGTCTATTAGAGCAGCATGCAAGTCCCTGAAGCAGTGTAGTAGTGGTCAGTGCAAAGCAATTTTGAGAAGAGGATTGAGGCCCATATCTCCCGCTACCTGTTACATTTGTGAGCCCTCCAAAACTCACCAGAAAACCACTGTACCAATATATAGGTACACCATTCACCCTTAAGAGCTATTGTAGTGGTATACAGTTGGGGACGGAGGGTTTTGGAAGGCTCAAGAGACAAGGTAAGGAAGCAATGGTGAGATGTGTACCTGGGAGCATTTATATGAACTACACAGAAGTGCTCCTAGGGTGCCCCATTGCTCTCCTGGGATGTCTGGGGGACCAGTCTACTACAAATGCTGGCCCCTCCTACATCTCAATGGCTTGATTTTCTACATTTATCACTTGTCCTTTTTTTTTTTTTTTTGAAAATAGCCTGAAAAGATAAATGCACATAGCACAATACCTTGTTATAAACAGTATTTTTAAAGAAAATAAAAGATAAATATTTTGGTTTTTATTTTGTATGTTTAGCATAAAACGTCCAAAGTCGGATTTAGACATCATATTGAAAATGCTCCTCCACATATTCTAAAAAAACTATTCCTTAAACTCCTTTGTAAAGTGAGCAAAGTAACTTAAATTAAAGTCTCTGAGGTTACCTGTTCAACTCTAAGTCTACTTTTCCTCAAGTTTAAAAACAATGTCTCAGCAAATTCTTCCCTAGAAATCCTCTCACAGTACCTCTTCTGGACTAAGGGGACTCAGCCATGGCTTATGGTGTGCTCCACGTTACTGGCACCTGCGCATGCTCAGTTTTCAGCACCTGCCTGCTGCAGGCTGCCAAGGTGGAGAGAAACATTTTCCCACCAGCTTAGATAAATTTTTTTTTTGGGGGGAGAAGAGAACACTTGGTGCCCACCCAAAATCTGCTGTCTGCCTACGCCACTGGGCTTACTTATGTGCTTGCGCTTCCTTGTTGATTCACACTGTAATTAGTGTGCCAGTAGGGCCCTTTTGAATGTTTTTTTTAAATTTAATCAGTCACTATGGTTTGATTCACACATAACTGAACAGAGTGTTTATCTTGCCTCCTAAAAGAAAAACTCTTGCAAAGGTTCTCTGTAAAGGTTAGTTTTTCTAGCAAATAATTTAAACTAGATATTCATAAGTATGTCCTTATCTTGCTTTCTGTTTGTATTGATAGAGCATTCTTTGAAGTGGCTTAAGTGAAAAAGTCTAAACTGAGATTTCCTGTGACTGTTAGTCAGGGCCGGTCTTAGCAAGTGCGGGGCCCTATGCAGACCAATTTGGTGGGGCCCCATCCTAGCCCCGCCCCCAATGTAGCCCCGCCCCTTCCTCCATTGATAAGATTATTCCATTTTCAGAACATTTTTTATTTATGAAATTTCAAATAAAGACAAATGAAGCTAAACTTGTACAAAAAACTGATTGAAATAATAAGCACAATGCTATCATGAAACCTCCCCTCCCCAGAAATTATTCAGTTCAAGTCCACTACAATTAGCAGTTCCAATTCTCATAACAAAGGAGAATAAAGGAAAAATATTAAGAAAAGATTCAGTACTTTCAAATTCCCCTATTACTCTGTAATCCATATATGCAATAAAATAAAAATGAAATGAAAAGATATACAATAAAATAAAGTGATGTGTGAAATATAATGTACAATATAAAATCATATAGACCACCAAGGTATTAAAATTGTTTTAAAATATATACCACAGCTCTCTGACTCAAGAAGACTCCGACTCTGTCTGTCATCCATAACTGTCTGACAACACACAGAAAAAAAATAAGTAAAAACAAATTGTCACAATTAATACCTTATACACCAATATACCAGCCATACGGAAAATGCAGACCGTCAACAATATGAAGCTAGCAAGGGATCATAATACCACAATTCTCATGCAGAGCCACAAAACACCCTTTTAGAGGTAGTGTGTCATGATTTAGGCTCTACACCCTTTCTGGTGTTTGGTGCCACCTTAGTAAGGCCAACACACAATCTCTCCACTGCAAAACACTATACACAAACTTGTGCAAAAATACACTCATAACCTTAACAAACCATAAACAGCACTAATTCCAAGGACAGAATGAGCTACAACCTTATGCGTGGTGTGGAAAGGCAACTGTAATTACACCTGGCTCTAAAACACCAGTGCACAACCTAGTGAAAAAACAAAAGGGATTCAAACTATACGCTAGCAGAATACTGCACCTTCCTTGATCACACCTGAAAAATACATGAAGGCAAAATACTGAAATGGAAAGTTACCTCAAGAAGTCAGACTCAGCATGCAGCAATACTACAAAAATTGAAACGTACATGAAAAATATCATAGATGCACATTTCCAAAAACTGACATATTCCAATTAATAAATCCTGAATAAAATAGTTTTTTCTACCTTTGTTGTCTGGTGACTTTGTTTTTCTGATCATGCTGGCTCAGTATCCGATAGTGCTGCTATCTGTCCTCTTAACTCCGTTTCCAGGGTTTCCTTTCCATTTATTTCTTTACTTTCCGCCTTTCTTCTTAATTTCTTGCCCTACATCCGTAAGTAAAAGCTGGGTCCTCCTCCGTGGAATTGACTGGAGGAGGCATAACATGGATCCAGCTTTTGCCTATTTTCTATATCCATGTGCACTTTTTCTCCCTTTTCCCTCACCTCATCTCCTTCCTCACTCTTCCCTCGCCTCCATCCATGTCCAGCATTTCTTCTCTCTCCTCCATCCACCCATGTCCAGCGACCCTCCTGTCCCCCCTGCCATCCATCTATGTCCAGCAAACCCCCCTTCCCCTCTGCCCTCCCCTGCCATCCACCTATGTCCAGAAACCCCCCTCCCATGCCATCTACCCATGTCCAGAAACCCCCTACCCTGCCATCCACCTATGTCCAGAAGCCCCCCTCCCCTGCCCATCCACCCATGTCCAGCGACCCTCCTGTGCCCCTGCCCTCAACCTATGTCCAGAAACCCCCTCCCCTGCCATCCACCCATGTCCAGTGACCCTCCTGTGCCCCCTGCCCTCCCCTGCCATCCACCTATGTCCAGAAGCCCCCCTCCCCTGCCATCCACCCATGTCCAGTGACCCTCCTGTGCACCCTGCCCTCCACTTATGTCCAGAAGCCCCCTCTCCTGCCATCCACCCATATCCAGCGACCCTCCTGTGCCCCCTGCCCTCAACCTATGTCCAGAAACCCACTCCCCTGCCATCCACCCATGTCCAGCGATCCTTCTGTGCCCCCTGCCCTCCACCTATTTCCAGACCCCCTCCCCTGCTATCCCCCATGTCCAGCGACCCTTCTGTGCCCCCTGCCCTCGACCCATGTCCAGCGACGCGACTCTCCTCGTTCCCCTGCTCCCCCTCCCTCCAGCCACCTGAGCCCCCCTCCCCGACCCGCCAAACGACCCTCGTCTACCACCCGACCCGCCGGCACCTCACCTGACCCAGCATTTTAAAAAAAGCTACAAGCGGCAGCCGGCAGTGCCTCCTCGCGTCTGTGAAAGAAGAAAAGTCGCTTCGTCCATTGGCCGGCCTTCCCTCATGTCCCGCCCTTGCGGAAGTTACATCAGAGGGCGGGACATGAGGGAAGGCCGGCCAATGGACGAAGCGACTTTTCTTCTTTCACAGACGCGAGGAGGCACTGCCAGCTGCCGCTTGTAGCTTTTTTTAAAATGCTGGGTCAGGTGAGGTGCCGGCGGGTCGGGTGGTAGACGAGGGTCGTTTGGCGGGTCGGGCAAGGGGGGCTCAGACGGGGAGGGGCTCAGACGGCTGGAGGGAGGGGGAGCAGGGTAACGAGGACTGGAGAGTCGCGTCGCTGGACATGGAGGGCAGGCGAGGCAGACTTGAGGCGGGCCGCGCGGGGCCCCCTTAGGCGCGGGGCCCTATGCGGCCGCCTCGGTCGCCTCTGCCTAAGACCGGCCCTGCTGTTAGTTGTGCTTTATACTGATACTATGGTAACTTTAAAATAGTCCCTTTAAATGCTAGCCTATAGAGAACTGTAACAGAGACTTTACCAGAATAAGAAGGAATTGAAGTGTGATTATTTCAACTGATGGGATGGTAAAGGGTGAAGCCTTTAAATACATAGGATAGCATGGAATATCTGGCTTAGCCTCCACATGTCCTTAGAACTCTCCATAGGTTTACATTCACAACAGCCATGCTTCAGGATACCCACCAGGAGGAAATGAAGCATGCAAAAGTACAGAGGTGGTAGGTGAGGAAGGTATTATATATGTTGCCTCCTCAGGACGGTATTATGTACGAAGCCTGTGTATTTCCCTTCCTTTGCCCTTTAGGAGGGGTAAACACTTCAGCCCTTAGACAAATTCTCCTTGCTTGGAGAAAACTCTTTGGCTGGAAAAGAGAGATATTCAGACTTAGATTAGGCGCAACCATGCAAAATGTTTATTGGTATTTCTTTTAGTCTGTACAAAAGTGATTGTTCTCTCTGGAGCAGTTTTGTCACTCAGCCAGCAAAACGCTCAGACTGAGCTACAAGGCTGTACAGTTTGTTCCTCTTACACACTTTCTTACACACTCTGATAAGATTCATTTCCTCTAAAACATGTGATTCTTGTTATTCATACTTATTGTACATAAAAGGGTATTTCCTGTTTTCTTCATTATACATAATAGATTATTTTCTTGTATTTTTTTACCAACTTCTCCTGTTCCAATACACGTGCACACTTACTGCTCATTGGACATTCCCTTATCCCATACACGTGCTCCCTTCATGCAGGCTACAGCAAACAAGTTGCATGAAACACCTGGCTCCTTCTTCCCTAAACATATATTTGTGGAGAAACATCTCATTCTTTGGAGGGTCCTCAGCGTCTCTCACCATCAAGACTCTATCAGTTCTTTAGAGGCCATACAGTATATGGGTTGTACAGCTTCAATTCTTTATGAATTTCTCCTTGTCATATGATTTACTAGAAGTACACAACACTTACTATTTACAGGAAAACAAAACTTATGCACTCTATGTACTAGCAGAAGTAGGGAGAAATAAACGTATGCCTTCTGTGTATAGGCAGCAATAGCAATAGGGAGGTATATACACCTGCTGAAGGGGAGAAAAGCAAAGGTGGCAATTCCTTTAAGAAAGTACATGGCTCGAAATTGAAAAGGAGGTCAAGGATCCTAAGGTGAGGTGCATTTTTACAGCAGTTAAAGCTGTTTGGGAAGCTAGTGGAGCTGTCTAATGCCTACTTTACTTTACTGGGACCATATATTCCACTAACACCTAGAAATGTTCAGAGCAGATTACATTATAAGAAAGCCAGTAGCAGTATACTGGGATGATTGTTACATATTAAACATAGTACATAGTTACATAGGGATCCTTTTACTAAGGCGTGTAGGCACCTATCCTGCTTATTTTTGAAGGAGAAGGTTGGCCATCTTCCGACACAAATAGAGAGATGGCCAGCCATCTCCTAAACCCAGCCAAATCGGTATAATGGAAAGCCGATTTTGGCCGGCTTCAACTGCTTTCCATTGCAGGGCCGGCCAAAGTTCAAGGGGGCATGTCAGCAGGGTACCGAGAGCGGGACGGGAGCATGGTTACGAGATGGCCGGCTTCAGCCGATAATGGAAAAAAGAAGGTTGGCTCTGATGAGCAGTTGGCCGGCTTTACTTGGTCCATTTATTTTTAGGACCAAGCCTCAAAAAAGTGCCCCAACTGACCAGAAGACCACCGGAGGGAATCGGGGATCACCTCCCCTTACTCCCCCAGTGGTCACCAACCCCCTCCCACCCAAAATAGAAAACATTTTTTTGCCAGCCTCTATGCCAGACTTAAATGTCATACCCAGCTCCATGACAGCACTATGCAGGTCCCTGGAGCAGTTTTTAGTGGGTACTGCAGTGCACTTCAGGCAGGCGGACCCAGGCCCATCCCCACCTCCTCCTACCTGTTACACCTGTGGTGGTAAATGGGAGCCCTCCAAAACCCACCCAAACCCACTGTACCCACATCTAGGTACACCCCTTCACCCATAAGGGCTATGGTAGTGGTATACAGTTGTGGGTAGTGGGTTTGGGGGTTTTGGAGGGGCTCAGCACACAAGGTAAGGGAGCTATGCACCTGGGAGCAATTTCTGAAGTCCACTGCAGTGCTCCCTAGGGTGCCCGGTTGGTGTCCTAGCATGTGAGGGGGGCCAGTGCACTATGAATGCTGGCTCCTCCCACGACCAAATGGCTTGGATTTGGCCGGGTTTGAGATGGCCGCCATTAGTTTACATTTTTGGCGGAAACCAATGGCGGCAATCTCTAAGGCTGGCCATCTCTAATGTCGGCCCAAATGTTGAGATTTAGCCAGCCCCGACCGTATTATTGAAATGAAAGATGGCCGGCCATCTTGTTTTGATAATACGGTCGGGTATGCCGCTTTGTGGGGCCGGCGATAGAGATGGCCAGCCCCGTTCAATTATTCCCCTCCATATGCATCAAATTGGAACTACCGTCCAGCTACTGTGTGCCCCGAGTGGTAATTCCAATTTTTATGTGTGTCCAAAACACACGGCAGAAAATATTTTCTATTTTCTACCACATGGCGCTAACGGGTGGTAATCAGCAGTGTATGCAAGCTGATGATTACCACCCAGTTAACACGTGAGACTTTACCGGTAAGTCAATGGGTGGTGGTAAGGTCTCAGGCCGAAAATGGATGCACGCCAATTTCTATTTTCCCATACATCCAATTTTGCCCCCCCCCCCCCCCAAAAAAAAGGCCTTTGTTGCAGGTGTGCTGAAAAGCATTGTTATATGGTGAACAAAACGTTAACATATAAACATTGATTAGGTGGAGAGCATAATTGAATGGGGTGCCCAAGTTTTCATGAGGGCGTCCTCGCAGGACGGCCCCGCAAAGGGGCGGGGCAACCCATATTATCGAAACAAGATGGGCGTCCATCTTTCGCTTCGATAATACGGTCAGGGACGCCCAAATCATGACATTTAGGTCAACCTTAGAGCTGGTCGTCCCCGGTTTTCAGCGATAATGGAAACCGAGGAAGCACATCTCAAAAACGATCAAATCCAAGCCATTTGGTCATGGGAGGAGCCAGCATAACTATTGTACTGGTCCCCCTCATGTCAGGACACCAACCGGGCACCCTAGGGGGCACTGCAGTGGACTTCAGAAATTGCTCCCAGGTGCATAGCTCCTTTACCTTGGGTGCTGAGCCCCCAAAACCTACAACTGTGGACCACTACCATAGCCCTTAGGGATGAAGGGAGGCACCTAGATGTGGGTACGGTGGGTTTGTGGTGGGTTTTGGAGGGCTCATATTTACCACCACAAGTGTAACAGGTAGGGGGGATGGGCCTGGGTCCACCTGGCTGAAATACACTGCACCCACTACTACTGCTCCAGGTATCTGCATACTGCTGTGATGGATCTTAGTAATGGCATTTGAGGCTGGCATAGAGGCTGACAAAAAAGTATTTTTAAAGATATTTTTATGGGTGGATTAGTGACCACTGGGGGAGTAAGGGGAGGTGATCCCCGATTCCCTCTGGTGGTCATCTGGTCAGTTTGGGCACCTTTTTGATGCTTGGTCATGAAAAAAATGGACCAAGTAAAGTCGCCCTAGTGTTCGTCAGGGACGCCCTTCTTTTTTCATTATCAGCTGAGGATGCCCATCTCCTAAGCACGCCCTAGTCCCGCCTTCACTACACTGCTGACATGCCTCCCGGGAACTTTGGTCGTTCTTGTGATGGAAAGCAGTTGAGGGTGCACAAAATTGGCTTTCGATTATGCCAAATATGGGCGACCTTGCAAGAAGGACGCCCATCTACCGATTTGTGTTGGAAGATGGGCACCCTTCTATTTCAAAAATTCACCTCATAGTGAAATAAAGACTAACATAGTGAATTCATGTGATGTTAACTGAGATTCTGAGTCTAACATATAAGTCTGGTCATTATACGTGTAGGCGGATTCTGTATTAAGATTGTGTCAATACATATTTCCTAAATAGTACAGATTTTATGGCCTTGTGAAAATGATCATAGTAGTGAGTGTTAAATGTAGATATTGGCAAGGAGTTCCATATCTTGGCTGCTTGATAGGGGAAAAGGCTAGAGATAGGAGGAAAAGCTGATACTCTAAATGTTTATTATGCTGACATTTTTCTTAGTTAGACATTATCCGCCTTAGATATCAGCTTATAGATAGTGTATGTGTGGGGGAAAGGAGGATTTGAGGACAAAATATTGTCACTTATGCATGTACACATATACTTACCCATGACAGAGATCAACTAAGTGCTATTCTGTAACAGTTCATGTAAGTGGCATAGCATGTAAATGCAAGGGGTACATATACATGGGTGAACTATGGGTGGGACATGAGTAAGGCTCCCACTTGCATGTGCAGCTTACAGAATACTATTTGTGTACCTGACACAATTACATGACCACAGTTATGCTGAGGTTGGTCTTGGGTCTGTTCTGTCCCAGGAAGTGGACAGGGAAGAGCACCCAGTGACGTACATCTTCCAGAAGCTGTTTCCGAGATAGAAAATTTATGTGGTGATTGAGAAGGAGGCTCTAGCTGTCAAATGGGCCCTGGAAATGTTCCAATATTACCTGTTGGGGCAACACTTCCTACTGGTTACCTACCATCAACCCCTTCAGTGGATGGCTCGACATAAAGTCACAAATGCGCATATCATGCACTGGTTCCTTAGCCTCCAACCCTTTAGCTTTTGGGTGAGACATCGGGTGGGCCAAGATCATGCTAACACTGATTTTATGTCTTGGAAAAATGGACTCTTATATGGCAGGAGCTCAACTGGACAGGGTTGAGCTGAGGGGCAGAGTATATGAGGGGGTATATAGAACACGGCCTCTCACCCTTGAGGATAGTCCCTCAGATAGCCTGAGCCACCTTAAAACCCATATTCCTGCTCAGAGAGGAAGTGAGATGAGAGGGATGAAGCTGAGGGGCAGACACCAGGCAGAATAAAAGGTGGAGCCAGACTGGGGTTAAGGAGTCCCAGGGAAGGAAGAACTGAAGCTCCATCATACGCCTCTACAACATATATCTAGCAACCATAACCTGGCTGAGGTAAGCCAGCTTTTTGATGTGAACCCAATACTTTCCTAAGTGAAAGTATTGGGTTTACTACTAGAGCACTAATTTCAGAAAGAACTCCTCTCAGAAACAAATTCACTGAGGGCTAAATGAAGAAATGGGCTTTTATGAAATTGCCCACCCTATACATGGATAACAGTAATCACATGGAGAGAAAACGTAGGTAATAATCAGACAAAGGGTAGTACTTAAACACATTTTATTGCATTATAGAGGTAAGGAAATGGATAAAATAAAATAAATCAATCAATCAAGAACACATTTCACATTAGCAATTATATTGTACTATAGTTCAATAGGAACAATTATTACAACATTAAAGGAGTAATTCTATAAAGAAGGCACTAATATTTATGCAGCAAATATCTATTTTATATATGTGCATGAACTTAATGTTGTGTGCTATTCTGTAAATGTGTATATATTTTACAGGTAGGTGTTCACAGGGGCAGCATATGGGCAGAATTCAAACTTATATCCGTAATTTATAGAATACTTGTGTTTCTCCCGAATGTAGAATACTAGCTCTATGGCTGGCATATGTGCTCAAGGCTAATCGCATATTCACATATATACCTAAGGATGCTAGTATTCTACAAAATAAAATAGGCACCTAATTTCCTTTATAGAATAGGCTCCAATCAGCATATATGTAAGCTGAATTTTATTAAGATAAATACATGTCTACTTTTCTTTATAAAATACTAGCATAAGTTGCCAAATATGCCTGCATTGCATGCATGGATATTTGTACCAGCCCTGAAGCTGGTATAAATGTCCACACCTATATTTTTGAGGTACACATGTAAATTATAGTCCTTTATAATCTAGGCACAAACTTGCCACATAAACCAAACACCAACCATTTCTGTGTCCACTGCCAAAAAATGCACCTTGGTGCCACAGCTCATACTATTATGCCATTGTTATTCTATAGAGTGGCCACATACAGGTGGGAATGGCTTTATAGAATTATCTGCTATATATATCTATATATATCTTATGTCTCCACCCCCTTCATTAACTCAAAGGGGATCCTTCTTCCTTAGTATGAATCCTTTCAGCAACAATGAACTTCAACTGAAGCATACAAATCACAGCAAATTTCTGGATTCTTACAGGCAAACCCCTGTGCCCCTGGTAACTTTTGAGGTGTCTCTTTTCCCAGAGCCAAAAGGAGTTTTGATGCACCCCATACATTTGCACATGTGAATGCATATAAAGGTCTCATCACCGAGCTCCTGGTAGTCTGCTCTCTGCTAAAGAACAAGTGTTCTGTTACACGAGCTGCAGCAGAGTCTCTGAACAAATGGATCCTCTTTCATACTGTGGAGCACAATGCACTTGTCCCGTACTGTTCTAGCGCTATTTTAAGAGAGCTGTTTGGAACAGCACAGGGCTTTCGATCATCTGGGCATCAGGGGGGAGGTTATCAATGTGGGTTACCATTAAGTCGTGTTATTTTACTGTTATTAGTAACTAGGTCTCTATGCATATAATAAGATCTATGCTAAAAAAAGAAAAAAGCATGAATTAGTGGTAAAATAACACATCATAATGGTAGCTCCCATTGATAACTACATCCCTCATTGCACTGTCTATCAAAAGCAATGAAAACCTTTCTATACCCAGCTTGAAAGCCCCCAGAGTTTCCAGGTCTCTCAAGCATAAGTGTGCCTACTTTAGGTGTATGCACTGCTCTGCTCTGTTTGCTCAACTGAAAAAAAAATTATAGTTTCTGTTTAGCTAGATATTATTTTACTTAGAGCTCTAGCTGTGTACTGGTCTTCTGAAGGAGATGTTACTGTCTCTGAAGGATTCAGTGACATTTTCTTCCCCTTAGTTCAGAGTGGCTGTCTTTCAGTGTGCTTCCATACATCCCCTTTACACAAGCTGTCTCCTTTTCTCTGGCTGCTGAGTAGTTTGCAGCACAAATTCCACCCACTGCAACCCTGTGACTCTTGGCAGGCTCATAGCACCCTTGAAACTGACTTCATGCCTACTGCAGCTCTCTGCTGGGTAAAGTCTCTTCTGGGAAACTCTCCTTAGGCCTCAGCTCCTCTAACTGGTCCTTCACTGGCTGCATTTCCTGATCCATTCCTTCAGCTTACAGTTCTTCACTTTCCCAGGCACTACAGCACAACTCTGGAGCAGCTTAGTTCTTCTAGCTCCTGCTCAACCTTTTTCTCTCTTTCCGTTATGTGCAGTGGTGGGGGTTCTTCTTAAAACCTCTGTTCAACTCCTCTCCGGACCTCGGGCTTTTCGTCTCCTACTTGTGGACTTCACTGGCTTTCATGCTTCTTTGTTGTTTTCTCCTTCTCCTTCTATTTCTTTTATCAGTTCTTCTTGTAGGACTATAAGGCCTTCTCACATCTTTTTTCTTCAGAGCTATAGAGGGTGCTGGAAAAATATTTCTATCTTGCTCTGGTTTCTTATTGTCTGATGAATTTTCTTTTTCTGGGACATGAGCTAGTACCTTGTGGATCTTCCCATTCCTATGTCTACTGTTGCGGTTGCATCTTCCACCTCCTCCTTTTCATTTGTTTATAAAAGGTCAGAGTACGAATACATTTACAACTTGTTTGGATCAGGTGTACATTATGCAAAAGTATTTCTGCACTACAGGAAGTCATAGTACAAGCCTATGCTATAAATGCAGAGCTGCCAAGTTACCCATTCTAGGAGGGAGACTTTTTGGCTGGTCCTAGATTTTTGCCAACCTCATCCTGGTGCATCATGGGACCTGCAGCATTGATTTCAAAGGATAGAATAATGGACTACAAATACTACACTGTTATGTGATGAGGGTTTAAAACTAGGACCGGCAAAAAAGTCTCCCTCCTGGAATGGGTACCTTGGCAACTCTGTAAACATATATGGACACCTATATCATCGTTATAAAATATGTAATAAGCAACCTATTTAACATCTCATATAGACACTTACCTATGAAATTACCACCCATACTGTTTACTCACTGTTGAAATGTGTGCAAGATTTTAGAAGAAAAGAAACTAGTTCTTCTGGCTGTTCTCCATAAAGTTTCTTTCAGTTCCTTATTTCTCAAACTATAAATCAAGGGGTTGAGGAGTGGAATTACAGTTATATACACTACAGTAATTAGTTTGTTAAGATCCATGGAGTAAGCAGACTTGGGTCTCATGTACACACCAATAGAGGTCCCATAAAATAATAGAACAACTGTGAGATGAGAGGAACAGGTAGAAAAGGCCTTTTGTCTACCCTTAGCAGAGTGGATTTTTAATATGGCAGAAATAATGTACACATATGATATAATTGTTAATATGAGTGGGGTAAAACCTAAAAGTGGACCGTCAATATAAGTTAATGTTTCAATGACATAGGTCCCTGAGCATGACAAACTCAACAATGCTGTTACATCACAGAAGAAATGGTTAATTTCATTGGAGCTACAGAAAAATGACTGTGATATTAAAGTAACATAAGAGACTGGATTTAAAAATGCAATTGTCCATGAAACAATGGCAAGAATAATGCAGACTTTCTTGTTCATGATAATGGTGTAATGCAAGGGTTTGCAGATTGCAACATAGCGATCATAAGCCATGGCGGTAAGAAGAAAGAACTCAGCATTGGTGCAGGCCAGGAACATGTACATCTGTATCATACACTGCATGAAAGAGATGGTCTTATTCTGTGCTATGAGCACTGCTAACAGTTTAGGCACTGTGACAGTCACGTAACAGATTTCAAGGAAGGACAAGTTGGTGAGGAAGAAGAACATGGGGCTATGCAGATGGGAATCAGAGCACACTGTGAATATAATAAGAAGGTTCCCTGTCAAGGACATTAGATAAATAATCAAAAACACAAGGAAAAGGACGAGCTGCATCTCAGGAAACTCAAAAAATCCCAGAATGATGAATTCTGTAACCTTGGTGTGATTCATCTTTTTTATTTCTCCCATTCTGATAGTTGTTGGAATAAGAAAGGCAAAACAGAAAATTAAAACAAATATATCTAAAGGCTTGACATTATAGCAGGACGTCTATGTAGGGAGTGCAAAAAGTTGCCTAGTTTAAGTCTATTTGATAAAGACGATATAGACACTTGTGTGCCTTTATTAAGAAGGATCCCAGATCCAGCCACAATAGTGCACAAATGCCAATACACATATTTACACCTACTCCAAAGAAAGTGTAAATGTGAGCGTGCTCTGTGGGATAATTCTATAAAGCAGGCACTAACAATTACATTCAGATTATGCATGCAAATGATAAGAATAAAGACATATATGTACATATAAGTATTTAAACCCCAAAATGTTGCCTAAATGATTCCGTAAATGTATGATTACCTTTCATACTATCCATCTGATGTTGAAAAATATTTAATTGGCCAGAAATGGCCGCTTACTGGTTAAATAATGTTTCAGCACCTAACCACAAATATGCAGAGTGAGATAACCAGTTATCTCTGCTGAATATTCACAATCAGTGCTGAAAAGTTAACCGGCTATATTGCATGATAACCAGCAATATTCAGCACTGACGTATCTTTCCCTGCTATCAACTTAACTAACCAGTGCTAAATATTCACTTAGCTCAGTGGCTCCCAAACCTTAACCAGGAGGCACCCCAGCTAGTGAGATATTCGTGAGATAGATTTGCATGCAGTGGAGGCAGTGCATGCAAATGTCTCATGAATATTCATTGTGGTTATCCTCAAAACCTGACTGGCCTGGGTGCTTCCAGGACCAGGTTTGAGAACCACTGGCTTAGCCTGTTATTTTAAAAGAGGACAAATAAAAATGAATATTCAATGCCGATCACTGAAAATGGCCCTGGGTTTGTGAGCTACCTCCAGCCAGCTGAATATTGGAACAATGTTTGGTCATCATATTTCATAAGCACACTTTGGGATAATGAACAATGATCTTCCGCATGGGAAAGAAAATATAATGTGTAACCCAGTTACAGCTGATTATCAGAAGCACAAACAATGTGTAATGTATTTCTTTATATTTATTAGATGCTCAATTCCACCATGTTCCTGGTATCATAGAATAATAATAAATGCATTTTATAAACATATCAATATTTCATTAAATGTAAAAATCATCACAGATACACCACATGTCCATAAATAATAAAACAAATCTTCAAAAATATGCCTTAACTGCTCACTGAATCATTACAAAACATCTCCAAGCCTTCCAGAATCATTAAAATTTAAAAATGATTGTATATCCAAGCCTTAATCTGCTTTCTAAAACTGCAGTACTATGGAGAAGGGCATTCCAAAGTTTGTGACAGAGCCAGTGTTGATCTAAGAATCACCAAAAGCCTTTCCTGAGATTACCTAGTTTTTCTGCCGGAAGACCACCATCCAGGACTTTGAAAGCCAAACTTTTAAACAAAATTCTTGCCTGAACTGACAGCCAAAGTAATGTGCAATGAACTGACTTAACATGATCATACACCTTTAGGTTCATCAAAATTAGGCCATATTCTGAACATATTGTGGTCTAGTCAATGAAATTATCTAATACAGGACAATTTTCATAAGCCTTTCAGCCATTTCAAAGCTACTTATTTGACAAAAACCCAAAAAACCCAAAACAACAACTAGAGGAGTAGAATAGTTATTGTATTGAGAACCAATAAAGGCAGGTCTCAAATTCTTTTTACCTACTGATGCTGCTTGTAATCATGAGTAAGGGGTTAGGGTTCCATGTAGGTCAGCCAAAGACAGGCATTCAATGTTGTATGTACATCAATAATCTGTGTGCAAAGTAATTGACTAAATTGGTGATAACAATAATTAGTGTTGACAAGCTCTTAATTGGCATTCATTGGAAGTTACGCATGAATCTGCCCAACACCCTATTCTATAATATGCACATTTAATTTTCCTAGTGGGATATTTACTATTCAGTGGTAAAAAGTGGCCTGTTGAAGCGTGGGTATGTGTGTTGGGAACACACTGGGCAATTTTTTAACATGGCTGGGGAAAAGGGCATTTTTTAATGGGTCAAGAAATGGGCATGCGTTAAATTAAAACTAGCATGAGCCTATTTATGGACCAAGCCCATCGACCTAGCAGTAAGAACTCTTTCACTACCTGCACAGTATTCATGCAGCGTACGCCAATATGGCCATGCTACTGATTACCTCCAGGAATGCCCCCTGCAGTATAAAATAGAAAATGATCTTCTACTACGGGAATAAGTGTGCGCCAGCTTCAAAATTACCATCAGGTGGGCACGCTATCCCAGCAGTAGTGCCAATTTGGCCCATGCTACCAGTGCGTTAGCCCTACCACTGCTTTATAATAGAGCCCCATAGTATGCAACTCCAAAGGTGGTGTGGCCAAGGGAGCGGCATGGGTGGGTGACGGATGTTCTCAGAATTTCAGGCACTATTGCAGAATACCTGTATTTGCGCATCTAACAACCATTAATTGAGCATGAGCATTTACACCAGCCTTTGACACATGTAAATACACACGCTCAAAGTTAGACGTGGAACAGACTTTATAGAATTTATGCATAGCACGGATCATCCCAGCACCTAAATTTCGACGACCTATACAGAATTCCCCGCTTGCATTTAATTGCCTCAAGTACAACTTAAATTGTGAGTCTGCTTTGGCAGAGAAAAAACTATGAGGCACTTTTACTAAAGTGCGGTAAATTTTGCACTTATTGTACAGTTAACCTAAAAATTACCATGCAGTAAGTCCAAACCTGTGCAGTAAATGGAGGGGCTGTGCCCTGCATCTCTCCTGCATTTACCGCACAGGGTGGACATTTATCTCATAATATTGCTTTACATGCAGAGCCAGAATAGTACAGAAGCACTCACTCTAAGTGGCACAACATGCAATGCAGTGGGGGCCCAGTCTGAAAATATTTAAATAAGCAGTTAAATGCAGCAGTGATGCACTCAACCCTCCCAACACATTCACATATTCCCAGTCTAGTCTCTTTTGTAACCTTAGCTCTCTCTCCCACACTCTTCCATAACATCAGCTCTTCCTCCTGTACCCTTTCTCAAAACCAACTCTCCCTCCCACACCATTCCCTAGCATCAGTATTCTCATCTGAACTCTTCCCTGAATTCAGCTGTCTCATCTGCACCCTACCCTGATTTCAGGTCTTTCTCCCACTCCCTTCCCCAACTCCACCTCTTCTTCCCACTCTCTTTTCCAGCATCGTCTCTCCCTCCTGTTTCCTTGCCCAACTTTAGTTCTCTCACTTGAATCCTTCACCAACATCAGCTCTCTCACCTGCACCCTTTCCCAACTTCAGCACTCCCTTCTGCACCTCTCCCCAGCTTCAGTTCTATCTAGCTCCCCTTCCCTGTCAGGTCATACTCTCACATCCCCCATCTTATCCCCATCACCAAATATATTTCACACTCCCTCGGACAGTTAAAGCATGTGTTCCCTCTCCTGCCACTCCCAGAACCTATCCATGAGTCTGCAGTTCTTGGGTCTGTAGTAATGAGAAACAGCAATCCACCTTTGCTGCCTCTCAGTCGGCGCCTGAAACCAAAATGGCACCTCTACCTCCTAGAGGTCATGTTAGGATACAGCAGTAGTACCTCAAGACTACTGTAAGAAGGCAGAGAAACCATTTTGGATTCAGGCACCATTGGGAAGCCCACTGCTTAGTAAAAGGGCCCTATATTATCTGAATTGTAATTCACTTTCAGCCCAGATTTTAAAAGGCAAATTAATTGAATGTAAATCCAAATCGTACTTTTAAATTGTTCACCACATGCAGGTAAAAAACATGCATATTGCTCTGTAATGAATATTTTTACCCAGGTTTTTATGGAGGTGTTCCTGGGAAAGGAATAGCTGCGGGGGGGGGGGGGGGGGGGGGGGAGTGAGTGAAGAAAATAGTATGAGTAGATTTGCATTTTCAATATCTGCCATTTTTATGGAAAATATACTCACACTAAAAGGTTGTGCAAATATCTCCAGCACTTTTTTCTGGCCAATTTTCAAAATGAAAATATACACTCAATTTCTCTCTGGTGCAAATGGATCAAAATACCAATGAACTTTCCAGCACTGAATATCCAGGTTTATGTGGTCTGCTATCCTACGTCCAGTTAAGTGTGATATTCAGCTCTTAACCGCCTAAGCGAAACTGGATAAAGATAGGACTGAGTTTATGATTCCGATGTGACCGGTTAACTTAGGTGTTTAAGGGACCCTTTCACTAATCTATGCTAGTAAACAGGCTTAGTGCATCATAACTCTGGAATTTCCTATGTGCAAAACTCATTTCTAGCAAGGCTTTGGCCTTTTTCAATTATTTCATTTTCTGCCTGTGCACTAATGTTAGCATTAGCGCAGGGCCACTGAAAAAAATTAACACAGGAGCCCTTACTGCCTCCTATTTAGGAGCTGCTAAGGGCTTCTGCGTTGTCAGTGTTAGTTAGCATGCACTAATGTCAGCACACTAGCTGAACAGTGCTTCCACACCCATTCTCCCCCGCTAATACACCCGTCTAACAAAACAAACACCATGGTCTTAGCACATACAAATGGCAAAATTAGTGCAAAAGGTTTTACTATAACCTGTGTTAGGCCATTTTTCACCATGTTAAGTGCGCATTACTGCTTAATGCCTCCAGACCACCCAGAAAATAGCTGGCTACGGTTTTAGCAGTTGGTCAAATATTCAGGAGCACTAACTGGTTAAGTTCTGCTGAATATCAACCAATAGTTTAACAAGAGCGATTTAACCATCCAGGTGCCTCTCCTGTCCAGTTAAATTGCTTTGAATATTGACTACATCATTTTAAAAAAATTATATCAGTATCTAGTGATTTCTTATCCTCTCATTTCCAGTTAGTTTTACTTTGATTTTCAAAGACATAACTGGTTAAGTCAGCATCTTTGAATATTCTTCGGTAAAGATATTCAGGGGCCCTTTTTACAGAGTGGCGGTAAGCCCAACGTGGGTTTACCGTTTGCTTTTCCGGGACTCCACCAGACCAACATGGCCGCCGGTGGTAGTCCCACCCTGAGTGTGCACCATTACCAAGGGAAAAAAAGAAAACCCCTGGAAATGGCTTGCACTGCAGTAAACCGGAGGTAATTGGGCATCGCCGCGTGCTGCCCGGTTACCGCCAGGTTAGTGCGGGAGCCCTTATCACTTGGTAAAAAGCCCTTATCACTTGGTAAAAAGACCCCCTCAGATAACTAATCCTATTACCTTTATAACTGTTCTTTTTACAGCCCCACATAACTGGTCAATCATACCACTGGGATGCCTCCAGTCTCACCTCTTCTTTTTTCCCCCGAAGTTTATTTATAAACTTTCTTTAACAAGATAAAGAAAAGAAAAAAAGAAACAGTTCAATTAACATCAACAATGTAAGTATAATAATCCATGAGTTATTGCTGTAGATCATCTAGATTCATCTGTATCTGTTTTGTGACATTTAAAATTATAGCATATTGTTTAGATTTTGTATTATCTAGGAATATGTTCTTTTTAAAATAATGTAAGCTGCAATGATCCATTTATGATTACTTGCACATAGAAATAGTGTCTGTAATGTAATGTAATCATGGGATAAGGAAAGTGTTGAGGATAAACAAGTTAGAAATAAAGTCTCAAACAGAGGAGGAAGATGAACAATTGTCCACAAGAGACCATATTTCATGGAAGGAGGTTAAATGACCTCTCTTGAAGGCCACTGCCTCCTCATATTTCCTATATGCACATAAAGTGTTTGATAATTCATGTTATGAGGATGAGGCATTCAGATTATTTCTCCAGTTTAAATGAATGGCTAAAATAAGCATTATAATAAACACTTTTGCATACTTTAGATTAACTGAAATGCCTGGAGATGAAGAACATAGCACAATGTACTAATTTTATAAGGTAGCTGGTTTGTAATGGAGAAGATCATAGATTTTTCCCAAATTTAGGACCAGTAGGATTTTAAGTTCATACAGTGAAAGATAATATGGAACAGACTGCTGGATTTCTTTTGGCATAACCTGCACTGATCTGATAGTATTGTGGCAATTTTGCCAATTTAACTGGAGTCCAGTATGCTTTGTGTATAATAAATATGAAGATTGAATAAAGGGACGTATAGTTATAGTCCTAAATAAGTGCCATTAAGTAGAGGATAAAGAAGTGTTTAATTCCTTTTCCCAGTCTAAGATTATGCTAGATCACAACTGGGTCCATGGTGTTCATAGGGACTTGTAGACCTTGGATACAGATTTAGGAGCTAGTAATAGATTTTGACAAAATATTAAAAAGCTGAAGGAGATGGATATATTTTGAAAGGACAAGGGATATTGACTTTGAATTACCTGAGAGATTTGTTGCCAATAATTCAGTATGGGGGTCCTTTACAAAGGCGCACTAGTATTTTTAGTGCACACGAAAAATAAGCATGCGCTAAACATTAGAAACACCCATATATTCCTATTGGCAACTCTAGCATTTAGCATACGCTAATCATAAGTGCACGCTAAAAACACTAGCGTGCCTTTGTAAAAGGACCCCTTGGTGAGGTTGGAAGCCAAAAGGTTGACATATTTCTTGACAAGAAACTGGAAAGTTTATTTTGAAATAAGGAATTATCAACACTATCTGACCATTTATAATTTAAGAAAGTCATTACCTTGTTGATAGTGCGTGAGGTGAGTTTCAGAATGCATAACTCATTGGAACAGTGAAATGTATTCATAGATGGGAGGAAGTTCAATGGGTCAGGATGAATTGTATACTTTCAAACATTGCCTATCTATTAACATTAGAATTATGATTATTATTATTATTACATTTGTACCCTGCGGTTTCCCACACAATGCAGGCTCAATGATCAGATTGATACCAATATTTAGCCTTAGAAATTTGGAATGCCATATGGTAATTTTTTTAATCGGGAGGGATTAAGTCCCTCAAATCTATCAGATAATTTTAGTTTCTCCAATGCTATACGAGTAGAAGATCACTATATAAATTTAGAGATTACCACATCAAGGGGCCATTTTAGAAAGGTACGTTAGGCTCTATATGAGTGCAGTGCACGCCCAAATGAGACTTCCAGGCTACCATGCCCTCCTGCTGGTAATTTCAGATTTGACATGCACCCATAATGCTCTAATGATTTATTTATTTCTACTCACACGTTCCATTTCTGGTGGTAATCAGCAGTTGGAATTCGCCGACCGGTCATCGCACATGTAGCACATGAGCCCTTACCACTAGATCTATGGGTTGTGTTTAGCGCTTAAGCCAGTTTCAGATTTACAGTTTCAGACTCATGCTAATTTCAGTTTTACCACATACCCTTTTCCTGTCCCATTAAAAAAAAATCCCAAAACATATGCCTACAGTGTCACGGGCCACTTTTTACCACGGCTTAGTAAAAGGATCCCATAGGTGTTTATGTGTCTTTATAAAATACCCTACTTGGCCCTTCAGCCTAGGGAACCTGTAAAACAAATTATGGTCTAAGCATATTTGAGCACTTTGAAACTGTATCCCTACTCCATACTCCCTCCCACTCCCCCATCCCCAAGATATGAATAACAATACTGCTTAACAGCCTCTATGATAGCTTCAGATACAGACAGTTCTGGTACAGCAGTGAGCAGGTCACTGGAGTAGTGTAGTGGTCGGTACAGTGCACTGTAGAGAATTGGACCCAGGCCCACATTTCACTCTACCTGTCACCTGTGATCCCTCCAAAACTCACCAAAAACCTACTGAACCCACATATAGGTGACTCCTTCACCCATAAGGCCTAATATAGTGATGTACAGTTAGGGGCAGTGTGTTTTGGAGGGCTCAGCAGACAAGATGTGTACCTGGGAGTTTTTATAAAATGTGCACAGCAGTCCACCTGAGGATGCCCTATAGCTCTCCTGGGATGTCTGTTTGGCCAGTCTATTGAGATTGCTGGCTCCTCCTATTTCCCAATGGCTTAATTTTGTGTGTTTTTCACTTGGACATATTGTTTTTGAAAATGGACCAAAAAGATAAATGCACAGAACATAAAACAAAGCAAGTGGCCATTTTTGAAAATGAAAATGGCTATATTTACTGTTTGGATTTTGCATGTTTGAGCAAAACGTCCAAAATCATACCTAGACATTATGTCAAAAATGGTCCTCTCTGTGCCATTTTAAAATAGGCAACCAGAATTATCCCCAAAAGTATAAAAATGCTCATGTAAAAATTTACACTCAATCCAAGACAGTTGAAAATATGTGCATATGTTATATGCATATATGTATTTACTTTACAAAGTGTTTGTGTATATCACAGCTCTGCCCCACTCCACCCAAACTGCAGTGTCATGAATGCCTACCCATATATTGAGTGAAAGTAGGTGCTGTGTTTCTGTGCATCTATTTTTATGCATATGTATGCATATGTATACCAATGCAATTTTATGAGTCATCTTTTATGTATACAACATGCTTTCCACACAGAAAATGCTTTGTGAAATTATTCCTCTTAAGATTATCGATCTCATCATATAATATTTATTGGATGCAACTTCTGTTTGAAATGATCATGCAGTTTAGACTCAACAGGACAAAAACTATATTTTCAGCTAATACAGGGTATCATTTACTAAGCCATGGTAGAGTTCCTATGGGTGTCTCAACGTTTACCACCAGCTGATTTCTACCGACAGCTAGCAACGCTACCACAGCTTAGTAAAAGACCCCCAAAACTGCATAGGGTATAAGGTCATAGCTGTATATTGGTTTATATGTATTTCTTATAAAAAATATAAACACAGAAAGGGATACTCACTTTTTCTAGTTAATTTTCTGGCAAAGATTCTCTTCTTGATAACAAAGACTTGGATCAGGCAGACGCATTTAAGAAGTTTCCTGCACCTATGAGATAAAACCCCAAAGGAATTTCGAGGCTTCAGATGTGTAACATGAAAAAAAGTATAACAAGTTGGAAAAAACATGCTTTAATCACTTTACAAAGATGAGTTTTGCTGAGAGAGTGTGTGCTTTAGATTTGTATGATTGTGAGTAAGTGGATAGAAGTATTGAGGGGTCCTTTTACAAAGGCATGGTAAAAAGTGGCCTGCGGTAGTGTAGGCGTGGGTTTTGGGCACACCTATCAAAAATGTTTGCAGAAAATGGACATGTGGCAAAATCAAAATTGCCGCGTGTCCATTGTGAGTCTCAGACCTTAGCGCCAGCCATAGACCTAGCAGTAAGGAATTTGGATGGTAATGACCTACATGCATCAGATGCTGTGCAGGCCTCTAAGACTCGTTGCTATAAGTCCTATATCCCACCGTACAACATTGGCACTTTCTCTGTACATAACACGGAGAGCATTTTCTCTCTCTGTGTTATGTACAGTGGTGGGGGTTCTTCTTAAAACCTCTGTTCAACTCCTCCCTTGTCCTTGGGCTTTTCATAATCAACATGTGGACTTCACTCTTTTTCATGCTTCTTTGCTGTGTTGTTGTTGTTGTTTTTGTTTTCTTCTCCTTTTTTTCCCTTTCTTCTTTTGTCAGTTCTTCTTGTAGCACTATAAGGCCCTCTAGAATCTTTTTTCCTCAGAGTTGTACAGGGGGCTGGAAAAACTTTTCTCTCTTTCTCTGGTTTCTTTCAAGGCTCTTATTGGCTGATTGATTTTCTTTTTCTGGGACACGGACATAGCCTTATACATTGTGGATCTTCCTGTCCCTATGTCTGCTGCTATGGCTGCAGTTTACCCTCCTCTGAGTAAAAGAAGATTTCTTTTTTAACCTTTTCAATTGTTTATAAAAGATCAGAGTACACACACATTTACACTTCCTTTGGATCAGGTGCAAGAATATTTCTGCATTTCTAGAGGTCAAAGTAGGAGCCTATGATATAAATGCAGAGCTGCCAAGTTACCCATTCCAGGAGGGAAACGTTTTGGCCAGTCCTAGTTTTAAACTTTCATCCTAAATCAGTGTAGTATTTGTAGACCATGATTCTATCCTTTGAAATCAGTGCTGCAGATCCCATAATGCACCAGGATGAGGTTGTCAGAAATCCAGGACCAGCCAAAAATTCTCCCTCCTTGAATGAGTAACTTGGCAGCTCTGTAAACACATTTAGAGGGGCATAATTGAACGAAAACGTCTATCTCCATGGGCGTTTATCTCCAAGAAGGGGCGGAACGAACCGTATTTTTGAAACAAATAGACGTCCATGTTTTATTCGACAATTTGTGAGCTGGGCGTTTTTGTTTTTCAGCGATAATGGAAAATGAAAACGCCCAGCTCAAAAACAAATAAATCTAAGGCATTTGTTCGTGGGAGGGGCCAGGATTCGTAGTGCACTGGTCCCCCTCACATGCCAGGACACCAACCGGGTACCCTAGGGGGCACTTTTACAAAAACAAAAAAAAAGGTAAAAGAGCTCCCAGGTGCATAGCACCCTTCCCTTGTGTGTTGAGCCCCCCAAATCCCCCTCAAAACCCACTGCCCACAAGTCTACACCATTACTATAGCCCTAAGGGGTGAAGGGGGGCACCTACATGTGGGTAAAGTGGGTTTGGGGGGGTTGGACGACTAAGCATTAAGCAGCACAATTGTAACAGGTAGGGGGGGATGGGCCTGGGTCCACCTGCCTGAAGTCCACTGCACCCCCTAACATCTGCTCCAGGGACCTGCATTCTGCTGCCAGGGAGGTGGGTATGACATTTGAGGGTGAAAATAAAAAGCTGTGAAACATCATTTTTTGTGGTGGGAGGGGGTTAGTGACCACTGGGGGAGTCAGGGGAGGTCATCCCCGATTCCCTCGGGTGGTAATCTGGTCATTTAGGGCACATTTTGGGGCCTTATTCGTGAAAAAACAGGGTCCAGGAAAAGTGCCCTAAATTCTAGCTACAAACGCATACTTTTTTCCATTATCGGCGAAAGGCGCCATCTCTCCTCGGCCGATAACCATGCCCCAGTTCCACCTTTGCCACGCCTCCGACACGCCCCCGTCAACTTTGTACGCTTCCGCGATGGAGTGCAGTTGAAAACGTCCAAAATCGCCTTACCATTATACCAATTTATTCGTTTTTGTGAGATAAACGTCTCTCTCCCGATTTGGGTCACAATATAGGCATTTTTCTTTTTCAATTATAAGCTGGATGGGCACCTATGTCATACTTGCAAGTCTCCCGCTTTGGTGGATAATCTCCCGCACTCCCGCCAAAGCGGGAAAGTCTCCCGCTGAGATCCACTGCCACCGCTGCCACTGTTTCTCTCATGAGCAGCTGCAGCCGCAGCAAAAGAAGAAAAACAAGGATGGGGCCACAGCAGCCTTCAGACACGCGCTGTCGGCTCTGCCTGACCTCTGCCTACGAAATAGGAAATTGACATCAGCAGGGGCAGAAGACTGCTGTGGCCCCGCGCTTGTTTTTCTTCTTTTGCCGGCACTGCTGCTGCAACATTGGGAGGGAGAGGGGAAACACAGGGTACTGGCTGGAAAGGGTAGGGGAACAGGGAAAGGGTGTGCAGGGCGAAGCAGGAGATAATAAATGGAGAGAGCAGAGAGGAGAAAAAGAAAGAAGAGTGAGGATGCAGAAGTGTACAGAAAGAGAGAAGGGGAGTCCCTGGCTTGTCAGATAGAGAGAGAAAGAAGAGAAATGCTGGATGAAAAGAGGGAGAGAAAGAGGAAAAATACTAGAAGGAGAGGCAGAATGTGGGAAAATGCTGGATAGAAGAGGGGTACAGAGAGAGAGAACTGAGTGGAAAGATGGGAAGAGAAAGAGGGGACATGGAAAACGGCAGGAGAGAGAGAGAGAGAGAGAAGCTGCTGGTGAGATGCATGAAGAGAAACTGGGGGAGACTCTAGCTGGTCAGATGGAGAAATGCTGGATAAAGGAGGGAGAGAGAGGGAAAATGCTGGAAGGAAGGGGCAAAAAGAGGGAAGATGCTGGATGGAAGGGTAGGGAGAGAAAAAGGAAAGACACTAGAAGGTTGGGGAGAGAGAGAGGAAATGCTGAATGGAAATATTAGACAGAGAGAACTGTCTAGAAGGAAGGGGATATGGAGGCAATGGATGGAAGGATTGGAAGAGGGTAATTGGTGGAAGGATGATGAGAGAAAGAGGAGACGCTGGATGGAAGGATGCAGAGAGAAAGAGGGAAAGACACTGGAAGGATGGGAAGAGAAAGAGGGGAGATGCTAGATGGAAAGGGGGAGAGGACAGAATTATTGAAAGACTGGAGAAAAAGAGGAAGGGGCATGGGGAGAACAAAAGTGAGGAAAAATTAAAAGCCATAGGTAGATGAAGTAAAAGAGGAAAATTTAAAGAATAGTAAGAATGAATTAAATCTGGACAGAGAGAGAGGCAGAAAAATAAACTGAAGAAAAAAGGAGAGAAAAATGTCAAATGGACAGGAAATCCTGGCAAGAGAGTTAAGAGAAGACAAAGCAAAGCAGAATCAAGAGACTGTGACCAACACAACTAGAAAAAGTAAATGGCCAGACAACAAAGATACAGAAAATAATTTTATTTTTAATTTAGTATAAAGTAATGTTGTAGCTGTGTTAATAAAGGTTAATAAATGCAAATAAAACATAAAATAGAAAATAAGGTGATAACTTCAATGATTTTAATACATTTTTGATTAGCCTTCAGAGACCAGCACTTCCTTCCTCAGGTCAGGAGAGATTAAAATAACAGCATTATACTGACCTGACCTGATCTGAGGCAGGAGGGTTTGCCTGTGAAAGCTAATTAAAAAGGTTTTAGGCTATTAAATAAAATATTTTCTGAAATGGCCAATGGGATTAAGGAGTGCCAGGTGTGGAGCCATGTAAAGAATGGTAGAGCCAAGGCAGAATGGGGCGGGGCTAGGGGCATGCACTATAATCTCCCTTTCAAAAATTGGGACCCCTTGGCAGCTCTGCTATGTTATCCTTATAAATATGTAATAAGCATCCTCTTTGACATTTCATATAGGCACCCTTCTATGAAATTACCACCCATACCTTTTAATCAACGTTGAAATGTTGCAACCAAATGTTGTGTGAAGCATTTTATTAATTCTGGAAGAAAAATAATTCTCCTGGTTGTTTTCCCTAAAGTTTCTTTCAGTTCCTTATTTCTCAAACTATATATCAAGGGGTTGAGTAGTGGAATTACAGTTATATACACTACAATAATTAGTTTGTTAAGATCCATAGAGTAAACAGACTTGGGTCTCATGTACACACCTGCAGATGTTCCATAAAATAATAGAACGACTGTGAGATGAGAGGAACAGGTAGAAAAGGCCTTTTGTCTACCCTTAGCAGAGTGGATTTTTAATATGGCAGATATAATGTACACATATGATATAATTGTTAATATGAGTGGGGAAAAACCTAAAAGTGAACCTTCAATATAAGTCATAGTTTCAATGACATAGGTCCCTGAACAAGACAGACTCATCAATGCTGTCATATCACAGAAGAAATGATTAATTTCATTGGAGCTACAGAAATATGACTGTGATATTAAAGTAACATGAGGAAGTGGATTTAGAAATGAAACTGTCCATGAAACAGTAACTAGAATGATGCAGACTTTCCTATTCATGATGGTGGTGTAACGCAAGGGATTGCAGATTGCAACATAGCGATCATAGGCCATAGCGGTGAGAAGGTAGAACTCAACATCTATGCAGACCAGGAACATATACATCTGTATCATACAATTTATGAAAGAGATGGTCTTATTCTGTGCTATGAGCACTGCTAACAATTTAGGCACTGTGACAGTCACATAACAGATTTCGAGGAAGGACAAGTTGCTGAGGAAGAAGAACATGGGGCTATGCAGATGGGAATCAGAGCACACTGTGAATATAATAAGAAGGTTCCCTGACAAGCACATCAGATAAATAATCAAAAACACAAGGAAAAGGAGGGGCTGCATCTCAGGCAACTCATAGAATCCCAGAATGATGAATTCTGTAACCTTGGTGTGATTCATCTTTTCTATTTCTCCCATTCTGATAGCTGTTGGAATAAGAAAGGCAAAACAGAAAATTAAAACAAATATATCTAAAGGCTTGACATTATAGCAGGACATCTATGAAGGAAGTCCAAAAAGTTGCCTAGTTAAAGTCTCTTTGATAAAAACGATGTAGACACCAATGTGCCTTTATTAAATAGACTCTCATATTCAGTCACAATAACGCACGAACACCAATACCCAAATTTACACCTACTCCAAAGAAAATGTAAATCTGTGTGTGTGCTCTGTGGTGGTCATTCTATTAAGAGGGCACTAACATTTACATGCTGATTATGCATACAAATGATTAGAATAAAGACATATATTCATATATGTGTATACATAATAGTTTAAACCCCAAAATGCTGCCTAAATGATTCTGTAAATATGCAATTACCTTACATACTGTCCCACTAATATTCAAAGCTATTTAGCTGGCCAGAAATGGTTGCTGACTAGTTAAATATGGTATCACATACCGTATGTAATGAGTTTATCTTGTCGGGCAGACTGGATGGACTTTATCTGCTGTCATCTACTATGCTACTATGAAAATAGTGTTTCAGTACCTAATCACAAATATTCATTATGAGATAACCAGTTATTTCCGCTGAATATTCACGGTCAGCACTGAAATTTTAACAGGCTATATTATATGATAACTGGCAATATTCAGCACTGACCAACTAAGTTTAGTGTGCAAATCGGACTGCATAAATAGCAGTCCTATCTTTCCCTGCTATTAACTTAATCAGCCAGCGCTGAATATTCACGTTAGCCAGTTAAGTTAGCGCAGGACAAAAAAATGAATATTCAATGTCGATCACTAGACATGGCCCGACATTGAATATCTGGGATCAGCGCCAACCATTGCCTCAGGTACAAAGTCAGATTGTGAACCCTCCAGGGACAGAGAAATACCCAGCATACCTGAATGTAACCCACCTTCAGCTACTACTGAATAAGGTGTGAGCAAAATCTAAATTAATAATAATAAATACAGTGCACATGCATAAATGAAAGGAATATATGGACATCTCTATCATTTAGCGCATGCTTATTTTTAGTGTGCTCTAAAAATGCTAGTGTGCCTTTATAAAAGGGCCCTTAGTCTGCTATTTTGTGAGAGGTCTGGGGTGGAGTCAGTAGGTATGTCGCTAGGTGCCTATATTCATAACTTAGTGGCCCTTTTACTAAATTGCATTAAGCAGTAATGCACATTTAACATGCGGAAAAATGGCCTAACGCAGGGTGCAGTAAAACGTTTTCCACTAATTTTGCCATATGTATACGCTAGCCACGTGATATTTGTTTTGTTGGAGAGGTATGTTGTGGTGGAAAATGGGTGAAGAAGTGCTATTCAGCTGGCATGCTGACATTAACGCATACTAACTGATTAACACTGACTTAACGTGGGAGCCCTTAGTAATTCCTAACTAGGAAGCAGTAAGGGCTCCCATGTTAATTTTTTTTCAGTGGCCCTTCGCTAAAGCTAACATTAGAGCACAGGCAGAAAATGAAATGAAAGAAACAGTGGCGTTCCTAGGGTGGCTGACACCCGGGGCAGATCGCCGATGCGCCCCGCCCCCCGGGTGCAGCAACCCCCCCCCCCCGACGAAAGGACACCCCCCCACCCCCGGTGAAAGACCCCCCCCTGGGTGCACGCCGCTGGGGGGGTGCTGCGTGCCGATCAGCTTCCTTCGTTTCCTTGCTCCCTCTGCCCCGGAACAGGTTACTTCCTGTTCCAGGGCAGAGGGAGCATGGAAACGAAGGAAGCTGACCGGTGCGCGGCACCCCCCCAGCGGCGTGCACCCGAGGCGGACCGCCCCCACCGCCCCCCTTTGGTACGCCACTGGAAAGAAATGAAAAAGGCCAAAGCTTTGCTACAAATGGGATTAGCATTAAGATGAACTAAGCCCATTTAGTAGTATAGATTAGTAAAAGGGACCCTTAACCACCTAAGTTAGCCAGTCACATCGGATTCATAAACTCAGTCCAATCTTTATCCAGTTTCACTTACGTGGTTAAGTGCTGAATATCACACTTAACTGGACACAGGATAGCAGGCCACATAAACCTGGATATTCAATGCTGTAAAGTTCATTGGTATTTTGATCCATTTGCACCAGAGCGAAATTGAGTGTATATTTTCATTTTGAAAACTGCCCAGCAAAAAGTGTTGGAGACATTTGCACATCCTTTTTTGTGTAACTACATTTTCCACAAAAAATTACAGACATATTTTTGAAAATGCAAATCTACTCATGCTGTTTTCTTCTCTCTCTCCCCCCCCCCCCCCCCCCCCCCCACAGCCATCCCTTTCCCAGGAACCCCTGCAAGAAAATCTGGTTAAAAATACACATTACAGAGCAGCGTGCATGCTTTTATCTGCATACAGAATGAGCAATTTTAAAGCAGGATTTGGATTTACATTCAATTAATTTGCCTTTTAAAATATATGCTGTTAACAAGTAATCTTTATCTGGGAGGCGTTTGGAGTCAGCATCAGAAAAATGAGTCTCCTGGATAAGGACCATTTTGGCTTTACGTTTAGATAGGTAAACTTGTAATTTTTTTTCCTCTTAGAGTTATTTAGCCCTTTTATGTTAATAGAGATTAATCTCATTGAAATGTAATAAGTTGTAGATGACAGGTAAGAGTGAGTTTTGCCAAACCTTTGGGATTGTAAACAAACCATAGCAAATTTAGTACAAAATCATTTTTACAGCAAATGAGAAGAACAAAATGTAGAAACAAAAACACAGAGAACTTATGATTAAATGTGAAAAGCATCGGCACAGGAAGTAAGTGGTGCCAACACATCATAATCAACTACAGGTGGAATGAGGCTAACAAACAGATGACCCTGTTTTAACAAAATACAAATAATACAAGCAGATTGCAAAAACCTGCTACAAATAGAATATATAATGTAAAATTACAGAATGCGAACATAGCTCATTACTGTAAAAGAGCAACATATGAATGTGTCTTTATGTAGTGAACAGCGTGACATTAGTTCATAAGGCCTAAAGAGGAAGGCCCGGGTTAAAGGAACAGAAATTAGTCTTAGTACCTGACATTAACAACCCAATACATAAACCTTATATCTCAATAAATCAAAATGAGGCCAAGAATTGTTTCCTATGATGGACCATTGATTTATTCAGGTCTGAAAAGATGAGGATCTTTATGTCGTCATGATATATTGTAGATTTTATTTTTGCTTTTTGTAGAATAGTGAGGCCCCGGGGGGTATCGAAGAATCTTTAGTACCATTGAGCGAGGCAGTTGTTTGGAAGGTTTACCTGAAGGGACCCTGTGGGCATGCTCAATTGCAAAATGAGCTCCAAATTTTAAGTACAGCAACAAAAGTAGGAAGTGTTTCAAAAATGTAATGAGGTCAGAACCCTCAGCTCCTTCTCTGATCCCTAGGATTCTGATATTATTTTATTCTGCTCTATTGTTAATATCTCTTTTGTCTTCAGATGCAGAGGAAATTTCACTGGAGTTAGCTTGCTTTGTTGAGACAGCTTCTCTATGCATGCTTGCAATTAAGATAGCTGTGATTTAAGTTGAGATATTTCTTCCTTCAGATCAGTAAGAGTATTTTGTTTGTCCTGTAAGATACCCTTCAGAGACAACAGTTCATCCATAATGCTATGCAGTGTTATTTCATCAAAGTTGTTTACCATTTCGCTTATCATTTATTAAATTTCCTATACCATACCTTTTTGCTGAGCAAGTCAAAATGGTTTACAATATTTAAAAAGTAATCACACATAACAAGAAGAGAACTCCATAAAATTATAGGACAGATTCCATCTGCTGCCATCTTGTTCAGAGATGAGGGATCCTGTCTCCGTTTTTTAGATGTGGGAGACAGGTTCTGTTTGGTGTCAGCCTTAGTAAATTTGTTTGACCTGATGAGTCAAGTCAGGTGGTGAAAGTATTGTAAAGATAGGCTCAGTGCAATCTATAGGATTCTTTTCCCAAACCGGAGCTGAAGAGTTAGGTAGTCATCTTCCACTGCACGTACTAGCACCCTCTCCCCACCCCCAGTCTTGCCTCTTCTTAATCAGTTAAGTTTTGACTGGTCTTCAAGTTACCAGGCCAAAACTGGTGGTTCCACAGAAATTTCCTAACTGATGATTTAACCAGTTAACACCCTTATATTTTTATGTTTTAAAACTACTGCTACTTATAATTTCTATTGCGCTGACATATGCAACACTGTACACTAAACTTATAAGAGACAGCCCATGCTCAACACAGCTTACAATCTAATCAAGATAGATAAACAGGACAAATAAGGAATTATGAAGTTACTTATGGTGGAAATGATAAAACAGACATGGGTACTGAACAAATGAATAGGAATTAGAAGTAAAAAGCAGCCTCAAAAGGGTGGGCTTTTAGCCTAGATTTGAATATGGCGAGAGACAGACCTTGATGTACTGACTCAGGAAGTATATTTCAGGCATATGATGCAGCAAGATAAAAGGAATGGAGTCTGAAGTTGGCAGTGGAGGAGAAGAGTACAAATAAGAGAGATTTACCCGATGAATGGAATTCCCATGGAGAAATGTGGAGAGAGATGAGTGGAGAGGTACTGAGGAGCTACAGAGTGAATGCACTTGTAAGTCAGTAAGAAGAGTTTGAGCTGTACTGGAAATGGCTAGGGAGCCAATGAAGTGATTTGAGGAGAGGGCTAATAGTTATAAGCAATAGTTAAAAAATTAAAAACAAAAATGAATAAATGCAATAATTTAAAAATGTTTCTTCATTTTTATTAGTTCTACTCACACCTAGAATAGTTATTTATTTATTTATTTATTTGAAATCTTTCGTAGTCTGTATATCAATATATCTAGATAGCAAGACAACACTGAAGAATATCAAACACTAGGGTTGGGCAGCCAGAATATTTTTGTTTTGTGTTGTTTCTCGTGTGATTTTTCTGATCATTTTGGCCATTGCCTATAATAGTGCAAACTCTTAAGAAATACTGTGCAACATAAGGATCTGAGGAAGCTAGAAGAATGGTCTAAGGTTTGGCAATTAAACTTCAATGAGAAGAAATGCAAAGTGATGCACTTAGGGAGTAGAAACCCAAGAGAGACTTATGTGTTAGGTGGGGAGAGTCTGATAGGTACTGAGGGGGAGAGGGATCTTGGGGTGATAGTATCCGAGGATCTGAAGGCAACAAAACAGTGTGACAAGGCAGTGGCCGTAGCGAGAAGGTTGCTAGGCTGTATAGAGAGAGGTGTGATCAGCAGAAGAAAGGAAGTGTTGATGCCCCTGTACAAGTTGTTGGTGATGTCCCACCTGGAGTATTGTGTTCAGTTTTGGAGGCCGTACCTTGCGAAGGATGTTAAAAAAATGGAAGCGGTGCAAAGAAAAGCTACGAGAATGGTACGGGATTTGCGTTCCAAGACGTATGAAGAGAGACTTGCTGACCTGAACATGTATACCCTGGAGAAAAGGAGGAACAGGGGTGATATGATACAGACGTTCAAATATTTGAAAGGTATTAATCCGCAAACAAATCTTTTCTGGAGATGGGAAGGCAGTAGAACGAGAGGACATGAAATGAGGTTGAAGGGGGGCAGCCTCAGGAAAGATGTCAGGAAGTATTTTTTCACAGAGAGGGTGGTGGATGCTTGGAATGCCCTCCTGCGGGAGGTGGTGGAGATGAAAACGGTAACGGAATTCAAACATGTGTGGGATATGCATAAAGGAATCCTGTGCAGAAGGAATGGATCCTCAGAAGCTTAGCCGAAATTGGGTGGCGGAGCAGGTGGGGGAAAAAGGGGTTGGTGGTTGGGAGGCGAGGATAGTGAAGGGCAGACTTATACGGTCTGTGCCAGAGCCAGTGATGGGAGGCGGGACTGGTGGTTGGGAGGCGGGAAGTACTGCTGGGCAGACTTGTATGGTCTGAGCCCTGAATAAGGCAGGTACAAATCAAGGTAAGGTATACACATATGTTTGTCTTGATGGGCAGACTGGATGGACCGTGCAGGTCTTTTTCTGCCGTCATCTACTATGTTACTATCCACCTTATAATTGAAAGAGAAAAACGCCTAGATATCGACCCAAATCGGGAGATAGACGTTTATCTCACAAAAACGAATAAATCGGTATAATGGAAAGCCGATTTTGGACGTTTTCAACTGCACTCCATCGCGGAAGCGTACAAAGTTGACGGGGGCGTGTCGGAGGCGTGGCGAAGGTGGAACTGGGGCGTGGTTATCGGCCGAGGAGAGATGGGCGCCTTTCGCCGATAATGGAAAAAAAGTATGCGTTTGTAGCTAGAATTTAGGGCACTTTTCCTGGACCCTGTTTTTTCACGAATAAGGCCACAAAAAGTGCCCTAAATGACCAGATTACCACCAGAGGGAATCGGGGATGACCTCCCCTGACTCCCCCAGTGGTCACTAACCCCCTCCCACCACAAAAAATGATGTTTCACAACTTTTTATTTTCACCCTCAAATGTCATACCCACCTCCCTGGCAGCAGTATGCAGGTCCCTGGAGCAGTTGTTAGGGGGTGCAGTGGACTTCAGGCAGGTGGACCCAGGCATGTGCACACAAGTTGACGCTTATGCAATGGTTCGTGCATGTGTGGTGTTTCTACTACTGAGAATGATTCTGCACTCTTTCTGAAACAGTGCATGCTCTTTCCACATATTGCCTAATTCTATATATGGTGCTCAAAACTGTGTGCACAAATTTAGACACACACCCCATTTGCACATGCAATAATTAGGCAGTAATAATTATTAGTGCTAACTGGCAAACTAGGTTTCAGTTGAGGTAAGCCCTTGGGTGCAAATCCCAGCATCAACTCTGAGCGCCATTTATAGAATATCACTTAGCGCTAATTTTTCAATTCTTGTTTTTTTTTTGTTTTGCTTTTTTTTTTACACTCATGCTACAGCACTGTGAAACCCCAAAAGAAATTCTAGGCTTAAGATGCTTAACATGAACAAAGTTATAACAATTTGAAAAAAGTATGCTGTAAGCACTGTACAAAGATATGTTATGCTGACAGAATGCAGATTAAGATCAAGTTTCTTCAGCTCATTTTCATTTGGTAATGATTTGCAATGGCACAGGATATATCATTGATGTTTTCTATGGTTTTGCAAATGACAACCCCTCCCTAACAGTCATGTGGAGGGGCATAATCGAATAGGGCGCCCAAGGGCACGAAGGGGCGGGGAAACCCATATTATCGAAACAAGCTGGGCGTCCATCTTTCATTTTGATAGTACGGTCAGGGATGCCCAAATCTCAACATTTAGGTTGACCTTAGAGATGGTCAACCTAAATGTAAAGATGGTCGACCTTAGAGATGGTCGTCCCCGGTTTTCAGCCATAATGGAAACCGAGGACGCCCATCTCAAAAATGACCAAATCCAAGCCCTTTGGTCATGGGAGGAGCCAGAATTTGTAGTGCACTGGTCCACCTGACATGCCAGGACACCAACCGGGCACCCTAGGGGGCACTGCAGTGGACTTCAGAAATTGCTCCCAGGTGCATAGCTTCCTTACCTTCGGTACTGAGCCCCCCAAAACCCACTACCCACAACTGTACACCACTACCATAGCCCTAAGGGGTGAAGGGGGGCACCTACATGTGGATACAGTGGATTTCGGGTGGATTTTGGAGGGCTCACATTTAGCACCACAAGTATAACAGGTAGGGGGGGATGGGCCTGGGTCCGCCTGCCTGAAGTGCACTGCAGTACCCACTAAAACTGCTCCAGGGACCTGCATACTGCTGTCATGGAGCTGGGTATGATATTTGAGGCTGGCAAAAAATATTTTTGAAGTTTTTTTTAGGGTGGAAGGGGGTTAGTGACCACTGGGGGAGTAAGGGGAGGTCATTCCCGATTCCTTCCGGTGGTCATCTGGTCAGTTCGGGCACCTTTTCACAGCTTGGTTGCAAGAAAAAATGGACCAAGTAAAGTTGGCCAAGTGCTCGTCAGGGATGCCCTTCTTTTTTCCATTATTGGCCGAGGATGCCCATCTCTTAATCATGCCCCAGTCCCGCCTTCGCTACGGTGCCAACACACCCCTGTGAACTTTGGTCGTCCCTGTGATGGAAAGCAGTTGAGGACGCCCAAAATCGGCTTTCGATTATGCCAATTTGGGTGACCCTGAGAGAAGGACACCCATCTCCCGATTTGTGTCGGAAGATGGGTGCCCTTCTCTTTCGAAAATAAGCCTGATAATATCCTATATAATAAAACGCACCTCCAACATTCTGAAGCTGACTGCATGGCTGAGGCATTCCTGCTCTCTGTATCCATCTCCTGAATTGACATCACGTACTTCCGGGTTTGTCAGAGGCAGAAGTGACCAACCACACGAGGTTTCTCGGCTTCAGAATGTTGAAGGTGCATTCTTTTAAATAGGATTTGTCAGTTCCTTGAAGCACAGCCAGAGCTCAGCGTCCTGCACAGTAACACTCAGACATCAGAGGGAGAGGGGGGCCTGACACCAGAGAGAGAGAGGGGGGCCTGACACCAGAGAGAGAGAGGGGGGGGGGCTGACACCAGAGAGGGGGGGGGGAGGTATCTCTGTCACACACACACACTCTCTCTCTCACACACAATCTCTCTCACAGTCTTTCTCTCTCTCACTATCGCACACTGTCTCTCACACACTCTATGTCTCACACTGTATCACATTCACTCTCTATGTGTCACACAATCACTCACACACTCTCTTGGTCTCATACACTCAGTCTCACAGAGAGTCTGTGTCTCACACACATTCTCTCTCTTGCACACACTGTATCTGTGTGAAACACACTCTCTCTCTCTCACACTGTGTCTCACATATGCACTTGCACACACTCTCATTTTCACACACACACTCTCTCTCTCTCTCTCTCACTCACAGACACACTCGCACCCAGACTCACTCTCTCTCTCTCTCACACACACACACTCGCACATTCACTCTCTCTCACACACACAGTCACTCTCACATACACTCTCTCAAACATACACACTCCGAGGAAAACCTTGCTAGCGCCCATTTCATTTGTGTCAGAAACGGGCCTTTTTTACTAGTCATGTAATAAGAGGTAATTTTATAAAACCTTTTCCATGTCAAAAACCTGTTTTTCATGTTAAAAAGGACTTTTATATAATTGTGTGACCTTGTAAAAACATAATCCCCCCTGCTTAACTTTTAACACTCAAACAGCAATTAAGTACCACCGTGGTGGTGAACCAACGGTAGGTACCTTAGTGCATTAGGTGCTATTCTATATCCTGGCACATATGTTTTCTAGCTGGAGAGTTGCATGGGGACAGAGATTTCACCCATCCTTGCCCATCCCCAATGGAATCTAACTCATACCCATCCTTCCCAATAAGATCTATTCCATCCCACCAATCCCCGCAATTAATCTCCTCCATCCCCACTCGAACCCACATGAGTCAATGCTATTACTTACTCGCTTGCAACCCTCTATTTCCTCCCAACCCCAACAGCCTTCTGTGGTTTTTGGATGGTATTCACTATTCAAACAATGAGTATTCCGAGCCTCATTCTGGTGGCCAATTGCCTATCTCAATATGTTCTGAGCCTCATTGTAGCGCACCAATTGCTTCATTCAGTGCATTCCAAACCTCATTTTGGCATCACCAGAGATTTTGACTACTGTCCTGTGAGAATCCTGCAGCATCTTCTTCCTGTGATCCCCATTCCTGTGCAGCTCTCTAGTTCTAGCATGTAACTGCAAAGGGGTGTTCACATGGCAGGGGCATAGGCAGGTCATAGGCATTCTGATTATTGCAGCCCATACTTTATTGAATACTGTCAGGTGCTTAACTGCTGCATTAAGGCTCACCCAGCCTAGATTAATTCACCTCACTTTTAGCAACCTTTATAGAATTGTCTCCAAAAAGTACAGATATGGAAAGTGCAGTTACTTTTATTTAGTCTGCACATAGGTGGTACCAGATGTGTAGTTTGTATGGAGAAGGAATAGAGCTTCAAAGTGCTCACGTATGCTTAGAGAGTAATTTTGTTACAGGTTACCTAAGCTGAAGGGCCAACTAGGCTATTATATAAAGACACATAAACACATATGTGTCTTTCTAAAATACTAGCACAAAATCCGAGCTATGGAAAGTTAAAACAGAGATTCCACACTCTCAATATATTTTCCAAGGCATCCATCATATAATTAATTAAAAGGATGTCCTTAATGCCTAAGACTCCAGTAATCTGAATAACAAGTGCCTGTGGCTCAAGGAACTTACACCTAGCTTTAATAGTGACCACTTTAATATCAAGATCCTCTAATCTTCCCACAGTCTCTCTGGTAAAGCTACACAACTTTATGAGTTATGACCATCCTCTGTAGTATCTCCTCAGTCCTGGTAACAACTTTCCAAATCCCACTAAGGAAATATCTTGCCCAGAAATATCAAAGTAATTCATTAATGCAGAAAAAAACCATTTTATGTTTTCACAAAACTTTAGATAATATGTCTGTAAATGCAGCTCTATGGGTAAGGTGTTCCTAAAGGCTAGTTCAGTGACAGAAATAGAACATGCCCTTGTACCAGCTTTAGACATGATGGTGAGGATCATAGAGCACATACAAATACAATATTATCTGCAAATAGGCAGAGACACTACCATGCTATGATTTCTTTTACCACCTGGGTAGATATTCATATCCATCTGAGTGTTAAGGAACTAACTTCACAGACCAATTCTAAATTAAATTCACCTTTTCAGCAAGTTATTGAGCTAAGTTTTTCTTTCATTTAGAAATAGCTTCATACATTCTGCTATAAATTCACTTTGGAGTTATCTTTAAAAAACAATGGTTCTATTTTATAAGGGTAAAATAAGTGTCTTTGGGGCTCATTTTTGAAAGAGAAAAGTGTCTAAAAAGTGGCATAAAGTAGTATTTGGACATTTTTCTCACAAAAAAAGTCCAAATCAGCATTTCTGAAACCAGATTTCCAGAAGTTTTTGTATGCAGTTTGTCTGCAGTGCATCCTAATCTCTAGGGTGTATGTTAAGTTTTATTAAAACCTGGACATTTTTCAGCAATAGTGGAACAAAGCAAAAATGTCCAGGACTAAAACTAAGATGTTTTGATCTAAACCTGTTTTAATAACGACTAAGCCACAAACAAGTGCCCTGAATGACCAGATGACTACTGGAGAAATAAAGGAATGACCTTCACCTTACTCCCCTAGTGGTCATTGACTCCCTTCACACTCAAGATGTGAATAAAAATACTACTTACTAGCCTTTCTGACAGCTTCAGACGTTATACCCAGTTCTACTAGAGCAGCAAGCAGGTCCCTGGAGTAGTGTGATGGTTGGTGCAGTGCACTGTAGAGAAGGGGACCTACTTTTATGCATATGCACATCAATGTAGTTTTATAGAACATGCTTTCCACACAGCAAATGCTTTGTGAAATTATTCCCCTTAAGATTACCAATAGCATCATATTAAATTATTTATGTGATACATCTTCTGTTTGAGATGATCAAGTGGTTTAGACTGAACAGGACAAAAACTATATTTTCAGATAATAAAGAGGGTCTTTTATTAAGCTGCAGTAGAGTTCCTATGGGCATCTTGGAGTTTACTGCCATCTGATTTGTACTGTGAGCAAAAAAAAAAACGCTACCACAGATTAGCGTATAAGACCACCAAAACTGCATAGGTTGAAAGGTCATTCTGTTCTATAGATGTATATTGGTTTGTATGAATTTCTGATAAAAATATAAAAACAGAAAGGGATACTCACTTTTTCTAGTTCATTTTGTGACACAGATTCTCTTCTTGATAGCAAAGACTTAGATCAGGCAGACTCATTTAAGAAGTTTCCTGCACCTATGAGATAAAACCCCCAAAGAATTTCAAGGCTTCAGATTTGTCACAAGAATACAATTATAACAAGTTGAAAAAAACTTGCTGTAAGCACTGTACAAATGTATTTTGCTGACAGTATGTGTGGTTCAGATTTATATGATTTTGAGTAATTGGATAGGGATACTGAGTTTGGCAAAGTTGGTTAATGAGATAATGAAGAGATGGAGAAGTTATTAGTGGAAAGATGGACTGAGTGAATGAGTGGGTGGTGGGTGACTGGTGGAAGGGAGCTGGGTAAGTTGATTGGGGATTATTGGTGGCATAAGACTGAATAATCAGGTAAGGGATTGTCTGTAACAGCACAGCTAGTGAATGAGCAAGGGGATGGTATTTATGTATGACAAAGGTACTGAGTATGTGAGTGGATGGGAGGTTATGAATTGGGGGAATGGGGTGTAGTGCTAGAAGTTTGCTTTAGGTTTTGCGTTTAATTTTGATTCAATACCAATATATTAAAACTATTGGTTATAAGAAGAAGGTTCACTTGAAGGGTTTGAGAAGTAGTGGAATATACCTCTTCTTTTTGTATATACATTGCCTATTGGATTGTTGGTATACTACAAAGAACATTTTAAATAAAGGTAAAATGAATGGAGGGACGATGGCAAGTAACTGAGTAGATAGGACAGATATAACTGGCACAGGGGCAGAAAGCGAGAGAGTGGATCCCATATTCAGGGATGACAGACTATGTTTTAAAAAACTGTTGACGGCCCAAGCTGAATATTGACTCAAATCTTTTCAGACAGATAACAGAAAACATTGAAAAATAGCAAATACACACATAACTATCAACTCAAATCCATTTCATAGTGTGGGAATAAATATCATATAGCTTTTTTGAAACTTTATATAATCTGTTTGCAAATGTAGATCAGTGGGTTAGGAATTCCATAAAATGAATCATGCAACTGAAACAGCACATGATCTTGTGGCTAGTTCTATGCCTTGTACTAGTCTTATACATGGCTTCTAATGATGGTATAGCAAGCAGCCCTTGTTATGAGAATCACAGAGCAGGTCATTTTCCTATTGGCAATGTGAATCACAGTTGGTACAACTTAAAATGTGCTCCGCAGTCCAATTCCAAAATGTAATTCTGATGGTTCAAAAGGGTTGTTGGGGAATGGAGTTTTCTCAAATTGGGGATGGGAGGTATGGTCAGGATGGATGAGGTCCATTAGACCACCAGGGTATTTGTGTTGATGTTAGGGATGGAGGCATGTGGAGATGGATCAGAGGGGTGGGAAGCCCACTAGGCGACCAGAGAGGTCTTTTATTTTTTACTGCTGGGGGATGGGGTGTCACCTCAGGTCAAATTGAAGAGAGGGAGGTAGGGAGCTAGGCAGCTAAAATCAGGGCAGGGTGTCAGGCTGGAGTGAGAGCGGTGCCACTAGTCACCAAGCCTTCTATGCTGCCCTGAACTTGACGCAAAGTTTCCCATATATAACATGAAGAAAAACTTGTTTTTTCCCTTGCATGACCATGGGATAGCTCATGACTGCATTTAGATATATTTATGGTTATTTTACATTTGATATACTGCCTTTCTGTTTAAATACATTTTAAAGTGATATGAAGTAAGAATTTCCACTCAAATTAACACCCACATTGAAATCCTTCCTGCATTATTATCCCATTTGCTCATTTTCTTATCTTTGAGGGGGACAAAAGACAGAGAAGACTGTAGTGCGTGTGAGTGGTATGGATTATTTGGAAAACTCAGTCATGGATTGCTGGTGTGTTTAACGCTGCAGAGATACCCAGGATAGTTCTCACCTTGCTACTCAGTTTAGAGGCAGATGCAGCAACCAAACGTAAAAAAATCTAAATCGTTAAAGTCCCTAACGATTTTAAAATAACGAAAAATGCACCAAAAAAAAAAGTCACACATGCTGAGATCGGTAGTGAAACGTACAATGTATCAAAGAATCACAATACACATCGTTAATCGGCCCCCAAATCATGCGCAGAGCAGCCAAGCGTTATGTTAGCTGCTCTGCGCATGCCACAAACAGTCAAAACACAGTCAAATCGCAAGCACATGGCTCCCAAATAAAAACAAAAATAAAAAAAAAGGGTCGGGAGGGGGCAAGGGCGCTCATCAGGAGCGTCCTGTACAGACGGCCTTGCCCCCCCCCCGCTGCTCCCCACTTTCCGCCGCTCCCCCCCACCCCGAAAAAGCAAAATTCTCGCCGCCCCTGCCCCCTCCCCACTTTCCGCCGCTCCCCCCACCCCGAAAAAGCAAACTTCTAGAAGCCCCTGCCCCCCTCCCTTCCTCACTACTCTCTCACCTCAGCTCCGCCTCCCGACATCCTCCGTCCGTGCCCCGCCCCCTTTTGGGGTCGTCGCCACCATTCCCCTCCTCCATCGGGCCCCCCTTCCTCTTACCGGGCCCGTGCAGCGCCTCTCTCCTCTGTCCGAAGGCGCTGCACGGGCAAGAAGAAAGCTGAATCAGCTGATGCCTGCCTTCGCCTAGCTTCGATAGAGCGTCTTTCTCGTCCTGGGCCCGCCCCTGTCTGACGTCAGTAACCTACGTAGGTTACTGACGTCAGACAGGGGCGGGCGCAGCAGAAGAAAGACGCGCCATCGCGAAGGCAGGCATCAGCTGATTCAGCTTTCTTCTTGCCCGTGCAGCGCCTTCGGACAGAGGAGAGAGGCGCTGCACGGGCCCGGTAAGAGGAAGGGGGGCCCGATGGAGGAGGGGAATGGCGGCGACGACCCCAAAAGGGGGCGGGGCACGGATGGAGGATGTCGGGAGGCGGAGCTGAGGTGAGAGAGTAGTGAGGAAGGGAGGGGGGCAGGGGCTTCTAGAAGTTTGCTTTTTCGGGGTGGGGGGAGCGGCGGAAAGTGGGGAGCAGCGGGGGGGGGGGGCAAGGCCGTCCGTACAGGACGCTCCTGATGAGCGCCCTTGCCCCCTCCCGATCCTTTTTTTATTTTTATTTTTTTATGTGTTTTCTGAGGTCCTTTGGACCAATCACAGCGCTTTTAGCTCTGCTAATGCGCTGGGATTGGCTCAAAGTTTGTTTATTTTTTCACTTAACACTTTTTCCTGCCACGGAGCTGTCCTAACGAGAGGTCCAGACCTCTCGTTAGTTTTCCTGCCTTTTTCCTGCGTAAAGGAAATCGGAAAAGGTTAGTGCATGTCGTTTCAATGGGGTTTTCACACTAATTGCTCATCTCCATTCCGTTTTCGTTAGCTGCTACTGTCGTCGGAAAATAGGCTTAAGTGCATGGAAAGGATAGGAAATTCTTCCCTGAGGGCTCATTTAACGATGAAAAACGTTTAGTGCATCTTAGTGTCTGAAAGGCAATGCATGTTATTTATCCTGTTTGTGTGGTTGCCACCTCTTTTCATCACTATGGTGATTTCATCACTATGGTTGCTAACCTACTCACTGCCTTTGCTCTGTGGCTGATCCTCAGGATTTTAGAGCTGAAGCCTGCTTGTATTCTGGTGGAATACTGTGCAGTATTGATTTTCTATCCTCTCATAGCGATCTATTGGATTGGATGTGAATGATATTATTCAGCTCCTGTAGATGAAGTCTGTTGGTTTGTCTGTGCTTGCATTTCAGTTTAGGAGCAATGGGTCAAGTTAACAGGGTTTCCTATATAATAATTCTCACCTCCAACGTTCTAATGTGCCTGGGACCGTGGCTCCCTCGGAGGTGGTCTGCTAGGCAGCTTAGAACGCACTGACGTCAGTGACGTCACTGACAGCTGATTCCCAGGCAAGGGGAGGAGAAGGGAAACACGCGAAGAGGGAGGTGGGGAGGGGGTCCTGAGACCAGATGGGTGGCTGCAGGGGAGGGCAGGGGGGGCAGAAGGGATGCTGTGGGGGGCAGGGGGAGAGGAGGATCGCTGGACATGGGTGGCTGCGGGGGGGCAGGGGACAGAGGTGGGTCGCTGGACATGGGTGGCTACAGGGGGCAAGGGGAATGGAGAGGAGGTTTGCTGGACATGGGTGGCTGCAGGGGGGGCAGGGGGAGAGGAGGGTCGCTGGACATGGGTAGCTGCAGGGGGGCAGGGGAGAGAGGAGGGCCGCTGTACATGCGTGGCTGTAGGGGGAGAGGAGGGTTGGTGGGGAGGGGGTCCTGAGACCAGATGGGTGGCGGCAGGGGAGGCAGGGGACACAGGAGGGACGCTGCAGGGGGGGATTTCATTGCCTACAAAAACGGGCCTTTTATACTAGTATAATATAATAGATGGAGTTGGTGAGTATGGGTGTTTTTGTGTAGAAGTGGTTTGTTCTTTCTTAATGTGATTGCTATACCATGTTGATGTATGAGTGTGGGTTATGGAACAGATTATTTATTTACAGAATTGCAGATCTAAGTAGCTTACAAGCATTGTACACATAATTCAATCACCAATTAAAAACATATAGAGATATAAATAGTGGCCAGACAATTTCAATAAACTGAACTAGCAGTGTTCAACTGTCTACAGTGGTGGAAATAAGTATTTGATCCCTTGCTGATTTTGTAAGTTTGCCCACTGACAAAGACATGAGCAGCCCATAATTGAAGGGTAGGTTATTGGTAACAGTGAGAGATAGCACATCACAAATTAAATCCGGAAAATCACATTGTGGAAAGTATATGAATTTATTTGCATTCTGCAGAGGGAAATAAGTATTTGATCCCCCACCAACCAGTAAGAGATCTGGCCCCTACAGACCAGGTAGATGCTCCAAATCAACTCGTTACCTGCATGACAGACAGCTGTCGGCAATGGTCACCTGTATGAAAGACACCTGTCCACAGACTCAGTGAATCAGTCAGACTCTAACCTCTACAAAATGGCCAAGAGCAAGGAGCTGTCTAAGGATGTCAGGGACAAAATCATACACCTGCACAAGGCTGGAATGGGCTACAAAACCATCAGTAAGACGCTGGGCGAGAAGGAGACAACTGTTGGTGCCATAGTAAGAAAATGGAAGAAGTACAAAATGACTGTCAATCGACAAAGATCTGGGGCTCCACGCAAAATCTCACCTCGTGGGGTATCCTTGATCATGAGGAAGGTTAGAAATCAGCCTACAACTACAAGGGGGGAACTTGTCAATGATCTCAAGGCAGCTGGGACCACTGTCACCACGAAAACCATTGGTAACACATTACGACATAACGGATTGCAATCCTGCAGTGCCCGCAAGGTCCCCCTGCTCCGGAAGGCACATGTGACGGCCCATCTGAAGTTTGCCAGTGAACACCTGGATGATGCCGAGAGTGATTGGGAGAAGGTGCTGTGGTCAGATGAGACAAAAATTGAGCTCTTGGCATGAACTCAACTCGCCGTGTTTGGAGGAAGAGAAATGCTGCCTATGACCCAAAGAACACCGTCCCCACTGTCAAGCATGGAGGTGGAAATGTTATGTTTTGGGGGTGTTTCTCTGCTAAGGGCACAGGACTACTTCACCGCATCAATGGGAGAATGGATGGGGCCATGTACCGTACAATTCTGAGTGACAACCTCCTTCCCTCCGCCAGGGCCTTAAAAATGGGTCGTGGCTGGGTCTTCCAGCACGACAATGACCCAAAACATACAGCCAAGGCAACAAAGGAGTGGCTCAGGAAGAAGCACATTAGGGTCATGGAGTGGCCTAGCCAGTCACCAGACCTTAATCCCATTGAAAACTTATGGAGGGAGCTGAAGCTGCGAGTTGCCAAGCGACAGCCCAGAACTCTTAATGATTTAGAGATGATCTGCAAAGAGGAGTGGACCAAAATTCCTCCTGACATGTGTGCAAACCTCATCATCAACTACAGAAGACGTCTGACCGCTGTGCTTGCCAACAAGGGTTTTGCCACCAAGTATTAGGTCTTGTTTGCCAGAGGGATTAAATACTTATTTCCCTCTGCAGAATGCAAATAAATTCATATACTTTCCACAATGTGATTTTCCGGATTTAATTTGTGATGTGCTATCTCTCACTGTTACCAATAACCTACCCTTCAATTATGGGCTGCTCATGTCTTTGTCAGTGGGCAAACTTACAAAATCAGCAAGGGATCAAATACTTATTTCCACCACTATATATCAAAAATGTCAAAAAAGGGGAGGGGAAGTCTCAACTAGTTCGGCAACACTTATACACGAAGTTTATTGCACGCACAAAAAATCATCATAAACTGAAAAAAACCCTTAAAATTTTTTTTACATATGCTTTTATAGATTTTTTTCTTCTTCTTTTTATGCTTGAACCAAAAGGATATCAATGATACGTTCTGTACAGACATTGTCATTGTGGTTGTATAACGTGCACACAAACACTTATCTTAATGGTACATGTCACTGTATACTCCAGCTCGCGTGTAGATTCCAACGGTCCCGTTTCGAAATTCTTCCTCAGGGAACCATACCACAAAACGCTGAATAACAAGTGACGCTGGAGAAAAAATAAGCAAAAGAAAATAAGGTTCAAAGACTGCATCAAATGCTCGAAAAGTACAAAATATAGACAGAATGTCCTCATGATATTACCGCCAGGCTGGAGAATGCATCAGCTGACATCAGAATTACTGAACCGAGCCAAGTTTAAACATATGATGACCCAATCACAAGCTGACACGTAAGGCTGTAGTTAACGGACTCCTGAATCAGATGATCCTTACATCAGCTGGTAATGACAGCTAACTCAATGCTGTAGAAAAAAAGACCAATACCTTAAATGCTGAGAGGAAACTGTAATATAAAAATAATGCACATGCAATTTAAAGAAACGCTGCCCAATGTATGGTGGCGTTTAAACCCTGCAGTTCAAGGGTTTGTAGTCTGTGAATCCATCTTTGTTCGATCTGTAAAGGTTTTTTACTTAGGTCACCCCCGCGTATGTGTGCAGTCACACAATCAATCGCCCAACATTTAAATTGATCAAAGGTGTGATTAAATGCTCTGCAATGAGCCACCATCGGAGCACCCAATTTGAGTGCCGTGATGCAGGATTTGTGTTCAATTAATCTGTGATTGAGACATCTGTTAGTTTTACCAACGTACAATTTACCACATGGGCATTGCAAAATATAGATGACATGATCTGACCAACATGCACTACTACTACTACTTATCATTTCTAAAGCGCTACTAGACGTACGCAGCGCTGTACACTTGAAAATGAAGAGAGTCCCTGCTCGACAGAGCTTACAATCTAATTAGGACAAACAAGACAAACAAGAGGTAAGGGAATATTAAAGTGAGGATGATAAAATAAGGGTTCTGAACAAGTGAATAAGGGTTAGGAGTTAAAAGCTGCATCAAAAAGGTAGGCTTTTAGCTTAGATTTGAAGACTGCCAGAGATGGAGCTTGACGTACCGGCTCAGGAAGTCTATTCCAGGCATATGGTGCAGCAAGATAAAAGGAACGGAGTCTGGAGTTAGCAGTGGAGGAGAAGGGTGCAGATAAGAGAGATTTACCCAGTGAACGGAGTTCCCGGGGAGGAATGTAGGGAGAGATGAGAGTGGAGAGCAGTGCCGTAGCGAGGGTGCCTGAAACCCGGGGCAGGTCGCCGCTGCGCACCCCCCCCCCGGGTGCAGGGCACGGCGCCCGCCCCCTCCGGAGCGCACACCCCCCTGAAACGCACCCTACCTTTCAGCGGGGGGCAGGCGGGAGGGCCGATCCGCCCCAGTGCACTGTTCCGGGGCAGAAAGAGCAGGGAACCAGCAAGCCGACACCCCCCCAGTGCGTGCACCTGGGGCGGACCGCCCCACCGCCCCCCCCCCCCTTCCTACGCCACTGGTGGAGAGATACTGAGGAGCTGCAGAGTGAATGCACTTATAGGTCAATAAAAGGAGTTTGAACTGTATGCGGAAACGGATAGGAAGCCAGTGAAGTGACTTGAGGAGAGGGCTAATATGAGCATAACAACACTGGCGGAATATTAGTCGTGCAGCAGAATTTTGAACAGATTGAAGAGGAGAGAGATGGCTAAGTGGGAGACCTGTGAGAAGCAAGTTGCAATAGTCTAAGCGAGAGGTGATGAGAGTGTGGATGAGGGTTCTGGTAGTGTGCTCAGAAAGGAAAGGGCGAATTTTGCTGATATTATAGAGAAAGAAACGACAGCTTTTAGCAGTCTGCTGAATATGTGCAGAGAAGGAGAGGGAGGAGTCGAAGATGACCCCAAGGTTACGAGTTGATGAGACAGGAAGGATGAGATTGTTATCCACAGAAATAGAGAATGGGGGGGGGGGGGGGGAGAGGTTGGTTTAGGGGGAAAGATGAGAAGCTCAGTCTTGATCATGTTTAGTTTCAGATGGTGCTGAGACATCCAGGCAGCAATGTCAGACAGGCAGGCTGATACTTTGGCCTGGATTTCGGCTGAGATTTCTGGTGTGGAGAGGTAGATCTGGGAGTCATCAGCATAAAGATGGTACTGAAAACCATGGGATAAGATCAGAGTACCAAGGGAAGAAGTATAGATGGAGAAAAGAAGAGGTCCCGGGACGGATCCCTGAGGTACACCAACTGACAGTGGGATAGAAGTAGAGGAGGATCCACTAGAGTATACACTAAAGGTACGCTGGGAGAGATAAGAAGAAAACCAGAAAAGAACAGAGCCCTGAAATCCAAGTGAGGACAGCATATCAAGGAGTAGGCTGTGATCAAGTGTCAAAAGCAGCAGATAGATCGAGAAGGATGAGGATAGAATAGAGACCTTTGGATCTGGCCAGGAACAGATCATTGGAGACTTTAGCAAGCGCTGTTTCAGTTGAATGAAGGGGGCGAAAGCCAGATTGAAGTGGATCAAGAATAGCTTGAGATAAAAGAAAGTCAAGGCAACAGCAGTGAACAGCACGTTCAAGTATCTTGGATAGGAAAGGGAGGATGGAGATGGGGCGATAGTTGGAAAGACAGGTAGGGTCCAATGAAGGTTTTTTTAAGGAGTGGTGTGACTATGACATGTTTGAAGGCATCAGGAACAGTCGCAGTGGACAGTCAAAGATTGAGGATATGACAGATAAAAGGGAAGACAGTAGGAGCAGTGTTGCCAGGTGGGCGGTTTTACCGCCCAATTGGGCGGTTTTCCGCGACCCGCCGCGGGAAATTTTTGCCCGCGGCGGGTTGCGGTTTTTTGGGCGGTTTTTTGGCCGGCTTTTCGGCCGCGGTGGGCGGGGTTAGTGACGTGGGAGGCGGGGTTAGTGACGTTGGGAGGCGGGGTTAGTGACGTGGGAGGCGGGGTTAGTGACGTTGGGAGGCGGGGTTAGTGACGTGGGAGGCGGGGTTAGTGACGGGGGAGGCGGGGTTAGTGACGGGGGAGGCGGGGCCGATGACGGGGGAGGCGGGGCCGATGACGGCGGGGGCGGGGTTGATGACGGCGGGGGCGGGGGTGATGACGCGGGGGCGGGGGTGTCAGGGGCGGGGTTTGAGTTTGGGCGGGTTTTGGGCTGGATTTTGGGCTCCTTTAGGCTGGAAAAAAATTTTCCACCTGGCAACCCTGAGTAGGAGAGATAGTGTTAAGTAGATGGGTGGGAATAGGATCAGAGGAACAGGTAGTTAGTTTTGAGGAGGAAAGAAGATGTGTAGTTTCCTCTTCAGTGATTTCAGAAAAGGAAGAGAAGGAGGCAGGGGTTGGAGGGTTAAGAGAATGGACTAAGGGAAGGAGAGGTGGAGGTGACCTGGTTGAGAATTCAAGTTTAATCTTGTGAACCTTATCATGAAAGAACTCAGCCAGAGTCTGGGGAGAAAGTGAAGGGGGAGTTGGAGGTGAAGGCACTTTGAGGAGAGAGTTCAGTGTGGCAAAGAGACATTGAGGGTTTGAGCCAAGAGAATTTGTCAACTGGATGTAATAGTCTTGTTTGGCAAGGAAAAGAGAAGACTGGAAGGAGGTCAGCAAGAATTTGAAATGTATGAAGTCAGCATGGGCACGGGATTTCAGTCAAAAGCATTCTGCAGAGCGGGCACAGGAACGTAGGTAGCGGATTCTAGAGGTCAGTCATGTAGTAGAGTGTCTTAATTTATACTTCTTACCATCCGCAGGATTGCAGAAACTATTGCATACCGCCATCATATTACATCCGTGATCACTGTTCTGGACACTACATCTGCAGGACATAGTATTTCTTTTAAGTTGCGTTCTCTAGAGAATGCAATTTGCAAATCAGAATTTCTAAAAACATCATGTGGGATATAATCTTCTAGTTCCTGATCACATTTTCTCTCTCTATGTTATATACAGTGGTGGGAGTTCTTCTTAAAACCTCTGTTCAACTCCTCTCTGTCCTTGGGCTTTTCATCTTGTTTCTTGTACATGTGGACTTCACTGGCTTTCGTGCTTCATTGTTGTTTTGTTTTATTTGTCTTTCTCCTTTTTTTAAGTTCTTCTTGCAGCACATTAAGGCCCTCACTAATCTTTTTCTTTAGAGCTGTAGAGGGTACTAGGCAAACTTCCTCTCTTGCTCTGGCTTCTTTCAGGGTTCTTATTGGCTGATGGATTTTCTTTTTCTGAGACATGGCCTAGTACCTTGTCGATCTTCCTGCCCCTCAGTCTGTTGCTGCAGCTTCCCCTTTTCTGGATTAAAAAAAAAAAAATTAAACTTTTTCATTTGCTTATACAAGTCGGAGTACACATTTTCTTTTGATCAGGTGTACATTGTGCAAGAGTATTTCTGCACTACTGGAGAACATAGTAGGAGTCTTATATAAATGCAGAGCTACTACATTATCCATTCCAGGAGGGAGACTTTTTGGCTGGTCCTAGTTATTAACTTAGTAGTAAAAGAGGCCTGTTTCTGTGTGAAATGAAACAGGCGCTAGCAAGGTCTCTGTCCCCCTCAGGGCCCCCCAAACCCCCCTCACCCTCCCCACCAACCCCCCAACCCCCCCTCTGGTCCAGCCCTTCCGCAAACAGGAAATGAGGGCAAGCCCAGAGGCACAGCTGAAACAGAAGCGAAAGCGAAGGCAGTCTGAAGCGCCGTCCGTGCGTGCTGGACTTCACTGTTGCCAGCGGAGCAGGAGGTAAAAAGTTTCAAAGAACAGCTGGCACTTACGAAGGGCAGGGGCAGCTGCACACATCCTGCTTGCACTCGGAAGCCACAGAGAGAGAGGGAGGGAGGCGCTGGGTGATGGAAATCGAAGGAGAGGGGGGTGTAGAACTCGGATGGACGGGAGTGGAAGGAGGGAGGGAGGTAGGGGGTCATGGAACTCGAGGGGGCGATTCTTTACTCACCTCCGGTGGCTGGTGCTGGGTTCCCTTCCCTCTCACTTCCCACTGGTCCGCCCTGTGACGTCATCCCCAGAGCGGACCAATGGGAACTGTGTTACGAACCCAGGCATCCAGACGGAGTTGCAAATTATTATATAGGATATCTCAAAGCAGTGTATTATTTGTAGTTTATGATTCTATCCATTGTAATCAGTGCTGCAGGTCCCATGATGCACCAGGATGAGGTTGGCAGAAATTCAGGACCAGCCAAAAAGTCTCCCTCCTGGAATGGGTAACATGGCAGCTCTGTAAACACATATGGGCACTTATGCTATCTTATAAAATATGTAATAAGCATTCTCTTTGACATCTCATATTGACACCCACCTATGAAATTACCACCCATACTGTTTGCTTAGCTACATGGCAAGCTGTATTGTAGAAAATCTTTAGCATCATATCTATGTTAGTTGAATGTTCTAATGCATGCTTATTAGGTGTATCATTAATATTGTGTTAACATTGTATTTTATGTCTGGTGTTTAAATTCCAGTGCTGTTAAATGTGTATATTTTTGATATTGTTTCATGGTAGTTCTATTATTAGGTTTCAGTTTACTGTTTCCAAGTTTATCTCATTTATTTTATTTATGTTTATTCTTTGTCATTTTACTATTGTTATGCTGTTAACAAAATTGTAAGTTTTATATTAAGCTGTACCTGCTGTACACCGCCTTGGGTGAATCTCTTCATAACGGCGGTTAATAAATCCCAATAAATAAATAAAAGTGCACATTGAAATGTTGTAATCAAATGTTGTGTGCAGCATTTTATTAATTCTGGAAGAAAAATAGTTCTCCTGGTTGTTTTCCCTAAAGTTTCTTTCAGTTCCTTATTTCTCAAACTATAAATCAAGGGGTTGAGCAGTGGAAATGCAGTAATATACACTTCAGTAAGCAGTTTGTTAGCATCCATGGGAGTAAGCAGACTTGGGTCTCATGTACACACCAGCAGATGTTACATAAAATAATAGAATGACTGTGAGGTGAGAGGAACAGGTAGAAAAGGCCTTTTGTCTACCCTTAGCAGAACAGTTTTCTAAGATTTCAGAAATAAAGTATACATATGATTGAATTTCTTTTGTAAGAAACAATGTTAAAAAAAAACATTTTTGTAAGAAATTATAAATGTAAAAAAAACAAAACAAAGGAAGACATTTTGTATTTACATGCAATCCAGTATAAGATACATACGTAACAACAGAAAATGGCAACTGGAATATCAATGATATATCAATTGAAAATCTTAAGTGAAATATCCAAAGTGGAAAAGTAGGTAGATAAAAATAAATAAATAAATAGAAAAATAAAAAGATAAAAAACAATAAAAAAAAAGAAAAGGAATAGTTAAGGGGGTAGAGTGGCTACTGCAAGATAACTGAAATAGGAAAGGAAGGAGTGTCTTGCCTAGGTATTGCAGCCTGCTCACTTAATTACCACAGACTGCTCAAAGAATGAAATAATGCAGATTATTTTGGATTCATATTCGGTGAATGAAACTCTTTATTCAAATGGAGAGTGTATAAATCATTATTGCTTCAGTCTATACAATGATTAAGAAATATACACACTGACTAAATCAAATTAGGATATATGCACACTAATTAAACCTTCTAACTAAAAGAAAGCTATAAAACAGATACATATATACATACATCACTGGTCAGAAAGCTCAGGCTCTTATCTCATCAGCCGGGAGGTCTGTTGCGGCAAAAGCTTTGAGTCTCATGTACCAGGAACACACCTTCTGCACGTCATGTCTGCCCACAGATGAACCCCGGAGCTTCACTGCAAGGGGGGGGGGGGGCTTTTTTTAGGCTCTGAGCTCATGTTCAGAACTATGGAAAATTACAGAAAGCTTCTATGAAAAATCACAGAATGCTTACATACGTGGTCACATGCTTTCCCAAGTCCAGGTAGACAAGCTGGGCCTGGGAAATAAGTGCCATCCTCCCCATTTGCATACCAAATTAGTTAGAGCTGTGTCTTATCTTCTGGATCCCAACTTGTTTTTGTATTTACAAGGAGAGTTACTTTCGGTGAAAGACAGAAGATTTCAGAGTGTATTATCGGACAAAAGCAGGGTTAAAAAGCAATCCTTTAAGATAACACTTATACAATCATTTTCAAACAGAATTACTTCTAATCAACAATACAGACCCCAAGTGCACTGGTCGTTCAAGACAGGGTTGAAAAACAATCTTTTAAATTCACTTCCATTATAAGGAGTTATTTATGAATCTGTAGCAGTGTTTACTAAATAATGTTGTAAAGCCTTCCAGACTTTGGTAGTATGCAATACAGATATTAGGGGGTCTAGGTGCACTAGCATTTTTAATGCACGCTAATATTTAGGGTGCACTAAATGTTAGAGACACCCATAGGAATATATGGATGTTTCTAACATTTAGTGTGCCCTGAAAATGCTAGTGCGCCTTAGTAAAAGAGGCCCTGAGTTTGTTAGCAAGTGAAAACATTTAATTTGGTATTGTTTTTCCAGTTGGATAAAACTAGTTTGAGAGCAATCGCCATCAGGATGTTGAAAAGTTTAGATTGATTTGGCCGCATTCCCGAGGACCTTGGCATACTGTCAGGCTTCTTCCCCGGGAGCACTGGGTTCGTGAGTCCTTGGGCCACTACCGTGGAGTGGCAGTGGCAGGCAAGATCACCTTCAAGGTAGAGATGAGACAAGACTGGACCGGAACCCCAGACTGGAGTTCTACACAGGAAAAGCCAGGACTGGAACGCACCGGATGGGTGCGCACTGGAGTGGAGCCCGCTGGACTGGAACACACTGGAGTGGACCCACTGGACTGGAACACACAGGAGTGAAGCCCACTGGACTGGAACCCACGGGACCGGAACCCGCTGGACAGGAACACACTGGACCTAGGCTTCACCTACGCTTAGCCACCTTTCCCCGAGGGTTGAGCCCTCAGGTTCGGGCAGCCGGCAGGGTTTACAGGAAAAACCGGAACTGGAACTTGCAAGCAGGAACAGCAGGAATCAGGATACAGAAGTGCCCCCAGGCACCTAGGCGAAAGCAAGGCAGACAGGCAGGGAATGTCCGGTTTCCGGCAGTAGACAGGTTCAAAGCAATACACTAAGCAAACACAGGAGAACTGGTAAAGCTGTACACAGGCTAACAAGCAAAGCTGTGCCCAAGCTAACAAGTCAAACACTAGAAACATACACTAAGCAAACACAGGAGATCTGGTAAAGCTGTACACAGGCTAACAAGCAAAGCTGTGCCCAAGCTAACAAGTCATACACTAGGAACTCACACTGAGCAAACACAGGAGAACTAGAAAAGCTGTACACAGGCTAACAAACAAAGCTGTGCCCAAGCTAACTAGTCAAACACTAGGAACTCACACTGAGCTGGACAATGTAGCAGTGCAAAGAGCACTCTACATACCAGGGCCCTTAGACGATGCAAAGGCAAGGGCTGCAGTCTCTAAGTGATTAATAAAGCCCTTCAACACCAGAGGCACAGCTGCAGCAATCTCCTTGCCCCCAAACAGAGGCTTGACACTCAGAGAAGTCAGCCCACAGGAAGAACAAGTGGGAGCCATCTTGGATACTGGCATAGATGAGTTGGCAGCCATCTTGGAAGAGGCATAGCCCACACAGGTGAGGTCCAGTAAGGCAATCAGCACACAGAGCCAGAGAGAAACTAGGACAGAGACAGACACAGAGACAAGCAGAAGCCAGCACAGCCACTGACTCCCAGAAACAGGGTAAGTATGAGGGTGGTCACGGCCACAGATGTGACAGATTTTTGTATAGGGAGTTTTCTGATAATAGGGAACCAAAAATAACTAGTTTAGGAGCAAAAGGTGTGGAAATACCAAAAATAGTAAAGACAATTTGCCAAATTTGATTCCAGTATTGATAGGTTAAATTGCAGTCAAAAAGTATATTCACAAATGTCCCAGGATGGCTATTGCAGGACCAACACTTGTGTTGAGAAAGGCCAGCAACATGTAGACATTGAGGAGTCCAAAGAGCTTTATGGTGTAGAAAGTAAAGTGATTGAAATACTTGCAGAGGACATTGCCTGTTTTAATCCAGAAGGCTGACCATTGGCGAATAGACAAATTCTGTTTTAGGTCCAATTCCCATGAAGAAAGAAGGGATACTTTTTCCAAAAAGGTATGGTTGATTAAATATTTGTAGAGTTGAGAGGCCATCCAGCTTATTTTCGAAGGAGATCGCCGGTCATCTTCCGACACAAATCGGGAGATGGCCGGCGATCTCCTGAACCCGGCCAAATCGGTATAATCGAAAGCCAATTTTGGCCAGCTTCAACTGCTTTCCGTTGCGGAGCTGGCGAAATATCAAGGGGATGTGTCAGTAGGGTAGTGAAGGCGGGACGGGGGTGGGACAAGGGCGTGCTTATGAGATGGCGGCTTCGCCTGATAATGGAAAAAAAAAGCCAGGCTTGACAAGCATTTCACCGGCTGTACTTGGTCCCTTTTTTTTCACGACCAAGCTTCAAAAAGGAGCCCCAACTGACCAGATGACCACCGGAGTGAATCGGGGATCACCTCCCCTTACTCCCCCAGTGGTCATCAACCCCCTCCCACCCAAAAAAACCTTTTTTTTCCAGCCTCTATGCCAGCCTCAAATGTCATACCCAGCTCCCTGACAGCAGTATGCACGTCCCTGGAGCAGATTTTAGTGGGTGCAGTGCACTTCAGACAGGTGGACCCAGGCCCATCTCCCCCTACCTGTTACACTTGTGGTGGTAAATGGGAGCCCTCCAAAACCCACCCAAAACCCACTGTACCCACATGTAGGTGCCCCCCTTCACCCCTTAGGGCTATGGTAATGGTGTAGAGTTGGGGGAGTGGGATTTGGGAGGGATTTGGGGGGCTCAGCACCCAAGGTAAGGGAGCTATGCACCTGTGAACTATTTTTATTTTTATTTTTTTTAATTTTTAGAAGTTCCCCCTAGGGTGCCCGGTTGGTGTCATGGCATGTCGGGGGGACCAGTGCACTACAAATGCTGGCTCCTCCCATGACCAAATGCCTTGGATTTGGCTGGGTTTGAGATCGCCGGCATTATTTTCCATTATGGCCGAAAACCGATGCCGGCCATCTCAAACCCGGCAAACTCTTACATTTGACCGGGCCCAACCGTATTAGTGAAGAAAAAGATGGCCGGCCATCTTTTTTGAAAATACGGTTGGCTCCGCCCACTTACGGCGCTGGCCTCGAAGATGGCTGGCCAGCTATTTGGCCGGCACCATTCGATTATGCCCCTCCACGTTACTATATGACCTTTTTTTATGTAAACTTGATACAAAGAAAACTAACGAACGTTGTGCAGAAGAAAGTGAATACAATGATTTATTAGAGTCAAAACAATGTTTTAGTTGTAGCCACCTAAAGAATTGACTAAAAGCAAAGTGAAAACATTATAAAGACTTAAATGTTTTTGCTTTGGTTACCATCCATTACATCAGTGGTTCCCAAACCTGGTCCTGGAGGCACCCCAGCCATTCAGGTTTTCAGGATACCTATAATGAATATTCATGAGATAGATTTGCATGCACTGCCTCCACTATCTCATGAATATTCATTGTGGGTATCCTGAAAACCTGACTGGCTGGGCTGCCTCCAGGACCAGGTTTTGTGAACCACTGTATTACATGTTCAAAGGACCAAATACCTTTGGAGTACCATTCTTTCCAAAGAATGGCTCTCTGTGGTTGATTTAAAGTTTAGGATTTCCTCAGAGGAGAGCAGACATTGTTGTGTCAGTAGGAATGTCCATTAGGGCATCGAGATGTAAGAGACAATTAAAACAAGAGAGAATTATATTATCAACTTTTAAAGTTTCAGGGATAGTAATAGGTATGAATGATTTGTAAGTTAAAAGGAGCCCATAATTCTCTCTCAAGAATAAACCATGTGGAAGCGTATTCATTATCAGGCATTAACGAATGAGACACTTGTTGCAGAATAAAGGATTTGTGGTAAGTGAAAAAATTGGGAAAGAGACTTGAGCTTTGGCGTTTTTATGCATGTTGAGGGTAATTTTCAGCATTTTACTACCTCAGAGGAATTGGGATAAGATCTTATTGAATTCTTTGTAGAACTGAGTGGGAAATATAATGGGAATCATACTTAAAATAAAGTTAATTTTGGGAGCGATCATCATAATATTATCTAAGTGACCCCACCACAAAAGATGCAATGGGAGCCATAATTTAAGTAAAACTTGAATTGATGCAGTGATTTTTTTTATTGTTAGCTTCAATGGTTTGATCTATAGAGGGTAAAAGATCAAGTCCAAGATATTTCAAATTTTTTGAAGACCACACTAAGTCAAAAGGAGCAATTAAATCTGGAGTGGCATGAATATTTAATGGCAGGCATAAATGTTTACCAAATTTAAATAAAAGTGTTATGGCTAGTTCAGGGTGTGATAAGAAAAGAACAATATCATCAGAATAAGCTGAGACATTAATTTCCAGAGGGCCTATTTTTATGCCAGTGATTAATAGGGAAGTACAAATGGCAATTAAGAATAGTTCTAAAGCAATATTAAAAAGTAACAGGGAAAAGGGACAACCTTGGTGAGTGCCTCTTTTGAGAGAGATTGGAGCAAAGGCTGAGTTATTTGCTGAGTTTGAGCCTGCAAATAGGTGGGATAAGGTGAGATACAAATGCAATAAATAAATAAACAAACAAGTGGTTGGGTTAGAATATAGAACATTGATCTTTTTAATAAAAGACTCAGGAGTGCCAAACCATTTAAGAGTCTCAAATAAGTACCACCACTCAACTCTGTCAAACATTTTTCTGCATCTGTTGATAAAGCGACAGTGGGGTCTGATGATGATTTACTCATATGGGAAATAAAATGAAATAAATGAGCATTATCAGTGATTAATCATTTAGGCATGAAGCCAACTTGATTAGGATGAATGATAAGTGAGATAATTTTAACTTCTCTGTTAGCTAGAAGTTTAGCTTATATTTTATAATCCAAATTCAGCAAAGAAATAGGTCTAAAATTAGAAACCTGTGTAAGATCTTTGGTTTTGGCAACACAGTGATTACCGCCTCACTTAGGGCTCTGTTTACTAATCTGCATTGTAGGCTCGCAAACTTTTTAGCACATGTTAAAAATTAGTGTGTGCTAATGATAGAGACACCCATAGGAATATAATGGGTGTCTCTATGATTAGCGCGTACTAAAATGTTTGCATGTCTACAGCGCGGCTTAGTAAACAGGGCCCTAAATGTACAGGAAATGGTATTGGTTTCAAAAAAGGAAGTAAAAGTGATTAAGTGAGGGATAAGATCTTTTGAGAAAAGTTTAAAGAATTCACCTGATAGCCCATCTGATCCTGGGGCTTTGCCAATTTTTAGCTGTTTAATTGTAGTTAGAATTTCTTAAGGAGTAATAGGAGCTGAGAGGGATTATTTATCTGAGTCAGAAAGAGTAGGCTTCTGTAAAGCTTTCAAGAAACAATCAAGTTTCTCTAAATTTAGGGGAGATTCAGATATGTAGAGTTTAGAATAGAAGGTATGAAAAGTTTTCAGAATGTCTGATGTTTTAGGGGGGGGGGGGGTTATTACCACTGTATGTTAAAGGAATTTGGGTTTTTGAATGTTTCCTTTTTAGATAATTTACAAGTAATTTGCTACATTAACGGCTTCCATTGAGTAGATTTTGTTATATTCAAATCTGTACTACAAACTTTTGTGAAGAATAGATGGTTTTGGCAATATAGAGTAATCATGTTTTAGGGTTTTAAGGCTAGATTCTATTTCAACTAGACGGTTGTTGACTCTATGGAGATAGGCAGAAAGAGAAATGAATTCTCCCTTCAGAGAAGCCTTAAAGGCTTCCCAGTTCTTGATTGGATTTATGTCAGACAGTTTATTGTTATTGAAGAATTCAGTTAAAAAGGTGTGTATTTTACCAACATTTTCTTCATCAGCTAGGAGGTTGAGATTAAGTTGCCATCAGGGGCTTCTGTTAGCATGGAGAGAGTGAAAATGAAGATGTAGAGAAATTGCTGCATGGTCTGAGATAGTGATAGCGTCAATCTCAGTGGCAGAAACAGAATTGAGTAGAGAGCTGGATATTAACAAATAATCAATTCTAGTCACATAAATTAAATTGTTTGATCAAAGAGGTAAGCATGTTATGTGATTTAGTCATGTGATAAAGTGATTTAGACTGTCTATCTAACCAAGGGCCTAAGGGGAGGTTAAAATCACCAGCAAGAATAGTAGGATATTAACCAATTTTAATAATTAGTTCAAATAAATAGATAAAGAAATCTGGTAGACATGATTGGGGGCATATACGTTAAATAAGAGGATGTTAGCATTATAAAGATGAATTTGTAGAATAATCCATCTGCTCTCATGATCTATAAATTATCTTTATTCTGAACATTGAGGTCTTTATGGAATAATATGGCAACACCATTGTGCTTACCAGTTGGAGGAGATTCAAAAGATTGTCCTATTCAATTGGCAATGTTTGAGAAGGTATGTAAATCAGGTAAATGTATTTCCTTTAAAAGAATAATTTGTGCTTTTTTTCCTTTTGAGAGTTAAAATACTTTTTTCCCTTTTATAGGATGTCTTATACCATGAACATTCCATGACACAATATTCAAATCAACTATAGATTATTGCAAAAAATGAGAACAGAAAGAGTTAAGAGTCAAAGTATGTTATAACAGGTTAACAAGAATCCCAGAGAAATAACTTAAAAGAGAACACAGTAGCCGCTTAAAAGAAAGCAAACATATAAGAAGGAATAGAATTAGATTACAAAAATGAGCTATCATAAAGGGTAAAGAGTCTGGCCAAAAGGGAATGTGTAGAGTGGTGTAGAGAAGGAAGACAATGGTAAGTTAGCAAAAGCTTAATCACCTAATAACAGCCAGAACAATAACTGGTAATGGTCAGTAACTAAAATTAAGGAACAAAGAAATGCATTATTAAGGCATAAACTGCTGGATTCTATATTGTGGTCCCAGAGATCCACACCACAATCCAGGTGAATTCTATAATTATACTCACAACATAATTGGCTTAACATGCTAATGAGCACTGATAGCAGCACTTAACAAGCAATAATGAGCACTAATTGACAATAATTAGAATTTACGCCCACAGCTCGCTAGGCATATTCTATAATGCAATGCACCTAACTTCTACAGTGCACAGGCAAAAAGGGGCATGGTTAAGGGTGGGGAAATAGGCATGTCATAGGCATTCCTAGATTTATGTTCGTAGTTATAGAATATGGCCCAGTGTGCCTAAATTTATGCACAGGGAGTTACACTAACTTTTCATTGGTGTAAATGAACATATGTAGTTTTAGACACTGTAACATCAATTGAGCATATTTTATATACCATGTGTAAATTTTATAGAATATTCTTAACCAGAAATGTATTCCGCATGGATTTTTTAGGCACCATATATAGAATCTGGCCCAAAGTGTTAAAAAAAGTCTTAAATGTTGGCAGCTCTGTAAACATACATGGGCACTTATGCTATCTTAATAAAATATGTAATAAGCATCCTCTTTGACATCTCATGTGAGGCACCCTCCTATGAAATTACCACCCATACCGTTTGCTTAATGTTGCAACCAAATGTTGTGTGCAGCATTCTATTAATTCTGGAAGAAAAATAGTTCTCCTGGTTGTTTTCCATAAAGTTTCTTTCAGTTCCTTATTTCTCAAACTATAAATCAAGGGGTTGAGCAGTGGAATTGCAGTTATATACACTACAGTAAACAGTTTGTTAAGATCCATTGAGTAAGCAGATTTGGGTCTCATGTACACACCAAAAGAGGTCCCATAAAATAATAGAACGACTATGAGGTGAGAGGAACAGGTAGAAAAGGTTTTTTGTCTACCCTTAGCAGAACGGATTTTTAAGATTGCAGATATAATATATACATATGATGTAATTGTTAATATGAATGGGGTTAAACCGAAAAGTGGACCTTCAATATAATTTATATTTTCAATGACATAGGTCCCTGAACACATCAGAGTCATCAATGCTGTGATATCACAGAAGAAATGGTTAATTTCATTGGAGCTACAGAATGATGACTGTGATATTAAAGTAATATGAGGGACTGGATTTAGAAATGCAATTGTCCATGAAACAATGGCTAGATTGATGCAGACTTTCCTGTTCATGATGACGGTGTAACGCAAAGGATTGCAGATGGCAACATAGCGATCATATGCCATTGTGGTGAGAAGGTAGAACTCGGCAACCATGCAGGTCAGGAACAGGTACATCTGCATCATACACGTCATGAAAGAGATGGTCTTATACTGTGCTATGAGCACTGCTAACAATTTAGGCACTGTGACAGTCACATAACAGATTTCTAGGAAGGACAAGTTGCTGAGGAAGAAGAACATGGGGCTATGCAGATGGGAATTAAAGTACACTGTGAATATAATAAGAAGGTTCCCTGTCAAGCACAATAGATAAATAATCAAAAACACAAGAAAAAGGAGGAGCTGCATCTCAGGCAACTCAAAGAATCCCAGAATGATGAATTCTGTAAACCTGGTGTGATTCATCTTTTATATTTCTCCCATTCTGATACCTGTTGGAATAGAAAAGGCAAAACAGAAAATTAAAACAAATATATCTAAAGGCTTGACATTATAGCAGGACATTTATGTAGGAAGTCCAAAAAGTTGCCTAGTTTGTCTGTTTGCTAAAGATGATACAGAAACCTATGTACCTTTACTAAATAGGCTCCCTAGATCCAGTCACAATAGTGCACAAATGTCAATACACAAATTTACACCGACTCCAAAGAAGGTATAAATGCAGTGGTGTGCTGGAGCCAGCTCGCACCAGCTCTGCAGAGCTGGTTGTTAATTTTTGAAGAATTTTGCGAGCCGGTTGTTCAGCTGTCAGCAGGGACGAAGTTTTTTTTTCACCACAAATTGCAGTGGTAGACTGGAGGCACGCATGCCCAAACACACCAGCTGTCACCTGATATTGGTGCATGCATGGTGTGTGGCAGCCCTGCCGCCTCGTGCTGCACTGGCAAGAGATTTGTGTGCTCGTCACTCGTGGGTTGGTTCACCTCAGCAGCGCTCAGTTGGTCGTGGAGCTGTACACCGTCACAGCAAGCAGTCTGGTAAGAATTATTTTAAGCAGACTTGTTGCTGGGCCCATTTGTTGAGGGAGGACCAGTCACTGTCAAGTGGTTGGGGGAACATTGTCCCCCCCCCCAAAAAAAAAAACACTTGCACCATCTGTGTTCCGATTCTCTCTCCCCTGCTGCCCTTCCCGCTGCCCCATGCATTTTAAATTTTTGTCCCTTCGGTTTCTCTCTTCCCTGTCGCATCCGCTCCCTCCCTCCTTCAACCTTTTTCGCCCCCGCCTGTCATCATCGTCCTACCGTACCTGTAGCTGCAGGCAGTGGTTAGAACAGGATGCCAGCGTCGGGGTCCTTCTGCTGCTATATCCCGCCTACTCTGATTCAACTTGCTGTTTCCGTGTAGTCAGGACACGGCAAAGGACACTGTTGGGAGTTGGGACCAAGGAGGTTTGAAACTGTGATGAGCCTGCTGCGCTGCCTATCTGCTCCACGGTAAGGAAGCCAATTTGGTAAATCTCTGTTTTCACTGCCCCACACAGCTGTCATCTCCTCAATCCAAAGCAAGCAAACCTATGAGCTGCTGCATCCACGTTGTCGTTCTTTATTGCCCATCTTCTGTACCAACTGTAAAGCTGTTTCAGTTGGATAGGTAGTGCCTTAAAAAGTAGAGGTCAAAAGTTTTTTTTGTTTTTTTTTTTACTTATTGAACAGCTTTTTAATTTATTTGAAAGCTTCCCATATAGTCTAGATATAAATTTCATGAAATAACAATTGAATATCACTAACACATTAAAAAAAATTATTATAGCTGGTAGAAACAGCAATTTTAAACTCTGTATTTTGTGCTCATTTTTCTACACTATAAAAATAAATAAATACACTGTATACAATACAGATGGCCAAATTTCAGTGAGGATATCCTGTTTCCTGATGGGTTCGTCTTAACTGTTGTTGTTGTAATCTACCATGGGAAGCCTGGTATTATAAAGTTGATGGAATATACACACATGGACACACATGGGGCACACATGGAATCAGATCTTCATCTGTTTTGTAGAAGTTTACCTTTTAGATACACAAATGGATTATTCTCTTTTGAACATGTTTCAGGGGGAAGTGGTTTTATTAGTCAAAATAAATATTTTGTTTCATGCAGATTTCTTTTGTTTATACATAAATGGGCTATATAAGCCCCTAATGCAGCCCATATTGGTTTTCTTATATTTTGTTCTTGTGATAACTTATACTGTGCCAAAACTGAAAATTCTTATCTCTGTCTGGTCGGTAATAAAAGGAGCTCATTGTGAACACTATCTACCCTAAAAGGTTGTTTTGTGGCTGTACGTGAAGAATTGTGATATGCCCGGGGAGAGAGCCTGTTGTTAATACTTTACCAGCTAACTCTCTCCCTGGGAATAGCCAACTCTGCAATTTGTGTGTGTGTGTGTGTGGGGGGTGGGGGGGGGGGGTGCAGAGGTGGATAGGGGAGAGAGCCTGTTGTTAAACATTTACCAGCACACCACTGTATAAATGTGTGTGTTCTTTCTGTGGATAATTCTATTAAGTGGGCACTAACATTTACATGCTGATTATGCATGAAAATGAGTAGAATAAAGACATATATATGCATGTATGTGTACAAATAAGTGTTTAAACCCCAAAATGTTGCCTAAACGATTCTGTAAATATATGATTACCTTATATATTCCCCCTGATATTAAAAGCTATTTCACCAGCCAGAAATGGTCTCTGACTGGCTAAATTGTGTTTTGGCACCTAACCACAAACAGTCGGAGTGAGACAACCAGTTATTTCCGCTGAATATTTGTAGTCAACACCGAAATGTTAACTGATTATATTGCACAATAACTGGCAATATTCAGCGATGTGTCTAATTTTAGCAGGCAAATTGGATGCATAAATAGCAGTCCTATCTCTGCATGCTATTAACTGGCTAGTGTTGAATATTTGGTTAGCTGCTGAACTTAGCGCCAGTCAATCCCCCCCCCCCCCCCCCCAAAAAAAAACAAAAAACAAATATTCATTGGTGGTCACTGAAAATGGTCCAGCATTGAATATCTGGGTTCAGCACCAACCTTGTCACTTATGCTGGCTGAATATCAGCCTCTACACTTTTGACAGATGGGCATACATATGGGTGGAGTCTACACACAGCATAGATGGGACTCACCAGGGCCGCCAAGAGGGGGGCAGGGGGGAAAATTCCCTAGGCCCCGGCCTCCATGGGGGGCACAGCACCTGGGTCTTTCTCTCTCCCCTGCTCCTGACGGGACCCGCGTGATTGTGTCCCGACAGGAGCAGGAGAGAGAAAACTGCAGTGCCAGGCCCCCCCCCCCCCTTGGAGGCTAGAGAGGCCCCAGAGCTTCCTTCAGCACTACTCTTCTTCTGCCCATTGCTGAGTGGCTGCTTTTCCTCTCAAGAGTGCATGCTCAGTTTTGAAACTGAGCATGCCCTGAGAGGAAAAGCAGCCGCAGGGGCAGGCAGTCAGCACTGGAGGAAGAAGACAACTTCTGTTGGTGGGGCCTGGGATCTCGACCAGTCAAGGTATTTCAGCAGCAGCAGCAGCAATAATGGGGACAGCAGCGGCAGCGATCGGGAGAGGGGGCAGCAGCAGCAGCGATCGAGGGCAGTGGCAGTGGATGATGATTTGGGGGGTGCAGCAGCAGCCACACCCCGGGCCTGGTGGTGAAGGGCCCTGCTCCTGGCCTGGTTCAGTCTGGCCACTTTTCAGCGCACCTTAGTAAAAGGATCCCCTAGTATTCTATAAAGGAAAGTAAGCACATGCTTTCTTCTATAAAATAGGCCTAGGTGATCTGTTATAAATTTGCCCTCCACATGTGCCTATGATATCAAGTACATGCACACATCACAAATTTGCTGCTATTCCAAACAATCTATGGCCCTTGTTGGTCCATGCTCTTATTGGCACTCATACTTATTCATTTTTGCCCAAGCACTTTTGTACTAGAAGCTTGCCCTAGTTCCCCTCACTCTCAATGACCACTACCACCACCACTAAGGAAAATCCTTAGTTAGGTCTCACCTGGTTCATCACCACCATTTTGAAGACATCACTCCTTCCTCCTACGAGGTATAGAGGAGTCTGGTGGGGGGGGACTCCATTAGACCACCAGGCCAATGGTGAACAGCAGAGCCAGGCCCAGCCAGGCCTGACATAGCCTGGTCTAGCCTAGCTGGGGGGGGGGGGGGGGGGGTCAGGCCAGGATGGGCTCAGCTGGGGGGGGGGGGGGCAATGTACTACCAGGGCATTTTTGGACTGGAAGTAAGAGGGAGGAAGAGGCCACCAGACCGCCATGGAATTTATTTTAAGGTTGGGGGAAGGTGGGGTTGGCATAGGTGCTGCTAGACACCCATATGTGTGCAGGTAGTGGGGAGGGACTGCTCATCTGCGACATCCAGGAACTGGGTCCTGAGCCAAATCTACAAACAGAAAAGAGGAACTCCCAGAAGAGGAGGAACACAGACATTGAAAGACAAATAAGCTACAAGCTATCCAGCCACACCAACAAACTGACAAACACAGAGCAGAAACTGGTAACTGAAGAGGGGGGGGGGGGGGGGGGGAGAAGGAGAAAAGTGATAAGAAAGGGTAAGTAGGGATTCATATTACAAGAAAATATTTCCCAGCAAATATCATACCAAGCACCGGCTCAAACAAAGATGATTTTTTTAGATTTGTATGATCTATAGCAAGTTTAAAGCAAACTCTCAGATTTGGCACGTTCTGTATACAGAACTCTTCTAAATACTTTGCACATGCATTAATGGAAGGAACATGCCCCCAACATGTTTCTTCCATGGATGTCTAAAAATGGGCATTCTCAGCATTTCTATATGTAAATAACACCAGTTCTATATCAGCATGTACACGAGTAATTTATAAATGTAAGTCCAAAATACAGTGCCTCAAAGAAAATAAACTAAACTACACAATTGTGCTATCCAGGGCCGCCGAGAGACTGGGCAAGGCCCGGGACATGGCCACCCCCGGGCCCCCCCCCCCCCCGAGGTTTCGCCGCCCCCCCTCCGCCCGCCACCGGGCCGGGCCCCTGCATTGAAATCACAGCGCCTCTCACCTCCATGTGAAAGCGCTGCAGGCAGCAGCAGATCACCTCCCTCCTTTGGGCCTCCTTCCCTCCCTGTGTTTGCCCTCATCTGACATAACTTCCATGAGGGCGGGACACAGAGAGGGAAGGAAGCCCAAAGGGAGGCGATCTGCTGCTGCCTGCAGCGCTTTCACACGGAGGTGAGAGGCACTGTGATTTCAATGCAGGGGGCCCAGCCCGGTGGCAGATGGTTGATGACGGACAGGGCCATTCTTAGCAACTGCAGGGAGCTGGGCAGACCAGTTCGCTGGGGCCTACCCACCCCTTCCTGCTCCAGCATACCCAAAATGACAGAAACCAAATTAGCATACAGATTCTATATGCAGCACAACACCAGAAAAACAGACATTGCTATACATTGCAAAATAAGCAGATGTAAATTCTCAAATTGGACATATTCCAAACACTAAAATAAAAATAAAATGATTTTTTTCTACCTTTGTTGTCTTGTGACTGTTTTTCAGATCATGTTTGCCCCAGTCTCTGATTCTGCTGCTCTCTATCTGCTCCCTTAGCTCCACTTCCAGGGTTTCCTTTCCATTTATTTCTTTACTTTCCTCCTTTCTTCTTCATTTCTTGCCCTACATCCATAGGTAAAAGCTGGGTCCTCCGCAGACTTGAGGAAGTACAGTGGGGGAAATAAGTATTTGATCCCTTGCTGATTTTGTAAGTTTGCCCACTGACAAAGACATGAGCAGCCCATAATTGAAGGGTAGGTTATTGGTAACAGTGAGAGATAGCACATCACAAATTAAATCCGGAAAATCACATTGTGGAAAGTATATGAATTTATTTGCATTCTGCAGAGGGAAATAAGTATTTGATCCCCCACCAACCAGTAAGAGATCTGGCCCCTACAGACCAGGTAGATGCTCCAAATCAACTCGTTACCTGCATGACAGACAGCTGTCGGCAATGGTCACCTGTATGAAAGACACCTGTCCACAGACTCAGTGAATCAGTCAGACTCTAACCTCTACAAAATGGCCAAGAGCAAGGAGCTGTCTAAGGATGTCAGGGACAAGATCATACACCTGCACAAGGCTGGAATGGGCTACAAAACCATCAGTAAGACGCTGGGCGAGAAGGAGACAACTGTTGGTGCCATAGTAAGAAAATGGAAGAAGTACAAAATGACTGTCAATCGACAAAGATCTGGGGCTCCACGCAAAATCTCACCTCGTGGGGTATCCTTGATCATGAGGAAGGTTAGAAATCAGCCTACAACTACAAGGGGGGAACTTGTCAATGATCTCAAGGCAGCTGGGACCACTGTCACCACGAAAACCATTGGTAACACATTACGACATAACGGATTGCAATCCTGCAGTGCCCGCAAGGTCCCCCTGCTCCGGAAGGCACATGTGACGGCCCGTCTGAAGTTTGCCAGTGAACACCTGGATGATGCCGAGAGTGATTGGGAGAAGGTGCTGTGGTCAGATGAGACAAAAATTGAGCTCTTTGGCATGAACTCAACTCGCCGTGTTTGGAGGAAGAGAAATGCTGCCTATGACCCAAAGAACACCGTCCCCACTGTCAAGCATGGAGGTGGAAATGTTATGTTTTGGGGGTGTTTCCCTGCTAAGGGCACAGGACTACTTCACCGCATCAATGGGAGAATGGATGGGGCCATGTACCGTACAATTCTGAGTGACAACCTCCTTCCCTCCGCCAGGGCCTTAAAAATGGGTCGTGGCTGGGTCTTCCAGCACGACAATGACCCAAAACATACAGCCAAGGCAACAAAGGAGTGGCTCAGGAAGAAGCACATTAGGGTCATGGAGTGGCCTAGCCAGTCACCAGACCTTAATCCCATTGAAAACTTATGGAGGGAGCTGAAGCTGCGAGTTGCCAAGCGACAGCCCAGAACTCTTAATGATTTAGAGATGATCTGCAAAGAGGAGTGGACCAAAATTCCTCCTGACATGTGTGCAAACCTCATCATCAACTACAGAAGACGTCTGACCGCTGTGCTTGCCAACAAGGGTTTTGCCACCAAGTATTAGGTCTTGTTTGCCAGAGGGATCAAATACTTATTTCCCTCTGCAGAATGCAAATAAATTCATATACTTTCCACAATGTGATTTTCCGGATTTAATTTGTGATGTGCTATCTCTCACTGTTACCAATAACCTACCCTTCAATTATGGGCTGCTCATGTCTTTGTCAGTGGGCAAACTTACAAAATCAGCAAGGGATCAAATACTTATTTCCCCCACTGTATAGAGTGGATCCAGCTTTTGCCTATTTTCTCCAGCCATGTGCAGTTTATCTCCTCTTTTCCCTTTGCCTCATCTCCGTCAGGATGCATCTCCTTCTCTCTCTTCCCTCTCCTCTATCCATGTCCAGCATTTATCCTCTCTCTCCTCCCCTCCATCCATGTTCATCTCATGTCCTCTCTTCCCTCCCCTCCATCCATATCCAGCATTTCAACTCTCCCCTCTCCTCCATCCGTATCCAGAATTTCTCCTCTCCCCTCCATCTATGTGCATCTCCTTCCTGTCTTCCCTCACTTCCATCCATGTCCAGCATTTCTCCTACCCTCCGCTCCATCTATCCATAGCAACTCTCCTCACTCCCCTGCCCTCCCTACCCATCCCCAGTGATTCTCCTTTGCTCCCTGTCCTCCCCTCCCTTCCCCTCCATGTCCAGTGACTCGCCCCAGGCCCCAAGTTACCCCCCTTTTCACCCCCCCGAGTTTCAGTTCCCAGCCCCAGCTGTGCCCTCAGTTTTCCACCACAGCCTTCCCTTCCTTCCAGCCGCCCTGCATTTAAAAAGTTGCAGCGGCGGCGAAAAAGCAGGCTCACCTCTCCTTTAAGCCCTCCCTCTTCTCTCTCAGCGTGCACTATGCCGCCTTCACGGAAACTGGAAATTGCATCAGTGCATGCTGAGAGAGAAGGGGAAGGGCTTAAAGGAGAGATGAGCCTGCTTTTTCGCCGCCGCTGCAACTTTTTAAATGCAGGGCGGCTGGAAAGAATGAAGTTGAGCATCCCAGCTATGTGGCAGGGAGCACCAGGAAGCACTGCAGGGCCCCTGGAGGCGCGAGGTCCTGATGATGGAGGGCGGGTGGGACTCCGGCGCAGGGGAATTTTGTCCCCCCTGTCCCCCCTTCTCGGCGGCCCTGGTGCTATCTGTGTTAATAAGTTTTCTTGGTAAAATCTGAACTGGCTGGAAGTCATTGTTTTTTTTCCTGTGGATAACAATTTTATTATTTTAAACTGTATCTCTTATACACTCTGAGGGGCATTTGGCAAGGAAGCATGAAATAAATTTTCTATTATTTTTATTTCGTGCAAAACATGGCAAAGTGATCATCATACAGTATCTCATAAACACACTTTAGGTCAATGAACAATGATCTTCAGCATAGGAAAGAAAATATATTGTTTTCACCAAGTTACAGCTGATTATCAGAAGCACAAAAAATGACCAAAGTAGAGATATGTCCAAAAGATATGTCTGAATTCCAACAAAATGCACATCATAAAGCACCAGTGGAGAAATTCTAACTTTCTTTACTTATATTTATTAGATGCTTGATTCTACCAAGTTACTGGAATCTTAGAGTAATAATAAATGCATTTCATAAACATATGAACATTTCATTACATGTAAAAACAAAGATACACCACATGCCATAAATAATAAAATACATCTTCAAATCTCTGCCATACCTGCTCACTGAATTATTCCAAAACATCACCAATCCTTCCAGCATCACTACAATTTAAAAAGGATTAAATATCCAAGCCTTAATATGTTTTCCAAAACTGCAATACTGCTCTGGAAATATTAAAATATGGAGAAGGGCATTCTAAAGTTTGTGGCACAGTATAAAAATACTTTAGTGGTAGTTTCAGCCAGCTTTTTTCTAGGAACCACAAAAAGCCTTTCCTGTTGGAAGACAACTATCCAGGACTTTGAAAGTCAAAGTCAATTTTTTTCTAAAATTGTTGCCAAAGTACTGTGCAATGAACAGGCTGAACATGATCGAACAACTTTAAGCCCATCAAAATTTGAGCAGCCATATTCTGAACATGTTTTGTCTAGCCAATTAAATTAGTTTTCAAAAGCCTTCAACCAAATAACAACTGGAGGAGTAGGATGGTTATCATGGTAGTGAAAACCAAGAAAGACTGGGCTCAAATCTTGCTTCTCCTACTGACGCTGTTTGTAATTTTAAATATTTGACTAAATTAGTGATAGCAATCAATAACTGGCATTAACAATCATTTAATTGGCAGTCATTGTGAGTTACGTTTGAATCTACCCTATAACCTATTCTATAACATTCACATTTAATTTTCATAGTGCACAATTCTAAAGGTGATGTGACCATGGGAGAGGCGTGGGTAGATCAGGGATGTTCCCAGAATTTCAGGCACTGTTACAGAATACCTGCATTTGCACGTCTAACAACCATTAATTGGGTGCAAGCATTTACACCATTGACAAGTATAAATGCTCACGCTCAAAGTTAGGTGCAGAACAACCTTTATAGGATTCACGCTTAGCATCGATCATCCTAGAGCCTAAATTTGGGTGACCTATACAGAATCCTCCTGCTTGCCTTTAATTATCTCAAGTATGTTGATTATGAGTCTGCTTTGGCAGAGAAATAACTATGGAGCCGTTTTACTAAAGTGCAGTAAATTTTGCACTTACAGTACAGTTAACACAAAAATTACCATGCAGTAAGTGCAAAGGTTGTATGGTAAATGGAGGAAGTATGACCTGCACAGGGCACTGTAGAGATTTGTTTTGCTAACAGAATGTGTGGTTAAGATCAAGTTTTTTTCTGCTCAGTTTTATTTCATAATAATTTGCAATGATGACAGCCTCTCCCTAACAGATACATCCTTGTACTACATACATATATGCTCATTAAAGACTTGTGCTCTTAATCTGGATCATGTTATTGATAGTATAGCAAACAGTCCTTTTTGGTGAGGACCATAGAGCACATAAAAATGCAATATTATATGCAAATAGACAGAGATATTACCTTGCTGTGATTTCTTTAACACCTCACAGATGTTGTATGCATGTATAAAAGTACTGTACAAAGTACTTGTATATATCACAGCTCTGCCCTACTCCACCTGAACTGCTTCACCACAAACCCCTACGTGTAAATTGAGTGAAAGTAGGTGCTGTGCTTCCGTGCACCTACTTTTATGCACATGCACACCAATGCAATTTTATGAGTCATCTTCTATGTTTAGAACATGATTTCCACACAGAAAATGGTTTGTGAAATTATTCCTTTTAAGATTACCAATAGCATCATATTAGATTATTTATCAGATGCAGCTTCAGTTTGAGATGATCATGTAGTTTAGACTCAACAGGACAAAAACTATATTTTCAGCTAATAAAACTGAATAGGGTAAAAGATTATCCTGTTCTGTAGCATTATATTGGTTTGTATGAATTTCTGATAAAGATATAGAAACAGAAAGGGATACTCACTTTTTCTAGCTCATTTTGTGACAAAGAATCTCTTCTTGATAGCAAAAACTTGGATCAGGTAGATGTATTTAAAAAGTTTCCTGCACCTATGACATAAAACCCCAAAAGAATTTCTAGGCTTCAAATGTGTAACAGTTGGTTAATGAGGTAATGAAGAGCTGGGGAAAGTTATTTGTGGATAGGGGAGCTGAGAGATTGTGTGGGTAGGGGGGGTGACTGATGATTTGAGTGATTATAAGTTGTAATAACTGTAATCCCGGTAGCAAACCTTCAGGGGTGGTAGGCTCCCTTTAGCAGTCCACAAATAAAGTCCTTCCAGAAAACACAGCTTTTAGTTCCCAACAGTTTATTTCCCCTCCTGGCGTTCTGCCCCTGCATTTGTTGGAGCCATTTCAGAGGTGCATGGTCAGTAATCAAAACAAAAGGATTGCCCTGCAGATAGTATTTCAGAGTTTCAATAGCCCACTTTATAGCCAAACACTCCTTCTCTATAACAGCATAATGCTGCTCTGCCGGGTGCAGTTTCCTACTCAGAAAAAGGACAGGGTGCTCCTCCCCTTCAAACTCTTGGGATAACACAGCCCCCAAGCCAGTCTCTGAGGCGTCTGTTTGTAACAGGAAGGGCTTCTCAAAATCTATTCCTTTTAAGACCGGTTCCTGACACAGGAGGTCTTTCAACATTTGGAACTCCCCACGACCTGCCTCTGTCCACTTTAGGACATTAGGGCACCTTTTCCTCAGCATGTCAGTAAGGGTGCTTGACCTCTCCGCAAATCTAGGAATGAATCTGCATAATATCCTATCAGCCCCCAAAAACCCCTCAATTGTTTTTTGGTGTGGGGCAGCAGAAAATCATGCACTCCCTGCACTTTATCCCTTAGGGGTTTGATAACTCCCCCTCCCACAATGTATCCCAAGTATTTTACCTCTTCACTAGCAAACACACACTTCTTTGGGTTTACTGTTAGGCCCGCCCGCCTGAGGGATTCTAGCACCACTTTGACTTTGGGCAAATGGGACTCCCAATCTGAACTAAAAATGACAATATCATCCATATATGCAGCAGCGTAGTCCGAATGCCACCTTAGCAACTGATCAGCCAATCGCTGGCAGCACGCTGCCGCCCCATTTAACCCAAATGGCATTTGTCTAAATTGGAATAACCCTATAGGGTGCCAAAGGCTGTTTTGGGCTTAGCCTCCTCTGTCAGCGGCACTTGCCAATACCCTTTCGTAAGATCTAAGGTAGTTAAATACTGAGCACGCCCCAGTTTGTCCAGTAAGTCATCTATCCGGGGCATGGGATAAGCATCAAACCGGGATATGGCATTTACCCTTCGGAAATCTATACAAAACCTCTGAGACCCATCACTCTTTGGTACCAACACCACTGGACTGGACCAGGGACTAACTGATTCCTCTATGATACCTAAGTCCATCATTTCCTGTACCTGCCTTATAATTTCCTTCCTCTTAAATTCTGGTGTTCTATGGGGCCTCTGCCTTACAATCCTACCAGGCTCGGTGACGATATCATGGGCCACCAAATGGGTTTCCCCAGGTAGGGGATTGATAACATCCTGAAACTCCTCTATCATTTCCCTTACCCGTTGCCTCTGCCCATGGGATAGAGACTCACCGATAACAGGTTTCCCCCCCCCCCCCTCCTGTACATCACTTAGTTGAGGACCCAACTCCTCTTCAGAGACTGCCACCCACCCTTCTCTCTCTATCCACGGTTTCAATATATTTACATGGTAGGTCTGAATCCTACCTTTCGCATGCCTTACCCGATATGTCCATGGGCCTACTCTGGCTGTCACCACGCAGGGTCCCTTCCATTGAGGCCACCATGACGAGCACTTTATCTCCCACTTGAAATTTCCTTACTTTTGTGCCCGGTCATAATACCCTTTCTGGCTCTCTTGGCTCTGCCCCAGGGTGTCCTGCGCAAACGCCGTGACCCTCTGAATCCTTGCTCTTAACTCCCTCAGGTATGTACTAACCTCCCTGGGCACTTCCTCTCTCTCTACCCATGCCTCCTGAATTATGTCCAGAATGCCCCGTGGCAATCGGCCAAAGACCAATTCAAAGGGGGATACCCCTAGGGATGCTTGAATATTCTCCCTACATGCATATAAAGCATAGGGTAACAACTGGTCCCAATCCTCATACTTCCCTTTCAAGCCTTTCCTCAACATCTGCTTAAGGGTTTTATTAAATCGCTCTACCATCCCGTTTGTCTGAGGATGGTAGGCAGCTGTGGTAATGTGGCTTATGTTAAAAGCTTCCCACAGTTCTCTTAACTGTCTAGATTTGAAATTGGACCCCTGATCCGTAAGCATTTCTCGAGGGAATCCCACTTCACAGAAAAGCTTGACCAATTTGGCGGCTATACCCGTAGCTCGTATATTTCTCATTGGGAAGGCCCAGGGAAACCTAGTGGCCCTATCCATGACTACTAAAATGTATGCAAAACCCCTAGGTGTTCTGATGAGGAGTCCCACAATGTCCATAGCAATACTTCTCATAGGTTCCCCAATAATAGGCAATGGTACCATAGGTGCCCTGGGAGGGTATCGGTCCACCAACCGCTGACAGGAGGGGCAACTTTGGCAATAATTCTGGACTTCCCTATGTATGCCAGGCCAATAAAAACGCTCCAGCACCTGTTTCAACGTACTCTGGGAGCCCTTATGCCCTGCCAAAGGATGATCATGGGCCCCTCTTAGAATAAGACTCCTAAAGACCCTGGGAATTACCAGCTGGCCTCGCACCGGTCCCCCCACCGGATCCTGTATTTCCCGGTACAACAATCCCTCCACCACCCGAAACCGGGGAAACCCGCCTGAAGGCTCCCCTTCCACTTGTTCCCAGGCCCTTTTTAATACCATGTCATCTCTCTGCTCCTGGCCAAAAGCGGGAAATCTCTCTACCACCTCTTGTGGCCTCCATGGCATAGCCTCTCCTTCCCACAACCTCCTTAGGGCCCTAGCCCGGCTATGCCTCTCCGCCTGCCGTGTTCTCCCGGTTCTCCCCTTATCTCCTCATGGAAAGGGAAGAGCTGCCCTACCGAATCCTCCCCCCTATCCTGCGACCCACCCCGAGCCTTCTGAGCCCGAGTAGTCACCCACCCTGTGACCCCTTTCAACCCCCGTACAAACAGCTCGCACTCCCTCCCCAAAATGAGGTCAAAAGGCAGTTTTGGCAGGATCGCCACATTAAGCCACCCTCTCTCCAGAGGGCTCCCTAGTAGGATCCTGAACACAGGGTAGGCGGTTGAAGACCCATGTATGCACCTAATCGGAATCATTCCTACATACTGTCTGCCCTCTTCCCCCATGGCGGTGCTCTGGATCCTATTCCACAAGACCCGGGACATCATCGACTGATTGGCCCCCGAGTCTAAACTGTCACCCCTCCCACATGAACCTCCAGGAAGAAGAAATCCTCGGGGTCTGTTACCATATGTCCCGCAAAACCTAGTCTTTCCCTACACTCCTTCAGCATGTGGCCGGGCTTCCCACATCTAAAACACCTTCTTCCCCCTGGACTGGGACCCGGGTCCCTACGACCCTCCTCCCTCTTTCCCCCAGTCCCCGTATTGGCATGAGTACTTCCCCCTTGACCCCTACCCTCTTGGCTACTAGGGAGGAAGGGGTTAGTAGGATGTCTCCCTGCCTCAAAATACAGTTCAGCTCCATGAATCACCCCTTCCAATGAGCGCACCTCTTGCTTAATGAGCCACTCACGCACTGGGGTGGGTATGGCAAACAAAAACTGTTCCACTATAATCTCCTCCACCACCTGTTCTGCAGTCTTCTGTTGCGGCTCCAGCCATTTATAGGCTAAGTCTTTCAGTCTCTGGGCAAAAGCCCGGGGGCCGCACTTCCCTCCCCGTAGTAGTCTCCCTAAAAAGTCTTCTATAATGGTCTCTAGTAAGACCTAATATATTTTTAATGGCCACCACTACCTGCTCATAATCCATGGAGCTGTCCGCAGGCATGGCCCGGTATGCAGCCAGAGCTTCCCCAGCTAGGCTTCCTGCCAGTCGAACCGCCCACTGTTCTTTCGGCCATTGCACTGCCCTGGCGATCCTCTCAAATGTAGCAATAAAGTCATCCACATGATCACCCTCCCCCATTCGTCCCCAAAGAAAAAGGTCCAAACAGAGGGGTTCCTACCCCCATGGGTAAACCGGCCACTGTACCCGGGGCTGCAACTTTAGCCAACAGGCTCCCTATGGCTTGCATCTGACCTTGCACTGCCTCGAGCAGAGGTACATGCTGTTCCTTGGCGGCTTCCACCACTTGCTGCAAGACCTGTTGAGCCCCCTCCTGCTGCTTCTGAAACTGCGCAGCCATCCAGTGAAGCATTTCTTTCTGCTCCATCCTGCCTGGTCTGGAATACCCTGAAAAGAAAACCAAAAACACCAAGTGCGATACCACTTTTTTTTTTTCTTAATTCCTAATTTGTACTGCTCTTCTCCCACCACTCCCCTTTTACACTACCCCGCCTGGGTTCCTTGGCATGACCTGTGTTCCCCCCTTAGCTTCACACTTCAATCCAGCATTGATCCCCCTTCAGGTACCTCTTACCTGGGGTAACCGCTGGTCTTCGCTTTGCTAAGGGTGGCCTTGTCAGCTTCACTCCGGCTGCTCTGTGGTAGCTTCAATCGAGTCCCATCGGCGGTGGCACTGTAATAACTGTAATCCCGGTAGCAAACCTTCAGGGGTGGTAGGCTCCCTTTAGCAGTCCACAAATAAAGTCCTTCCAGAAAACACAGCTTTTAGTTCCCAACAGTTTATTTCCCCTCCTCCACCAAATCTCAGTTCAAGGGGTTAAAGTCCCATTCGGTTTCCAAAATAAAGCAACAAGAAAAAAAACTTCCCTTTAAATCCCAGTTCTCCCCCCAGTTCAACAGCCTGGGTTTCAGTTTTAAAAGTCTTTCTGCTTGGGTGGTTGCAGAATGGCAGTACACCGCCCACAACACAGCTAATTGACTCCTGTGACCACCCACTGCCTTCAGTCCCTGCAACTCTGCCCCAAAGTACAATTACAGTCCATGTCCACTGGTTCCTCCAAACCTGGTGTGTTGGTCTCTCCAGCCTCCCCTTCCTCCAAACACTCCATTAACTCTGCCTCTCTGCTAGGCTGTTGGTTGGAGACCTCCTCCCCCTCCCAGGTGGAAGGAATCTTGTACTGATTTCTAACCCACGGGTATTGAGCTTTGTCATCCCTGCTCCCCCTTCTGGCCCTCACCTGCCATCGCAGCTGCTCTCTCCAGTCCCTTTCCCCCTCCCTTCCACGTGGGGGCCACACCGGGTTTTGGGACCTACCACCCCGATCCCTTCTCTCAGGGCCTTGTGGGGAATGTAGTCTGGCCCCATACCTCCTCCTGAGCTGCTTAGACCCTCCAACCTCCTTACAAAGTGAATAGAGATATGTGGAGGGGCATAATCGAATGGGGCACCCAGGTTTTCATGAGGGCATCCCAGAAGGCGGCCCTGTAAAGGGGCGGGGAACCTGAGGAAAAATAGACCCAACTGAATTTTGGCAACAGATCTACATTGACGGATGGACAACAGAGACAAACACAATCCAATTCCTCTCTAACTGGGATAATAGATGCAAATTGATACTAGACAACATTGCCCCAATTCAAACTAGAACCTCGCACAGGAAAAACTCAATACCATGGTTCAATGAAGAACTGAAAAAACTCAAAACACAAGTTAGGAAATTGGAACGGACGTGGAACAAAAAAAAAGATGACCCCACTCTAAACGCGTGGAAACTACTTCGAAGGAAATACAAATATGCCATAAGACAAACCAAAAGACAATACTACAAAACTGAAGTCGGGCCAAATTACAAAGACACACACAAACACTTCCAACTCGTGAACAAACTACTAGACACAACCCCAGTCACCAACAACAACAAAAACACTCCAGGAGCCGACGACTTGGCGAGATACTTCAACGAAAAAATCATAAAACTACGACTCAAAATACCAGCCAGCCCAATTGAATATACAACACTCCTAGAATGCCTAGACCCAGAACCCGGAATCCACCCAGCAGACAGGATCTGGACTGAATTCACCATACTACCAGAAGATCTTATCTCACAGACACTTAAAAGATTTGCCAAATCTCGCTGTAAACTAGATATATGCCCAAACAACCTCATGAAGTCGGCCCCCCAACAATTTATAATGGACCTAACTAACCATATGAATTTCATGCTACAAAATGGACTCTTCCCAAAGGAGAAGGGTAATATTCTACTCACCCCCATACCCAAGGATGCAAAGAAAAATACTAACGAACTATAGACCAGTAGCATCCATTCCCCTACTCACCAAAATAACAGAAGGCATGGTGACCAAACAACTCACAGAATATCTAAACAAGTTCTCGTTACTGCACAATTCCCAGTCAGGATTTCGATCTAATCACAGCACGGAAACCGTACTAGTCACGCTTGTGTCCAAACTCAAACAACTGATAGCAAACGGCAACAACATACTACTGCTACAATTCGACATGTCAAGCGCATTCGATATGGTCGACTATGGTATTTTATTACACATTCTAGAATACTTCGGAATCGGAGGTAATGTTCTCAGATGGTTTAAGGGTTTCCTAACCACCCGCTCATATCAAGTGACATCAAACTTGACAACATCAGCCACATGGACACCTGAATGCGGAGTTCCACAGGGATCCCCCTCTCACCGACCATATTCAACCTAATGATGACACCCTTGGCTAAGTTATTATCGAATCAGAATCTAAACCCATACATATATGCTGATGATGTAACAATCTTTATCCCATTCAAACACGATCTAAGAGAAATTTCCGACGAAATCAACCAAAGCCTACATATTATGAACTCCTGGGCAGATGCATTTCGACTGAAACTAAATGCCGAAAAAACCCAATGCCTGGTACTCACCTCGCAATACAACAAGAAGGAATTTACCACCATCAACACACCCAATCTAAGTCTACCAGTCTCAGACACCCTAAAAATCCTTGGAGTCACCATTGACCGACATTTAACACTTGAGAACCATGCGAAAAACATAACTAAAAAAATGTTCCATTCAATGTGGAAACTAAAACGAGTCAGACCATTTTTCCCAAGGAATGTCTTCCGATACCTGGTACAATCACTGGTACTTAGTCATCTGGACTATTGTAACTCACTCTACGCCGGGTGTAAAGAGCAAATACTCAAAAAACTCCAGACAGCCCAGAACACGGCTGCCAGACTTATATTTGGCAAACCAAAATACGAAAGCGCAACACCCCTCCGCAAAAAACTACACTGGCTCCCACTCAAAGAACGCATCAAGTTCAAACTCTGTACCTTGGTCCATAAAATCATCCATGGTGACGCCTCAGCATACATGTCGGATCTAATAGAACTGCCACCCAGAAATGCAAAGAAATCCTCCCGCACATTCCTCAATCTTCATCCTCCTAAATACAAAGGCCTGAAATACAGATCGATGCATGCGCCAACCTTTTCCTACACAAGTACACAGCTCTGGAACTCACTGCCACGTAACCTGAAATCGGTCTACGAAGTGATCACTTTCCGCAAATTCCTGAAGACTTACCTCTTCGACAAAATATATCATAAAGAACAACATGCGTAACTCTACCTTCTTCTAGATATCCAGGAATGTTCTTTATGTCTTTTGCTCCCATACCTTCTTGTACCAAATGCCTTTGACTCTAACACTATCATGTATTTCACCATCATGTAACCAAAACTGCTGCTAAAACAATGTATACTCTTTTCTATTCCCAATATTATGTATTTCACCATCTTGTACCCAAAACTTGCTGTAAATACCAAATGTACATTCTTTTCTATTTCCAATATCCACGATGAAATGTAAGCCACATTGAGCCTGCAAAAAGGTGGGATAATGTGGGATACAAATGTAATAATAATAATAATAGTATTATCAAAACAAGAAGGGCGTCCATCTTTCGTTTCGATAATACGGTCGGGGACACACAAATCATGAAATTTAGGTCGACCTTAGAGATGGTCGTCCTTAGGTCATTTTTGAGATGGCCGTCCCCGGTTTTCGGCGATAACGGAAACCGAGTATGCTCATCTCAAAAGTGACCAAGTCCAGGCCATTTGGTCGTGGGAGGAGCCAGCGTTCATAGTGCAATGGTCCCCCTCACATGCCAGGACACCAACCGGGCACCCTAGGGGGCACTGCAGTGGACTTCAGAAAAATGTCCCAGGTGCATAGCTCCCTTACCTTGGGTGTTGAGTCTCCCAACCCCCCCCCCCAAAAAAAAAAAAAAAACACAACTGTACACCACTACCATAGCCCTTAGGGATGAAGGGGGCACCTAGATGTGGGTACAGTGGGTTTGTGGTGGGTTTTGGACAGCTCACATTTACCACCACAAGTATAACAGGTGGGGGGGATGGGCCTGGGTTTGCCTGCCTGAAGTACACTGCACCCATTACAACTGCTCCAGGTACCTGCATACTGCTGCGATGGACCTAAGTATGGCATTTGAGGCTGGCATAGAGGCTGGCAAAAAAGTATTTTTAAGCTTTTTTTTAATGGTGGGAGGGGGTTAGTGACCACTGGGAGAGTAAAGGGAGGTGATCCCCGATTCCCTCTGGTGGTCATCTGGTCAGTTTGGCACCTTTTTGAAGATTGGTCATGAAAAAAAATGGACTAAGTCGCCCAAGTGTTCGTCAGGGATGCCCTTCTTTTTTCATTATCGGCCGAGGACGCCCATCTCCTAAGCACACCCCAGTCCCGCCTTCGCTACACTGCCGACATGCTCCCATGAACTTTGGTCATCCCTACAACGGAAAGCAGTTGAGGGTGCCCAAAATCAGCTATCGAGTATGCTGATTTGGGCAACCTTGTGAGAAGGACGCCCATCTCCCAATTTGTGTCAGAAGATGGGCGCCCTTCTCTTTCGAAAATTCGCTTGAGAGTTTGACAAAGTTGGTTAATGAGTTAATGAAGAGCTAGAGAAGTTGTTAGTGGGTAGAGGGGTTGAGTGATTGAGTGGGTGTGGGGGTGACTGGTTAAAGGTCACTGGGTGAGTTGGGGATTATTGGAGTCATAAGACAGTGTAAGCAGGTAGGGTTTTGCCTATAACAGGGCATCTAGTGAATGAGCAAGGGGATGGTGTTTGTGCCTGACAAGAGGAATAAGTATGTGAGTGGATGGGAGATTATGAATTGAGAGAATGGGCTGTAGTGCTAGAAGTTTGCTTTCGGTTTTGTGTTTAATTCCATATCATCAAGCAGATCAATCCATAGACTGGTGAAGATAGAGAGCAATCTTTTGCCTCTCTATATGTGGTCATGTGCTACCAGGAAATCCTCAGTATTCTCTCTATCTAGCAGGTATGTGGTCACACGCAGCAGCTCTGGCTTGGTCTCCACGTCTATTTACTTAGGCTTTGTTGAGTACCTGGGGTTGAGGGCTCTTCGTGAGCAAATGCAAACCTGGTGGTGCCAAGTCCCTCCTTTTCTCCCCCCTCCTGCTGGCTCCAAAAAAAACCAAAACAAAACATAACAATCTTGAAGCAGAAAAGATTTTACTTGCAGCTGCTCACTGGGACACCAATTCATTGCAGCTCGGAGCAAGAAGCAGGTAATTTTACCTTTTCCTAGCAGACAGGGGGTTCCCCGAACCTTTCCCTCGTGGATCATGGCGTTGGATGGTAAGGGCGCGAAAAACGTTCCTCGGACCGCAATCACGCGGCTAGCGGGGAGGCAAGGGAATCGGAGGCAGAGAAGCCCTTTTTGGGCGCCCTTCTAGACTTTTCTGATTTAGCCAGTTTTTCCTCCGCTGGGGCATCGGTGGCCTTTCCCGCCTTAGGCGCCCATCCCCCGATGTCTGCCCTTCCGACATCGGCTGCCCATGCAGCTCAGACGGCCTCTGGTTTGGCTGCCTTTGAGTTGGGCAGCGGTAAGAAGATGGCGAAGTTTAAGCGCCATGCTTTCCGCACGGCTCATTCGCGGAGTGACGCGCCAGACGCCATTTTGGATGTGCAGCGCGCCTCTCCCCCGTTCTATGGAGTGGAGGTTGAGAGTTCCTCTAGGGCTGTGGCCCAGGTTGCAGAGGTGCACAAACAGGGGGGTTTCTCTCCTGAGTTTATTTTGTTACCGCATCAGGCCATTCAACTGCAAAACGCTGCTCCTGCTCCCCTGTCAGATATGGGGGCAGAGGCTTCCCTGATCAAGCGCCCTCGGGTGGATCTTCAGGTCTTGGGGGACTCTGTCTCCTCTGATGTAGATGAGGGCAGCGTTTCTGAGTTCTCCCAAAGGTCCCTTGAGGATTCTTTGGAGGAGGCTGATCCTCGCCCTGATGGGGGGGATGACCCCTCTGCAGTGCGGCTTTTTCGTTCAGAGGAATTGCCTAACCTGTTAGTTCAGGCTATGAGCATCTTGAGCATTTCCTCTCCGGAGGAAGGCCCTCCCTCAGTCTCGGTGTGTTCCGCTATTATGTTGGGAACCAAGCGCCCTTCCAGGACCTTCCACATCCATGAAGCCATGAAAACTCTAATTTCGGCTCAATGGGATTCTCCAGAGGCAAGCCTCAAGGTAGCCAGGGCCATGACTCATCTGTACCCTCTGCCAGAGGGTGAACAGGAGGCCTTGCGCTGGCCGGCAGTGGACTCTCTAATCACTGCTGTGACAAAAAAGATGGCTTTGCCGGTGGAAGGTGGCTCTGCCCTTAAGGATTCACAGGGCAGGAAATTGGAAGCAGCCTTAAAGTTAGCCTTTGAAGCGGCCGCCTTGAGTTTGCAGGCCTCGGTTTGCGGCTTCTATGTGGCCAGTGCATGCCTGACAGTGTTGCAGCGGGCCACCCCATTGGATTCTTCCTTGAGGGCGGATTGGCCGGTCCTGGAGTCGGGCTTGGCTTACTTGGCAGACTTGCTGTATGATGTTTTGAGAGCCTCGGCTAAAGGTATGTCTCAGACAGTCTCTGCCCATCGATGGCTATGGCTTAAGCATTGGTCAGCTGACCATGCCTCCAAATCCCGCTTAGCCAAGTTGCCTTTTAAGGGCAAGCTGCTCTTCGAGGATGAGCTGGACAAGATCGTGATGGATCTCGGCAGTTCTAAAGGCAAGAGGTTGCCGGAGGTCAAGGCAAGGGCCAGCAGTGTTCGCCCTGGTTCCTCTAAGGGCCGTTTTCAAGAAGCCCATCGGTATTGCCCGGGCAAGTTGGGCTCCTCTTCCTCCTCCTCCTTCAAGCAGACGTTCTCCCCTAAGCAGCATTCCTTTCGCAGGGACTGCCGCTCAGGAGGTTCTTCCTCCGGTCTTCCCCCAGGGTCTTGTACCCAATGACGGGGCCCTGGTCCATGGCCCAGAGCAGATAGGAGGCAGGCTGTCCTCTTTTCTGGGCGAGTGGACCAGGATAACTTCAGACGCTTGGGTTCTAGAAGTCATCAGAGATGGCTACAAGTTGGAATTCTGCCGGCCCCTGAGAGACAGGTTCGTGAACTCTCCCTGCAAGTCTCCCCTCAAAGTGGCAGCAGTTCAGCAGACTCTAGACAACTTGCTCCACCCTGGGGCAGTGGTCCTAGTGCCCATAGATCAGCGTGGCACAGGACGTTACTCCATTTACTTTGTGGTGCCAAAGAAAGGAGACTCCTCTCGACCTATTCTCAACCTCAAGGGAGTCAATCGGGCCTTGGGAATACGGCATTTCTGTATGGAGACTCTCCGCTCCGTGATTGCTGCGGTACAAGAAGGAAAATTCCTGGCATCCTTGGACATCAAGGAAGCTTATCTGCACATTCCCATCTGGCCGCCTCATCAGCGCTTCCTGCACTTTGCAGTGCTGGGCCGGCACTTCCAGTTCAGAGCCCTCCCGTTCGGGTTGGCTACGGCTCCGCGGACCTTCTACAAAGTGATGTTGGTCATTGTGGCTTATCTCCACAAGGAAGGAGTGCAAGTCCATCCCTACCTGGACGACTGACTGATTCGAGCCCCCTCCTTTGCGGAGTGTGGGAGAGCGATGGACAGGGTCATTGCTCTTCTGAGCTCCCTAGGATGGATCATCAACAAGAAGAAAAGTCAGCTGCGCCTGACTCAGTCCCTGGAGTATCTGGGTGTTTGGTTCGACACCCAAGTGGGCACAGTGTTCCTGCCGGACAACCGGAGCCTAAAGCTTCAGGCCCAGGTGGGCCGGTTCCTAGCCTCCTCAGCTCCTCGGGCTTGAGATTATGTGCAACTGTTGGGCTCCATGACGGCCACGATGGAGGTAGTGCCCTGGGCCAGGGCCCATATGAGACCACTACAGCGCTCTCTTCTGCGGCACTGCACTCCGGTTTTGGAGGATTACGCAGTACGCCTTCCCCTGGACCCGGCGGTGAGAAGGGCGCTAAGTTGGTGGCTGATGTCAGACAAGTTGTCAGCCGGCATGCCTCTCACGTCCCCGGAGTGGATTGTCGTTATGACGGACGCCTGCTTGACGGGCTGGGGAGCCCACTGCCTGGGAAGGACAGCGCAGGGGATATGGTCGCCGGCGGAGGCAAAGTGGGCCATCAACCTTTTGGAACTTTGGGTCATTTGGTTGGCGCTTCAAGCGTTTTTTCAGGTACTGATACTGAGGCCAGTTCGAATCCTGTCAGATAATGCCACGGCCATGGCCTATGTCAATCGCCAGGGAGGTACCAGGAGCGCCCCCCTAGCCATGAAGTTCTGCCAGTGGGCAGAGGCGAATCTGGACCAGCTGTCGGCGGCTCACATTACGGGAGTCCTGAATGTCGAGGCGGACTTTCTCAGTCTCCATACCTTGGATCCCTGAGAGTGGCAACTGTCTGCTCGGGTGTTCTTGGAGATCAAGAAGCACTGGGGCATGCCGACCTTGGATCTGATGGTGTCCTCGGCCAATTGCCAAGTGCCGCGGTTCTTCAGCAGAGGACGGGACCCTCGATCTCTGGGGGTCGATGCTCTTCTCCAGCAGTGGCCGGTACAGGAGCTTCTCTACGTGTTCCCGCCTTGGCCTATGCTGGGCAGAATTCTTGGCCTGGTGGCAAAACACCCAGGCCGGGTGGTCCTGGTGGGTCCAGACTGGCCCAGATGCCCTTGGTATGCGGACCTGATCCGGCTTTCCATAGACAGTCCTCTGCGGCTTCCAGCGGAGCGGGGTCTCTTACATCAGGGTCCCGTGGTGATGGAGGATCCCTCCCCCTTTGGTCTTACGGCCTGGCTCTTGAGCGGAAGCGGCTGAAGAAGAAGGGCTTCTCGGACAAGGTCATCACCACTATGCTGAGAGCACGGAAGCGCTCTACTTCTACTACGTACGCCAGGGTATGGCATACCTTTGCATCATGGTGCGAGGCAGGATCCCTGTCGCCCTTTACGGCGCCAATTGCTTCGGTGTTGGCATTCCTGCAAGAAGGTCTGGAGAAAGGCCTGTCGTTCAGCTCTCTTAAGGTCCAGGTAGCGGCTCTAGCTTGCTTCAGGAGTCGCCTGAAGGGTGCTTCCCTGGCTTCTCAGCCAGATGTGGTGCGTTTTGTCAAAGGGGTTAATCACCTATGCCCTCCTCTGCACTCGATAATGCCTATGTGGAATCTCAATCTGGTGCTGCGGGCCTTGCAGAAGCCGCCCTTTGAGCCATTATCGCGGCTGTCTCTGAAGGATCTGACGTTGAAAGCGGTCTTTTTGGTGGCAATCGCTTCAGCCAAGAGGGTTTCCGAGCTCCAGGCACTCTCATGTAGAGAGCCATTCCTGCGGTTCACGGAGGCAGGAATGTCTATCCGCCCACTGCCTTCCTTCCTGCTCTAGATTGTTTCTCGCTTCCATGTGAATCAGCAGCTTTGTCTACCCTCCTTCCGTAGAGAGGATTATCCAGAGGAGTATCGTGCTCTCAGATGCCTGGATGTTAGACGAGTTGTCATCAGATACTTGGAAGTGACCAACAATTTCCGGAAGTCGGATCACCTGTTTGTGCTGTTCGCGGGCCCTCATAGGGGTCTGCAGGCATCTAAGCCTACCTTGGCACATTGGGTCAAGGAAACGATTGCGGTGGCTTATGTGGCCGCAGGGAAGGTGCCGCCTATCCAGCTGAAGGCTCATTCTACCAGAACACAGGCGGCCTCTATGGCGGAGTCCAGATCCGTTTCCTTGGAGGAGATTTGCAGATCGGCGACTTGGGCGTCAGCTCATACCTTCTCACTGCATTACCGCTTGGATGTGGCAGCACGTGCCGATGCTCAATTTGGGGCATCAGTGTTACGTTCTGGGATTTCCATGTCCTGCCCTGGGTGAGTACTGCTTGGGTACATCCCACCAGTCTATGGATTGATCTGCTTGATGATATGGAAGGTAAAATTATGTATCATACTTGATAATGTTCTTTCCATTAATCATAGCAGATCAATCCATAGTCTCTCCCAGATATCTGTACTGTTTGTTCTAGTTCAGTTATATTTCATGTTCAAGTTTAGACTTCAGTTCCTGTTCAAGAGGACTTCAAGTTCAAGTTCTTCCACTTGGATTTCCCTGGAGTTGGGACAACTTTGTGTTACAGTGAGCTGCTGCTTCTTCCCCCCCCCCCCCCCCCCCCCATTTTGACGGTGGTTGGAGTCATAACTAAATTATGTCAGTGCTCCCTTCCGCTTCGTGCGGTAGTAGGGTAGCTTTGTTTCCCTCTTGCTTTGGAGGTGATGGGTTAAGCCAGCTCCTCCCACGGTTGCGGTAGCAGGACATGCCAGTTCCCCCCACGTCGGCGGATGTGGGTGCCCCCCCCGCTTCGGCGGTGGTTGGGTGGTGGAGTGTCCCTTTGTGGGTGTAATTCTCTATGTTTGGTGATTCCTGCAGATGGAGCTTTGATATCGACTATATTGAGGATTTCCTGGTAGCACATGACCACATATAGAGAGGCAAAAGATTGCTCTCTATCTCCACCTGCTGGTAGATGGACACAACCCACCAGTCTATGGATTGATCTGCTATGATTAATGGAAAGAAAATTATCAGGTATGATACATAATTTTACCTTCAATACCAATATATTAATGCTCTTGGTTATAAGAAGGGGAAGGTACACTCGAAGGGGTTTGGGGAGTAGTGGTACCATATTTTGTGTTTACAGAACTATGAGTGTACCTCTTGGTTTGCATATACATGGCGTACTGGATTGTTGGTGTACTACAAAGACATTTTGAAATAAAGATAAAATGAATGGAGGAAAGAAGGTAAGTAACTGAGTAGATGGAACAGATGTAACTGGTGCGGGACCAGAAAGTGAGAGAGTGTATGCAGAGTTATGAGAAAATTCAGGGTGATAGTGATTAGATGTTTCTAGAGCAATGGTTGGCATCAGACCCTCTTCTCCTCCTTCATCCTTATTTTGAGGTCCAATATTCAAGGATGACAGACCATGTTTTAAAAAAATGCTGACTGCCCCAGATGAATATTGACTTGAGTCTTTCCAGACAGATAACAGAAAAACATTGGCGAATAGCAAATCCATACATAACTATCAAATCAAATCCATTTCTTTGTGTGGGAATGAATAGCTTATTGCTTTTGGGAACTTTAATCTGTTTTGTAAATGCATCTCTGTGATAAGGTATTCCATATAACTAATCTTGCAACTGAAACAGTACATGATCTTGTGCCTAGTTCAGTGCCTTGTACTAGTTTATGCATGGCTTGTAATGATGGTATAGCCAGCAACCCTTGTTATGTGAATCATAGATCAGGTCATTATCATTTTGGCAATGTGAATCACAGTTGGTAAAACTCAAAACACGTTCCACAGTCCAATTCCAAAACGTAATTCTTATGAGGTATGGGTCTGTGGGTTCAAAAGAGGTGTAGAGGAAGAGATTTTTTTTTCAAATTGGGGATGGGGGGGGGGGGTCTAGTCAGGTGGGAGGGGGTCCATTAGACCACAGGGCATTTGTATTGATGTTAGGGGTAGGGGCAGGTGGAGATGGATCAGAGGGGAAGGAGACCAACTATACCAAAAGAGAGGTACAGTGGGGGAAATAAGTATTTGATCCCTTGCTGATTTTGTAAGTTTGCCCACTGACAAAGACATGAGCAGCCCATAATTGAAGGGTAGGTTATTGGTAACAGTGAGAGATAGCACATCACAAATTAAATCCGGAAAATCACATTTTGGAAAGTATATGAATTTATTTGCATTCTGCAGAGGGAAATAAGTATTTGATCCCTCTGGCAAACAAGACCTAATACTTGGTGGCAAAACCCTTGTTGGCAAGCACAGCGGTCAGACGTCTTCTGTAGTTGATGATGAGGTTTGCACACATGTCAGGAGGAATTTTGGTCCACTCCTCTTTGCAGATCATCTCTAAATCATTAAGAGTTCTGGGCTGTCGCTTGGCAACTCGCAGCTTCAGCTCCCTCCATAAGTTTTCAATGGGATTAAGGTCTGGTGACTGGCTAGGCCACTCCATGACCCTAATGTGCTTCTTCCTGAGCCACTCCTTTGTTGCCTTGGCTGTATGTTTTGGGTCATTGTCGTGCTGGAAGACCCAGCCACGACCCATTTTTAAGGCCCTGGCGGAGGGAAGGAGGTTGTCACTCAGAATTGTACGGTACATGGCCCCATCCATTCTCCCATTGATGCGGTGAAGTAGTCCTGTGCCCTTAGCAGAGAAACACCCCCAAAACATAACATTTCCACCTCCATGCTTGACAGTGGGGACGGTGTTCTTTGGGTCATAGGCAGCATTTCTCTTCCTCCAAACACGGCGAGTTGAGTTCATGCCAAAGAGCTCAATTTTTGTCTCATCTGACCACAGCACCTTCTCCCAATCACTCTTGGCATCATCCAGGTGTTCACTGGCAAACTTCAGACGGGCCGTCACATGTGCCTTCCGGAGCAGGGGGACCTTGCGGGCACTGCAGGATTGCAATCCGTTATGTCGTAATGTGTTACCAATGGTTTTCGTGGTGACAGTGGTCCCAGCTGCCTTGAGATCATTGACAAGTTCCCCCCTTGTAGTTGTAGGCTGATTTCTAACCTTCCTCATGATCAAGGATACCCCACGAGGTGAGATTTTGCGTGGAGCCCCAGATCTTTGTCGATTGACAGTCATTTTGTACTTCTTCCATTTTCTTACTATGGCACCAACAGTTGTCTCCTTCTCGCCCAGCGTCTTACTGATGGTTTTGTAGCCCATTCCAGCCTTGTGCAGGTGTATGATCTTGTCCCTGACATCCTTAGACAGCTCCTTGCTCTTGGCCATTTTGTAGAGGTTAGAGTCTGACTGATTCACTGAGTCTGTGGACAGGTGTCTTTCATACAGGTGACCATTGCCGACAGCTGTCTGTCATGCAGGTAACGAGTTGATTTGGAGCATCTACCTGGTCTGTAGGGGCCAGATCTCTTACTGGTTGGTGGGGGATCAAATACTTATTTCCCTCTGCAGAATGCAAATAAATTCATATACTTTCCACAATGTGATTTTCCGGATTTAATTTGTGATGTGCTATCTCTCACTGTTACCAATAACCTACCCTTCAATTATGGGCTGCTCATGTCTTTGTCAGTGGGCAAACTTACAAAATCAGCAAGGGATCAAATACTTATTTCCCCCACTGTATTTTATTTTTTACTGTTGGAGGATGGGGTGTCACGTCAGGTCAGATTGAATTGAGGGATGGAGTGAGGAAGCTAGAATCAGGTCAGGGTGTCAGGTTGGAGTGAGAATGAGGATGCCTCTAGACACCCACTCTGCTCAATCAAACCTTTTATGCTGTCAGGTATTTGGTGCATAGTTTCCCACATATATCATGCAGGAAAAACATTTTTTTCCTTGTATGGTCACAGGTTGCTAATGACTTGATTAAGATACATTTATGTTCATTTAACACTTGCTATACTGCTTTTCTTTTTAAATAAATTTTAAAGTGATCTGATGTAAGAGTTTCCACTCAAGTAAACACCTATGCTGAAATCCTTCCTGCATTACTATCCCATGCCAAACCTGTATTACGCCCATGTTAACTATGTGGGAAGTTTTCTGCATGGGTCCCTCTGTTTGCTCATATTCTTATCTTTGAAGGGGACAAAAGACAGCGAAGACTATAGTGTGTGTGAATGGTATGGATTATTTGGAATACTCAGTCATGGATTACTGGTGTGTTTAACGCTGCAGAGATACCCAGGATAGTTCTCACTTTACTACACAGTTTAGTGTCTGCACGGCTATACATGTTATTCACTCTGTCTGTGTGGTTTCCACTTGTTTTCTCTTGGATATTTCATCACTATGGTTGCTAATCTACTCACTGGCTTTGCTCTATGGGTGATCCTCAGGACTTTAGAACTGAAGCCTGCTTGTAGTCTGGTGAAGTACTGTGCAGTATTGATTTTCTGTCCTCTTATGGCAATCCATTGGATTGGATGTGAATGATATTATTCAGCTCCTGTAGATGAAGTCTGTTGGTTTGTCTGGGCTTGCATTTCAGTTTAGGAGCATAGGGTCAAGTTAACAGGCTATATAATATAATAGATGGATTTGGTGAATATGAGGGTTTATGAATAGTAGTTGTTCATTCTTTCTTAAAGTAGCTGCTATACCATGTTGATGCAAGTGTGGCTTATGGAACAGATTATTTATTTATTTATGTAATTTATTTATAGCATTTTAGATCTATGTGACTTACAAGCATTGCACACATAATTCAATCACCAATTAAAAACATACACAGATGTAAAACATGGCCAGACAATTTCAATAACACCTCACCAATTCTGCCAATGTACAGCTCAACAAAGTTCATTGCATATCCAAAGAGCAATATAAAATACCTGTGATAACAAAAAAAGTTTTTAACTGTGTTTTCTAATGTGATGCATTTTCTGAATCACAGACACTGACATTAGCCCCCTAATTCTATAAAGGTCACCAAAAATAGCCTGCACAAATCCATGCACTCAATTTGCACATGCAATTTAATTGAATGACAAGCCAATTAGTGCCAATAATTGGCTTTTTAGCAAGCAATTATTGGCACTAATTAGATTTAATTGAAATGTACGTGCCTAACTTTAGGTGCCAGATCCATGTCTAAATTTTACATATGGCCCAAAAAGGTGGCGCAGAAATAGGAGGATCAAGGTCATTTCTGGGCAAAGCATGTGTATGGATTCAAACTACATGTGGATTTATGGAATAAGGGGACAACATGCATAACATTTATGTGCAGATATTTGTACCACATTTTTGTCTGTGCAAATGAACGTGCCTATATTTATGCATGACCTCTGCGCCTAAGCACTAATTCTATAAACTGCACTGAAATTTAGGCACAGCTTATAGAATAACGCTTAAGCGGGGTTTTTTCAGTGCCAAATTATTTAGGTGTAATTTATAGAATACAGTCCTAAGTGGGTTCCAACTGATTTCAATGAGCGAGAATGTTTGTAAACATTTAAAACAACTCAGGTAAGAAAGGGCTAGTTTTCCAAAGCCTAGTGTATCAATGAAAGAACTTTAAACCAATGTAAGTTGCATAAAAAATGGGAAATATGTTGTTACTTGGATAGACGTGGATAATATTGCCTTTGTGCATACAGACTGGTAATGGTTTGACTCTTTATGAGATATTTACGCAAATGCTCTGAACTTAACCCAGTGTTATGTACTGAGTACGTTACTTAACGTGGAGGGGCATAATCGAACGGGGCGCCCAGGTTTTCATAAGGGCGTCCTCGCAGGACAGCCCCATAAAGGGGCGGGGCAACGCGTATTATCGAAACAAGATGGACGTCCATCTTTCATTTCGATAATACGGTCAGGGATGCCCAAATCATGAAATTTAGGTCGACCTTAGAGATGGTCATCCTTAGGTCGTTTTTTAGATGGTCGTCCTTGGTTTTCGGCGATAATGGAAATTGAGGACGCCCATCTCAAAATCCACCCAATCAAAGTCATTTGGTCGTGAGAGGAGCCAGCATTCGTAGTGCACTGGTCCCCCTCACATGCCAAGACACCAATCGGGCACCCTAGGGGGCACTGCAGTGGACTTCAGAAATTGCCCCCAGGTACTTAGCTCCCTTACCTTGGTAGGGAGCTATGTCAAAAACATAATTGCTATAACACAAAGTTGTTGCAGAATGCTCTGAAGTCTACAGTGTCAAAAGTCATCGAGCAGTGGGTTAGAACTTATGATTTCAGAACTGACATGTTTTCATCTCAATAAAAACTTTTTTATATACCAGGTTTCCTTACCCTTAACCATTTGGTCAACACTATGATGCTTGGTCAACCCTACTGTGCTTGTTTTGCTACAGACATTTTATTTGACATCTCACATAGGCACCCTCTTGTGAAATTAATACCCACACTGTGTGCATTATTTTATTAATTCTGGAAGAAAAATACTTCTTCTGATGGTTTTCCATAAAGTTTCCTTCAGTTCTTTGTTTCTAAGACTATAAATCAAAGGGTTGAGCAGTGGAATTGCAGTTATATGCAGTACAATAAATAGTTTGTTAAAGTCCATAGAGTATGAAGACTTTGGTCTCATATACACACCTATAGTGGTTCCATAAAATAAAAGAACAACTGTAAGATGGGAGGAACAGGTCGAAAAGGCTTTTTGTCTACCCTTAGCTGAGTGGATATTTAATACAGCAGAAACAATGTACACATAAGACATTATTGTTAGTATGAATGGAGTAAAACCTACAAAGGGACTTTCAATATAAGTTATAATTTCAATGATGTTGGTCTCTGAACATGAAAGGGTCATCAATGCTGTGAGGTCACAGAAGAAATGATTAATTTCATTAGACCTACAAAAAGATAACTGTGATACTAAAATAACATGAGGAAGTGGGTTTATAAATGAAATTATCCATGAAACAGTGGCTAGAATTATGCAGACTTTCTTGTTCATGATGATGGTGTAACGTAAAGGATTGCAGATGGCAATATAGCGATCATAGGCCATGGCGGTGAGAAGGTTGAACTCAACATCTGTGCAGGCCTGGAAGAGGTACATTTGTATCATACAATGTATGAAAAGAATGGTCTTATTCTGTGCTATGAGTACTGCTAACAATTTAGGAACTGTGACTGTCACATAACAGATTTCGAGGATAGACAAGTTGATGAGAAAGAAGAACATGGGGCTATGCAGATTGGAAGCAGAGCAAACTGTGAATATAATAAGCAGATTCCCTGTCAAGGACATCAGATAAATAATCAAAAATATAAGAAAAAGGAGGAGTTGCATGTCAGCCAGCTCAAAGAAACCCAGAATGATGAATTGTGTAAACTTGGTGTGATTCATCTTTTCCATTTCTCTTATTCAGATTAACTGTTGAAATAAGAAGGGGCAAAACAAAATATTATAGAAATGTATCTTAAGGCTTGACATTATAGCATGATCTTGTCAAATACTCTCTCTTTGTCAAGAATAACTATGATAAGATTGGTCATTCTTGTAAAACTTTCAAGGCTCTCAAGACATTTACTTAGACGTACATCTCAGGCACAAAGCCTATTTGATCAGGCTGCACTAATTCTGGCAATATTTTATAAAGCCTTTCTACATACGATACATGATATGGGCCACTTATACACATAATTTATGGCATACTGTAAGTTATGTACATATCTCTGGCTCTATGGGTGGCATAAGTGCTCACTCTTAAATGACAGGGGCATACTTTATCTGTTCTGCTAGTATTCTATAAAGGAAAGTAAGCACTTTCTTCTATAGAATAGGCCCATCCTAGGTGCTCTGTTATAGATTTGCCCTCCACATGTGTCTATTATATCAAATACATGCATATATCACTACTTTGCTGCTGTTACAAGTAATCTATGACCCTTGGTAATCAGCATATAAGTGCACACACTCGGCAGTCATACTTATGCATTCATATTCGCCCAAGCAATTTTATACTAGAAGTTTGCCCTGATTCCCCTCTCCCTCAACCACCACTACCACAACCACCAAGGAAAATCCTTATATCATAGTTAGGTCCTGCCCGATACAGCCCAAGATGCACCAAGTGGGGCAAGCACTGCCATTTTGAATATGATGGTGTCCAGAGGCAGAAGCAAATAGACATCACTCCTGTCTCCTATGAGGAATGGAGAGGTCTGGGGAGGGTTGGGACTCCACTAGACCACCAGACCAATGGTGACTAGGAGAGCTGGGCCCAGCCTGCCCTGGCATAGCCTGATCTAGCCTAATCGGGGGGGGGGGGGGGGGGGGGGGGGGGGGGGGGGGGGGGGGGGGGGGGGGGGAGGGGTAAGGCCAATATGGGCCTAGTCAGGGAGGAGGAAGGCACTGAACATTTTTTGCTCTGAGCTGCAGATTTGTCGTGATTTTAACACAGCACAAATTTGAATGCTCATTATCTTGAGCATGCAGTGGAAATATTTCTGTGCTAGATTTGCAGTAGAATTTCCCTTTACTGCAAATCTTTGAGCATCAGCCCCTGTGTGTGCTAGAGTTAAACCTGGAGAGGTAATGCTCATCTGTGACATCCAAGAACTGGGTCCTGAGACAAATCTACAAACACAAAACAGGAACTGCTAAAAGAAGAGAAGGGAAGGCACAGACATTGAAAGACAGACAATTACTCTAAACTACAAGATACCCAGCTACACCAACAAACTGACAAACACAGAGCAGCAACTTGCAAATGAAAGGGGTGGGGTAGGGGAGGAGAAAATTGATAAGAAAAGTAAGTAGGGGTTAATATCACAATAAAATATTCCCCAACATACATCATACCAAGCACCAGCTCAAAAAAGATGATTTTGTGAGAGATTTGTATGATCTATAGCAAGTTTAATGCAAACTTTCAAATTCCATGCCTTCTAAATGCAGAACTCTTCTAAATATATTGCACATGCATTAATGGAAGGAACATGCCCCCAACACGTTTCTTCCATGGATGTCTAAAAATGGGCATAATCAGCATTTCTATATTTAAATAACATTCTATATCAACATGTACACAAATAATTTATATGTGTATGTCCAAAATACAGTGTATCAAAGAAAATGAAGTAAACTACACCATTGTGTTATCTGTTTTAATAAGTTTTCTTAGGGACTTCTGGTTTGAGCTTCAACGTGATGGCTGTGTGATTGGTGAGCTTCTCACTGATTTGTCATTATTCTCAACTCTTTACATCACCCAAAGCTTCAGCTTCGAGCTAATTTTTTTAAATTAAAATGAAAAACAACAAACCTGAATTGAATTTCAGTATCTCTTTCACAAGTAAGCGCTTAAAATACACTCCTCCTTCTCCCAGCAAGAGCGGCACAAATGACAGCGTCCACACAGCAGATGATCTGGTATTCTTGGAATTGAGAAATTACAAAGAATCAATTCACAACCACATGGCAATTTTGACAGATATGCACCAGGAATTAGATTGAATACATGCCCAAATCACCACTTCTCAACAAAATATCGTGGACCTTTCTGGAAGAATCCCTGCCAGTGATTAAGCAGCAGGCAATCATCATTACTAAAATACGGAAAGATCTGGAAGACTTAGCAAATCGTAGCAGGAGGAATAATATTCACATTTTAGGATTACCTGAAGGAACCAAAGGTAATGATGTCTCTTCCATCCTGTCCACTTGGATTCCTAAATCTTAGACATCGAATTTGATCCATTTTTAGAAATAGAAGGGGCTCATCACATCTCATCAAGGCCTCAACCAAATGCTAAATTTCCCAGGCCTGTAGTGGCACAAATTCTTCGGTACTCTCACACTCTGCAAATTCTAACTACCACCACAAGTACGTCTTCTCTATTACATCATGGAATTTTAATTGTACCTGATCTAGCAGCTTCCTCTCCTTCGAAAAGGAAAATCTTCCTCAGCCTTAGACAAGATTTAAAATATATCAGTGCCCAGTTTGGCTTACTATCCTGCTTATTTTCAAAGGAGAAGAGTGGCTTTCTTCCGACACAAATCGGGAGATGGCCGGCCTTCTCCTAAGGCCGGCCAAATCAGTATAATCAAAAGTCGATTTTGGCCGGCTTCAACTGCTTTCCGTCGCAGGGACGGCGAAAGTTCAAGGGGACATGTTGGCAGTGTACCGAAGGCGGGACAGGGGCATGGTTATCAGATGGCCATCCTCGGCTGATAATGGAAAAAAGAAGGGCGGCCCTGACGAGCATTTGGCCGACTACTTGGTCCCTTTTTGTTCATGACCAAGCCTTGAAAAGGTGCCCGAACTGACCGGTGCCCGAACTGACCAGATGACCACCAGAGGGAATCTGGGATCACCTCCCCTTACTCCCCCAGTGGTCACCAACCCGCTCCCACCCAAAAAAAAAAAACCCCAAAATTTTTTGCCAGCCTCTATGCCAGCCTTGAATGTCATACCCAGCTCCATCACAGCACTATGCAGGTCCCTGGAGCAGTTTTTTGTGGGTACTGCAGTGCACTTCAGGCAGGTGGACCCAGGCCCATCCCCCCTTACCTGTTACCCTTGTGATGGTAAATGTGAGCTCCACAAAACCCACCACAAACCCACTATACCCACATCTAGGTGCCCTCCTTCACCCATAAGGGCTATGGTAGTGGTGTACAGTTGTGGGGAGTGGGTTTTGGGGGGGTTGGGGGGCTCAGCACACAAGGTAAGGGAGCTATGCACCTGGGAGCAATTTGTGAAGTCCACTGCAGTGCCCCCTAGGGTGCCCGGTTGGTGTCCTGGCATGTCAAGTGACCAGTGCACCAGTGGCGTAGGAAGGGGGGGGCGGTGGGGCGGTCTGCCCCGGGTGCACGCCGCTGGGGGGTGTCAGCGCCTCGCTGTTTCCTTGCTCTCTCTGCCCCGGAACAGGTTACTTCCTGTTCCAGGCAGAGAGTGCAAGGAAACAGCGAGGCGCCGACACCTCCCAGCGGCGTGCACTCAGCGGATTGGCTCTCCCGCCCGCCCCTCACCACCTTCCAGCAGGTATGTTCTCGGGGGGGGGGTTGCGCTCAGGAGGGGGGAGGGTGCGTCGTGCTGCACCCGGGGGGGGGGGTGCGCAGCGGCGACCCGCCCCGGGTGTCAGCTGCCCTCGCGACGCCACTGCAGTGCACTACAAATGCTGGCTCCTCCCATGACCAAATGGCTTGGATTAGGCTGGTTTTGAGATGGCCGCCATTAGTTTCCATTATCGGCGAAAACCAATGTCGGCCATCTCTAAGGGCGGCCCAAATGTTGAGATTTGGCCGTCCCGACGGTATTATCGAAACGAAAGATGGCCGTCTATCTTGTTTCGATAATACGGTCGGGTAAGCCCCTTTACGGGGTCGTCATTAGAGATGGGCGCCCTTATAGATGGGCACCCCAGTTCGATTATGCCCCTCTATATCTAGCGAGGATAAGAGTGACGCATCACAATCGCACGATTACTTATCCTAATCCACATATTCTCTGTAAATGTATTCAATAAATAAAAATGAGCTGATGATTATATTTTAACTTCATATAATCTGCTAAAATCTACCATGTGTTACATATGCTGTCTATCTGACAAGAAATACATATATACATATTTCGAGCTCTCACAGGTTTGCCATATTCATCTACCATGGTTGGGTTTATTTTCTTATGGAATCTTAAGAGCTTACTTTATAATTATAAGATATACAATTTTTTCCTTTTAAAATGTGTAATTACAGTATGTGGTGTGCTGTTTTCTCACTTTGTGGAATCAATGCGGAATGCTAATGTTTCTGACTGCCTCATGTTTATGCCCACGGTTAGTTCATATTTCATGTTTAAAGTTTTTGGGGAATGCTGTTGTTGGGGTTTTTTTGGTCATCCTTTAATGCCCAGTGTATTAAACATGTTAACATAATTATAGCTGACTTTATCATCTTGAAGTTAAAACCAGTCATGTTTTCACATCATCTTATTCAAGGGGTAGTCAAAGTATTGCTCAATTTAAAGATAGCCTTGTGGAATATTAATGGCCTCAATCATCTCATTAAAAGATGCAGTCTCTAATTATGCTTTTAAGAAACAAATTGATATAATTTTTGTACAAGAAACCCACTTAAATTACTTTCCAGCTTATAATCGAAAGACAAAAACGCCTATATTGCGACCTAAATTGGGAGATAGGCGTTTATCTCCCAAAAACGAATAACGCGGTATAATGGAAAGCCGAACTTGGACGTTTTCAACTGCACTCCATCGCGGAAGCGTACAAAGTTGACGGGGGCATGTCGAAGGCGTGGTGAAGGCGGAACTGGGGTGTGGTTATCGGCTGATCAGAGATGGGCGCCTTTCGCCGGTAATGGAAAAAAAATATGCGTTTTTAGCGAGAATTTAGGGCACTTTTCCAGGACCCTGTTTTTCCACGAATAAGGCCCCAAAAAGTGCCCTAAATGACCAGATAACCACTGGAGGGAATCGGGGATGACCTCCCCTGACTCCCCCAGTGGTCACAAACCCCCTCCCACCACAAAAAATGCCGTTTCACAACTGTTTATTTTCACCCTCAAATGTCATACCCACCTCCCTGGCAGCAGTATGCAGGTCACTGGAGCAGTTATTAGGGGGTGCAGTGGACTTCAGGCAGGTGGACCGAGGCCCATCCCTCCCCTACCTGTTACAATTGTGCTGCTTAATGCTTATTAGTCGTCCAACCCCCCCAAACCCACTGTACCCACATGTAGGTGCCCCCTTCACCCCTTAGGGCTATAGTAATGGTGTAGACTTGTGGGCAGTGGGTTTTGAGGGGGATTTGGGGGGCTCAACACACAAGGGAAGGGTGCTATGCACCTGGGAGCTCTTTTACCTTTTTTTTTGTTTTTGTAAAAGTGCCCCCTAGGGTGCCCGGTTGATATCCTGGCATGAGAGGGGGGACAGTGCACTACGAATCCTGGCCCCTCCCACAAACAAATGCCTTGGATTTATTCGTTTTTGAGCTGGGCGCTTTCATTTTCCATTATCGCTGAAAAACAAAAACGCCCAGCTCACAAATTGTCGAATAAAACATGGACGTCTATTTTTTTCAAAAATACGGTTCGGTCCGCCCCTTCACTGACCCGTTCTCGGAGATAAACGCCCATGGAGATAGACGTTTTCGTTCAATTATGCCCCTCTTTGTTTCTTATTTTACACATGTACCCCTCCCTTACCTGACCCTATTTATTATTGTCTTGTATGCCACATTGAGCCTGCTTGTGTGTGGGGAAAATGTGGGATACAAATGCTGCAAATAAATAAATAAACAGTGTAATAAAAACTTCTCTTAGCTGGGCTACTCAACATATTTTCTCTCCTGCTATCGCCAAGAAAAGAGGAGTATCCATTTTTATTAAAAACTCCCTTAATGCTACTATCATTCAACAAGCTATTAACACTGATGGGAGATGGATATTTGACTTCATTAAACTGGGAAATATCAACCTTGTGTGTATGAATATTTATGTACCAAATATTGACTCTGATTCTTTTCTACAATCTGTTCAGGATACTGCTACGGAATGTGAGGGTTCTCAATTCATTTTAGGAGGTGACTTTAATATGCCTCATCCCTCCAAAATGTGATATGAACTACATTCTTTCATTAAAGACTTTGGCCTATGTGATCCATGACGTGTTTTAAATCCTACACAAAAGGACTTCACATTTTTCTCATCACCACATCATTCGTATTCAAGGATTGATTACTTCCTCATATCTAAATCCCTAATAGCTACCACCTCTGAAGCAATGATCTCACCCATTTGATTTTAGACCAGACTCTCATTTCTATAAAATTCAATATATGCTTACCCAAACATACACCTTGTTGGAGATTATATTCTTCATTTCTCAATGATGAAAAGTTTAAAGAAAAAATTATAACTTCTACAAATGATTTTTTTGCTACCAATATTCAATCTGTAAGTTCTTTCAATACTCTATGAGAAGCTTTCAAGGTGAGCTTGTGAGGTGGCATTATAAGTTACTCTATATGGAAGAAGAAAAAAGACAATATGAAATTGAACTCTGTTGAGAAGGAACTTTCTACAAATGAAAAGGCTTACATTCAACATGGCTTCTCTTCTTCCTTGAGGAAGCTAATTGCTTTAAAATATGAATATAACAAACTTGCCAGTGTTAAAACACAACCTGATTTTTTTTATTCATAAATCTGGACAATATACAGCTGCAAATAAAGCTGGTAGGTATCTAGCTAAATATCTTGTCAATCATAACCAGAGATCTAGAATTATGGCTATTACAACCTCTGATGGCTGTTCCCTTACTGATAATGATGATATTATTAAAGAATTGTAACATTTAACCAAACATTATATAATTCCACCTTATCTAATACTTCAATAGATCAAGATATTTTATGCCCTCTCTCTCCCACACAGCATTATCAGACTCTCAAATAAAACTTTTATTTCTGAAATACAAACTGCTATAAAGTCATTAGATTCTCACAAAGCCCCTGGCCGGATGGGTATCCAGCAGAATTTTATAAAGCTTTTTCTGTTACTATCTCATCATGGTTATATGAATTATTCACTTATCTACAGGAACACCCTACTGACCAGGGGAATTTTGCTAAGGCTCATATTTCTGTTCTCCCTAAACCTGGTAGGGACAGCTCTAAAGTTTTCAATCACAGACTGATATCTCTCCTAAATCTAGATTGTAAGATTTAGGCAAAGATATTAGCCACTGGATAGGAAAACCTTGTAAGTCATCTCATCTCACATAATCAGGTTGGTTTTATGAAAGGATATTACATTGGTGATAATGCCAGACCCTTTCACTCGCTCACTGATTTTGCTCATCAATCAGATTAACTGGTGATTGCTATATCATTGGATGCTGGAAAGGCTTTTGATATGGTATAATGATCTCATTTATTTAATTCCCTCAAAAGGTATGCTTGTCCTGAAATCTTTTGTGACTGGATTAAATTATTATATACCTGCCCATGCTCTAGACATAAAATTAATGATTATTTATCACAGCCCATTCATTTATATAGAGGTACTAGTCAAGGATGTCCACGTTCCTTTTTTAGACTTGCCTTAGAACCCTTGCTTATCACTATTAGATCCTCCAGGGATATCCATGGTCTTTTTCTTGGTGATAAACACTTTAAAACAATAGCCTATGCTGATGATTTACTTATTTTTCTCTCTCAACCATCAATTTCCATTTAAAATTATTACAATTGGTTGAAGCTTCTCTCTCTCTCTTCCCATTCCTTTACATTACTTACCTTACTCCTCTTCTCCATTTAATCCACCTCTGCCTGATTCTATTCTCTCAACCTTGCATGCCATCCAAATTTTAGATAATTGTCTCATATTCCATTTCTTGGACCTCCTGGATATCTAAAGGTGTTATGAACCTACATCACCTATTTTCTGAAAACAAATTATTATCAATTTCACAATTTATATAAATCTATAATCTCCCTGGCACTGAATTTTTTAGATGGTATCAGTTACAACATAGCTTAATGTCTGAATATGAATCTTTCCAAAACTGGCCACAATGCTCAGAATTAGTCCAATTATTTCTGTCGTGATTTACTATGGGACATACTACTTCCTTGTTCTACAAAACTCTACACTCAAATAAATATGTACTTTCTCACATTATTAGATCAATTTGGTCATCAAAAACTAACAAGCAATGTAGAATACTGATTGGCCTACTTTTTAAAAATATATCCTATGGCCAACTGCACCTACAAGTTATATATAATCTCTTTATTTTCCGTTTTATAAGGCTATGTTGACACCTAGTAAATTACACTGAGCAAAATTGGGTTCCTCTAGAGTCTAATTGGAGCTGACATTGCAATTCAGGAGACCTATTATATATGTTATTTGCTTGTCCAAATATTTATCCATTTTGGTTAGAGGTATGGGATGTGATACAAAAGATTCTGTCTCATAATAGCTATATAACATCTACTATCATTGTATATCATTCCCTAAATTATCAAACTATTCTAGATAAATGGCAAGCCAGATTATTTAATATTTTAATTACTATCACCATACAAATGATACTAAAGAATTGGAAATCTTGCTCTCTCTTAAATGTCATCTTTTGGCGGTCAACATTTCTAATGATACACAAATATGAATGTAAAGCTTTTGAATTTTCTAATAGATATAAGGCTATTGAGAATATGTGGTCTCCCCTTGTTTCCTGCTCTACCATATAATGCATGCATTGTCTTCATATGTGCTACCTTTAATTCTACATTATACACATGCTGTAATGCTAGTTTTCTGTTATTTTATTATATAGTTTGATATAGAGGATGACATTGCTACTTGTTACAATAGTCCCCTAACTTGACATCTTGGAAGTTGAATTGTTTCCTGTACTATGTTCATGTTTATTATTACTTTAAAATTCAATAAATATTTCAGAATTTAAAAAAAAATATTTTCTTAGTCTAATGTGAACTGGCTGGAAGCCAGAGGTTTTTTTCCCCTGTTGGAAGAATAATTTTATTATTTTAAACTGAATCTGTTGCACACTTTGAGGGGCATTTGGCAAGGAAGCATGACATAAATTTCCTATTATTTTTTTATGATAGTATGTTTGCATCTATTCGTTTCATGAGAAATTTGGCAACATGTTTGCTCATCATACAGTATCACATAAGCACACTTTAGGACAATGAGCAATGATCTTCAGAAAGGGAAAGAAAATATATAGGTATTACCCAGTTACAGCTGATTATTTATTTTAAAACTATGTATCCCACCCATAACTAGGTGGTTTCCATAAAAACATTCATATTCAACCACAAATACAAAAACATTACTCAGCATCAAACAGCAGACTTATGTATAATTACCAAAATGCAGAAACAAGCAGTTTTGTTTTCAAAAGTTTTTTAAACGGCTTAAGGTCAAAGCATCACCAAAGCTGGCCAGATAGTTCATGCCACAAGAAGACTATAGCTGACACAAAAGCCGAAGCTCTTGTATCAGCATATCACAATTGCATTACTGCATCAACAGAAATGCACATAGTCAATTCTGATCTTAACATATGTCTGGGATGGTACACCTGCAGTGCTTGCTTCAGGTAAGACAGGGCAGAAGTAATCAACGCCTGATGAACAATTGTCAGCACCTTAAAGTACATCCTTTGTGTCACTGGAAGCCAATGTAGTTGCTTTAAAGAAGGTGTTACATGCGAAAACCTAGATAAACCCACAGTTGTTCTCATAGCGGCATTCTGAACTATCTGCAACGCCTTAACTCTTGAAGCAGCCATACCAACAGACAAGGTATTGCAGTAGTTCAGTCACATCAAAATCATACTTTGAAGCACACAATGGTAATCACACAAAGTAAGCATAGATTTTAATCTAAAAATCATATGTCATTGTCTAAAGACTGTCTGAACTACATTAGCAACCTGGGATCCCATTGTAAGTCTATGATCCAGCATCACCCCCAACAATTTCTTCTCTTTTTTAACCAAAAACACTTATATTTCTTAAACAGTCTCAGGCCACTCTTTCAGTTCTTCCCTTCCTCTGCCTCTGTTTTCACCATATTTAAAACTAAATTATTCTCTTTCATACATGGTTTCACTCCTACCATATATCTACTCAACTGCAAATTTATACTTTCTTCCAACTTCAATATTGGAAAGAAAAATTGCACATCATTAGCATTCACTCAATAATTAACCCCTAGTGACTGAAACATTTTACCTAAAGGTGCTAAATATTGAATAACGGTGCTGATAGGTTTGATCCCTGTGGAACTTGACATTCAACCTATACAGATGTTGAAAACCTGCAATCCACTTCTATCAATTACCTTCCTATCAAATATGAAGTAAACCACTGTAATACTCATCCTGCAACCCCTAAACCTTGTAATTTATCAAGCATCAATTCCAAATTAACAGAATCAGATGCACCAGAAACATCCAGGGATACCAGACAATAACACATATTATTATCTATGTTTCACTTTAAGTAATCTACAGTAGAAATCAACAATGTCTCAACACAATGAGCTAGCCTAAATTCATATTGAAAAGGATCTAGTCCATCAACTCTCTCCACAAATTTATCCAATTGTTTCAAAACTATTTTCTCCCAAATTTTTCCCAGAAATGGAATAGTTGAAATTGGTCTATTATTAGATAATTCTGCAGGATCAAGCGTTATATGTTTCAAAAATGGCTTTATGGTAGCTTGTTTACAAAACAGTGGAAAAACACCATCAGACAATAATATATTTACAATCTGGCAAATAGTGCAACCTCCTGGGACAGAGCACACAGCACTCCAGTTGAACAAGGATCACACACAAACCGTGCCGGAGTAATTGAGCAAAATATTATTTGAATCTCCTTATCATGCACCAGTTCAAATTCGTTCTATTTATCAACCCCCTCATCAACAAACTGCACCTTCTTCCCTTCTAATTGTGTGGCCACATTCACTTTTAAGCAGTCTAACCTAGCAACGAGAAAATTTACAAATAAATCTGAATCTGGCCCCACAGCTGTTTTCTTAATTATCAGAAACACAATGACCAAAGTATAGATACATCCCAAACACCTCTGAATTCCTAACAAAATGCACATCATAAAGCAGCAGTGGAAAAACTATCTTTCTTTACTTAGATGTTCAGTTCTACCAAGTTCCTGGCATCATACAATAATAATAAATGCATTTCATTGAATGTAAAAACAATCACAGATACACCACATGTCCATAAATAACAAAATATGACTAAAAATCTTCAAAGATATGCCATACCTGCTCATTGAATCATTCCAAAACATCACCAGTCCTTCCAAAATAACAACTTTAAAAATGATTAAATATCCAAATCTTCATCTGTTTTCTAAAACTGCAATGCTATTCTGGAAATATTAAAATATGGAGAAGGGCATTCCAAAGTTTGAGCACAACATGAAAATACGTTCTTGGCAGTTTCAACCAGCTTTATTCTAGGACCCACAAAAAGCCTTTCCTGAGGTTATCTAGTTTCACTGCTGGAAGATAACTATTCAGGACTTTGAAAGTCAATGTCAAAATTTTTATAAAATTGTTGCCTGAACTGACAGCCAAAGCAATGTGCAATGAACAGGCTGAACATGATCAAACACCTCTAGGCCATCAAATTTGAGCAGCCATATTCTGAACATGTTTTGTCTAGTCAATTAAATTAATTTTCAAAAGTCTTTCACCTATTTAAAAGTTAAGTGGCAATAAACAACTGGAGAAGTAGGATAGTTATCATGGTAGTGAGAACCAAGAAAGGCAGGGCTCAAAATCCTGCTTCTCCTACTGATACTGTTTGTAATCTTGAGTAAGTATTTGACTACATTGGTGATAACAATCAATAATTGGCATTAACAAGCTCTTAATTGGCAGTCCTTGTGAATTACTCATGAATCTGCCCTACACTCTATTTTAGTATGCAGCTCCAGAGGTGATGTGGCCATGGGGGAGGTATGGGTGGATCAGGGATGATCCCAGAATTTCAGGCAGTGCTATAGAAAATCTGCATTTGTGCATCTAACAACCATTAATTGGACCCTAACATTTACATCAGACTTTGAAAAGTGTAATTGCTCACGATCAAAGTTAGGCATGGAATAGCCTTTATAGAATTCACGCTTCACAGGGATCATCCCAGAGCCTAAATTTGGGCGACCTATACAGAATTCCCTAGCTTGCATTTAATTGCCTCAAATACAATGTTGATTGTGAGTCTGCTTGGGCAGAGAAGTAACTATGGGGCCTTTTTACTAAAGTGCAGTAAATTTTGCACTTACCATACAGTTAACTCAAAATTTACCATGCAGTAAGAGGAAAGACTGTGTGGTAAATGGGGGAGGTATGCCCTGCACAGGGCACTGTAGAGATGTGCTTTGCTGACAGATTATGTGGTTAAGATCAAGGTTTTTCTGCTCATTTTCATTTCGTAATAATTTACAATGACAGCCCCTCCCTAACAGACACATAATTCTACTACATATGCTCATTAAAGACTTGTGCTCTTAGCCCGGGTCATCTTAGATAGTATAGCAAGCAGCCCTTTTTGGTGAGGACCATGGAGCACAAACAAATGCAATATTACTTGCATATACACAGAGACATTACCATGCTGTGATTCTTTAACAATGTTAAAGAGCTTCGTTCGCAGACCACATCCAAATTAGAATCACCTTTTCGGGAAGATATTGAGCTAAGTTTTTCTTTCTTTTACTGATAAAAAAAAACCAGCTTCATACATTGTGCTATAAATTCACTTTCAAATTAACTTGTCAGAAAAATGTCAAAAAATGTTCCTATTTCAGAATGGTAAACAAAAGTGTCTTTTGAACCCAGAATGATTCCCAAAAGTATACAAATGCTCATGTAAAACTGTATACTTACCCCAAGACAGGTGAAAATATGTGCACATGTTGCAAGGATGTGTGTATGTACTTTACAAAGTATTTGTGTATATCACACCTCTGCCTTACTCCACCCAAACTGCTGAACCACGAATGCCTACCCATATATTGAGTGAAAGTAAGTGCTGTACTTCTGTGCACCTACTTTTATGCACATGTACACCAATACAATTTTATGAGTCATAGTGGAATTGGAAAAGATGCAGCGAAGGGCGACTAAAATGATAGCGGGGATGGGACAACTTCCCTATGAAGAAAGACTAAGGATGCTAGGGCTTTTCAGCTTGGAGAAGAGATGGCTGAGGGGAGACATAATAGAGGTGTATAAAATAATGAGTGGAGTGGAACAGGTGGATGTGAAGCGTCTGTTCACGCTTTCCAAAAATACTAGGACTAGGGGGCATGCGATGAAACTACAGTGTAGTAAATTTGAAACAAATCGGAGAAAATTCTTCTTCACCCAACGCGTAATTAAACTCTGGAATTCGTTGCCGGAGAACGTGGTGAAGGCGGTTAGCTTGGCAGAGTTTAAAAAGGGGTTAGACGGTTTCCTAAAGGACAAGTCCATAAACCGCTACTAAATGGACTTGGGAAAAATCCACAATTCCAGGAATAACATGTATAGAACGTTTGTACATTTGGGAAGCTTGCCAGGTGCCCTTGGCCTGGATTGGCCGCTGTCGTGGACAGGATGCTGGGCTCGATGGACCCGTGGTCTTTTCCCAGTGTGGTATTACTTATGTACTTATGTACTTATATCTTCTATGTATAGAACATGATTTGTACACAGAAAATGCTTTCTGAAATTATTCCTTTTAAGATTAACAATAGCATCATCTTATATTTTATCTATTTATTTATTTGCTGCATTTGTATCCCACATTTTCCCACCTATTTGCAGGCTCAATGTGGCTTACATTATGTCGAACACCATTAACAGAATACAGAATACTGTTACAAAAAAATAAGTTACAAAGAATAACAGGTAAATTAGAAGTAAATGAATAATTAATTCAAGACATGTAATGTAAATTATTAATCAAATGCATCTTCTGTTTGAGATAAGAACATAAGAATAGCCATACTGGTTCAGACCAATGGTCCATCTAGCCCAGTATCCTGTTTCCAACAGTGGCCAATCCATGTCACAGGTACCTGGCAGAAACCCAAATGATCTTGCAGTTTAAACTCAACAGGACAAAAAGCAGTATTGTCAGTTAATAAAATTGCATAGGGTAAAATGGTCATTCTGTTCTATAGCTGTTTATCGGTTTGTATGAATTTCTTTTAAAAATATAGAAACAGAAAGGGATACTCACTTTTTCTAGTTAATTTTGTAGCAAAGAATCTCTTCTTGATAGCAAAGACTTAGATCAGGCAGATGCATTTAAGAAGTATCCTGTACCTATGAGATAACATCCCCAAAGAATTTCTAGGCTTCAGATGTGTAACATAAATAAAATTAGAACAAGTTGGAAAGAAAATGCTGTAAACACTGCACAAAGATGTATTTTGCTGACACTGTGTAGTTCAGATTTGAATGATTGTGAGTAAATAGAAAGAGATACTGAGTCTGGCAAAGTAGCTTCATGAGTTAATGAAGAGCTGGAGAAGTTATTAGTGGACAGAGGGGCTGAGTGGGTGGGGATTGTGTGGAAGGCAGCTGGTCCTGATGATCAGAAGTCCCGCGGTAGAGGGAAACGTGGGAAGCAATGTGGTCATGATTAATGCTAATGAAATACAGATATATGCACACTGTAGCCATTTTATATTTTTCCTCATTTTACTGTATCAGCATCAAGGCTGTATTTACAATGTCCAAATGTTAGTGCTTTTGTTTTTTCCTGTATGTTTCCCTAACCCATTTCTTTGTTTATGTCTAAGTAAGCATGGAGAGTAGCAACCAGCAAGAGTCTGTGCCACTATCTAGTGGACGGGCCAAGAAAACGCAGGCTGCTTACATCACAGAAGAAGAAAATGAGCTGCTTCTCAGGTGCATGACCGGAGAGTTTGATCGGTTGAACCCTGAGTCCCACTCCCAGGCACAGAATACTGTTGGTGCCAAAAATAAAGTGTGGACGCAAGTAGTGAAGGAAGTGAGCACTCTGGGAGTGGCAAGATGCAGCATGGAGCAGGTGAAACAACGTTGGAATGATATGCACAGCAGGGTCAAAGACATGAAGGGGCATAATCGAACTGGGTGCCCAAGTTTTCCTGAGGGTGTCCTCGCAGGACGTCCCCGCGAAGGGGTGGGGAAACCTGTATTATTGAAACAAGATGGGCGTCCATCTTTTGTTTCGATAATACGGTCGGGGACGGCCAAATCTCAACATTTAGGTCGACCTTAGAGATGGTCGACATAAATGTTGAGATAGTCGACCTTAGAGATGGTGTTCCCCGGTTTTCGGCCCATCGCAAAAACAACCAAATCCAACTCATTTGGTTGTGGGAGGAGCCGGCATTCATAGTGCACTGGTCCTCCTGACATTCCAGGACAGCAACCAGGCACCCTAGGGGGCACTGCAGTGGACTAACTGATGCAGTAACTGAACGGATAAATCCCTTCCCTTACCGATCCCTTAGTGATTCGGAAAGGAACGGGCATGCATGAAGGAAATCGCATGCAAATGAGCTGCTCACTGTTAGCTCATTTGCACACGATTTCCTTCCTAAGGAGGGGAAGCCAGTGCAGAGCAGCCAAGCATTATGCATGGCTGTTCTGCGCATGCCAAAGATGGCTTCATACATGTAGACAAACTGCGTGTATAATAGCCGTCTACAACCTTTAACAAATTGCCTTCTACAACCTAAATACAAGTCCAGGTGAAAACATCCAAGTTCTTGTCAGGGACGTCTATTTTTTTTAGAGTATGGGTGAAGGACATCCAAAATGTGGATGTTTCTGTGAGAAGGACATCCATGCCTGCTATACCTGTGACACCCCCTTTATTTAGTTGGATTTTGGATCAGAAGTAGTAGCAGTGGAATTTGAACCAACCACCTCTGGATTGTAAGACCAGTGCTGTAACCACTAGGCCACTCCTCCACCCTACTCCACTCCCTTGAAATTTGGCCATCCCTGTGGGGGGGCAGTTCAGGACGTCCAAAATGTTTAAAAGAAGGACGTCCATGCCTTCGCTATCCCTCCACTGACACACACATACATCCCCTCCCAGGGAACTGCATTCTGCTGCGATGGACCTGAGTATGACATTTCAGGCTGGCAAAAAAAGTTTTTAAATTTGTTTTTTTCAGAGTGGGAGGGGGTTAGTGACCGCTGGGGGAGTCAGGGGAGGTCATCCCCAATTCCTTCCGGTGGTCATCTGGTCAGTTCACGCACCTTTTTGAGGCTTGGTTGTAACAAAAAATGGACCAAGTCACCCAAGTGCTCATCAAGGACGCCCTTCTTTTTTCCATTATCGCTTGAGGACGCCCATCTGTTAGGCATGCCCTAGTCCCACCTTCACTATGCCTCCGACATGCCCCTGGGAACTTTGGTCGTCCCTGCGATGGGAAGCAGTTGGGGACACCCAAAATCGGCTTTTGATTATGCCGATTTGGGCGACCCTGAGAGAAGGACGCCCATCTTCCGATTTGTGTCAAAACATTGGCACCCTTCTCTTTCGAAAATAAGCCTGAAAGTGTCTCAGATAAGGGCTTCACGCTGTCAAACAGATGGTGACCCACCGTGGAACATCTGGGTGACACCCGCAGAAAAGCTGGTGAACACCACCCTGCTCCTGGAGACCATGCCAAGTTGGTTCAAAATGTTTAAGGAGTCAGAACATAGTAAGTCAGCAGTTTGCAGGATGCGTTAATGCAGTGCTTTGGGTGGGTTACATATAGTGGTATGATATTTAAGTATACACTTTAATTCCTCACTTTTCTTGCCAGTTCCATGTGCAGAGGAGGTGCCCTCTGATCTTGGACCAGGAGGAGGACAGGAAGAGATGCGATAAGAGGACCCATGGCAGATGGCAAAAAGACAAGTGTGTCCACAATCTGTTTTGTTCTGTATATGCAGGTCTCCATGGAACGAAAAACAGTGCCCGCTGTTTCCCTACCCTGCAGCCCAGACACCATTGATGCACCATTTTCCCTTCCCATCCCATCTATGTGTGACATCATGAAAAGCTCTTCTCCTTTCCCCCCTTCACAGGCACCAGCCACCAGTCCATGCAGCCACCCAGCAGGCCTAGTAAGTTGTCTCTCAATTTCTTTTATGTTCCTCATCCCTCCACCCAACGTGTGTGTGTGTGTGTGTGTGTGTGTGTCTGTCTATCTATCATCCCTGTTTCAAACCACCCTGTGCCCAGTGTTCCATCTTGAACCACAGTGAAGGAAGATAATAGTTGGCTCTCATTGCCCTATTTCATCCTATCTTGATGTGCCTCTACAGCCTCTAATGCTCTTTCTTGCCCATCCCACACAGGTGGCAGTCACATGCCTCTGCAGATCAACACTGGCCAGTTTAAGTTGTGAGCAATCTTTTCCTACTCGTTGCACCACCCCTCTGACATACATGGCAGCCTCTAATTTGTTGTCTTGTTTCTTCTATGCAGGATTACAGGAAGCCTGGAACAGTGTTCCTCATTCTAGCTATATTGTTGCCATTGTATCACACTAAGCCCCAGTAGTGCAAGGTAACTCTTGTCGCCCATTTCCTATTCTCTCCCCATGTTGCTTTTCCACTACTGCTTCAAATGCTCTTTCCCTTGCTCTCCCCTTCACAGGCACTGGCTACTTGCCTCCGCAAACACCCACCAGCCATGGTAAGTAGCAGGCAACCTTTTCTCCTACATTAACCACTCCACAGACACTCACGCTGTGTTCTAATATGCTTTCTTACTCCCCTTATGCAGACCTCCATGAAGTCAGAACCACCCTGTACTCATTATATGGCACCAACCCGATATCTGTGTCGAACGACTAAGGAGAGCAGTCTCCAGTGTTCATACTCCACCACTCAACACCCAGCCTCTCTGGGGGTTTCTTGCATTTTTATTGACTGATTCTGTTTGTTTTATTTTGCAGTTTCCTGGTGCCGGCAGGACTCAATTATACAATCCTCTCTCCTTGGTTTGGCACTCCTTTGTAAAACACTTTCAGAGGCCCCCAAAATAATTTAGACTTTCACCCAATGGCATAACTGTTGGAGCAAATTTGTTTCTTCATTTTTTTGAACACTGGCAGCACATGTTAGTGAATATTGCATGTTTTCTGTCACAGTGGCACACTGTTAAGATATTTTTCAGGAGGTTGGTGCCAAAACCAGGTTTTTATGCCTTTGACATAACTCAAAGAGGTCTATGAGAGAATTTGACCTCCGGACTTGGCTTTGATGCTTTTTCTCCCTTGTATACAAATATCCCTTTCCCTCATAAATGGAATCTGTAACAATAGATGCATCAATCTGTTGCAGTGATAGAAAACAAGTAAAGATATGATTCGGGATGTTGCTGCCAAGAGAAGGTTTTCATGCCAATGATGATGTACCTCATGAAGGTTTGTGAGAGCATTCGAAATCCGGACCGAGCTCTGAGGTTCTTCCTCCTTTTCATGGAAACATCCCTTTCTTGCCAAAAACGTTTTGTTTACCTGTATTGTGGGTTGGGAACCAGCCACTGTGCAAACAAGGTGGCCACCCTATGCCTGCTGTTCTCTGGTGTTTTGCCCCCTCTGTCAGCCTTTAATGCCAATAATGTGGGGTGCCTTTCATTAAGCAAGTGTACCACTGTTTTGAATCACGGCTTATGCCCATGGCTGATCATGATTTTTTTTTCTTTTGCAGCTTCCGTGTGACTATCAGCTTTTGACTTTGGGGTCTTCTGCCATTCCCATTTTCCCCAGCATTTATTTATTTTTTGTTACATTTGTACCCCGCGCTTTCCCACTCATGGCAGGCTCAATGTGGCTTACATGGGGCAATGGAGGGTTAAGTGACGTCCAGAGTCACAAGGAGCTGCCTGTGCCTGAAGTGGGAATCAAACTCAGTTCCTCAGTTCCCCAGGACCAAAGTCCACCACCCTAACCACTAGGCCACTCCTCCACTCCACATACATGATTAGTGCTGCTTGTCCCCGTCGGATCTGTACAGAACCTGATATTTACAAAGCTGGCATTGGAAGACATGTCACCTTAGCCAATATAAACAACACCTGCTCTTAGCAAACTGCATTTTGGTAATATAAATATTTTGGGACTTCCACACCAACCAGAGAAATCCAAAATTCCATTTAGGTTAACAAAAATCAAGAAGTAATATTCACAGAGGTGGGAGGGAGGCATGGTGGGTGTGATGTGAGAAATAATACTCTCCCACAGGGTCCTGTTCTGTCCAGAAGGTGGGAAGTGAGATAAAAGATATGTGGGTGGGATAGTAGAGGGGGTTGCTGTGTCAGGGGAGTGCAGAAGGGGACTAAAGTTTGAGGTACCCAGGAAATATAGACAGGCCCCAGAATATGGTGGGGAAAATAACAGAAGGGGGTGGGTGTGGAGGGGGGAGGAGGGTGGAGTGGCGCATTAACTAATGGTGAGGATGGGAATGGGCAGATGCTGATATGGGGGGTAGATGTGAGAGGGAAGAGGTGCATGGATGGGGGGGGGGGGGCAAGAGTGGAGATGTATGAATAGGGGCGATCAACATCAGCACACCTAAACTAAGTCTACCAATCTCGAGTACCCTCAAAATTCTTGGAGTCACCATCGACCGACACCTAACACTTGAGAATCACGCAAAAAACATAACTAAAAAGATGTTTCATTCAATGTGGAAACTAAAAAGAATCAGACCATTTTTTCCACGGAGTGTCTTCTGCAACCTGGTACAATCATTGGTACTTAGTCATCTGGACTACTGCAACTCACTTTACACTGGCTGCAAAGAGCAAATACTTAAAAAACTCCAGACAGCCCAGAACACGGCAGCCAGACTAATATTCGGCAAACCAAAATATGAAAGCGCTAAACCCCTACGTGAAAAACTGCACTGGCTCCCACTCAAAGAACTCATCACATTCAAACTCTGCACCCTAGTCCATAAAATCATCCATGGTGACGCCCCAGCATATATGACAGATCTAATAGAACTACCACCCAGAAACGCAAAAAAATCTTCTTGCACATTCCTTAACCTTCATCCTCCCAAGTGCAAAGGCTTGAAATACAAATCAATGCATGCATCAACCTTTTCGTATACAAGCACACAGCTCTGGAATGCGCTGCCACGCAACCTGAAAACGGTCTATGAATTGACCAGCTTCCGCAAACTATTGAAAACGTATCTCTTTGACAAAATATATCACAAAGATCAACACGTGTAACTGCACTATCTTTAATATTTCCAGAAATGTTCTTTAATGTCTTTTGCTTTAAAACTATCATGTATTTCACGTATCTCTAATATATCCAGAAATGCTCTTTAATGTCTTGTGCTCTAAAATCATCATGTATTTCACCACCATGTAACCCAAAACCCTCTGTTAAACCAACTGTATGTTCTCTTCTACCTCCATTACCCTTGAAGAATTGTAAGCCACATTGAGCCTGTAAAGAGGTGGGATAAATGTGGGATACAAATGCAATAAATAATAAATAATAATAATAGGGGATGTCTGTATGTGTGTAATAAAGAAATATATGTGTGTTGGGGAATTGCATTAACCTGCACTGCATAATGTTTAAGGAAATGTGCTCAGAACATAAGGACTCGATTCTTATTCTCAGGTACAAATAAAGTTTATTTACAATACAGGTAATGCAATAATTTTTGAAAGCAGTATAGGGATTTTACACAAGGGAAATGTGCCATAAGATAGATATTGTTAGCAAGGCAGAATTATTAGTTATGCTGGAATTGACTCACATTGATTGAGGCTCAGATGTATTCTTTCAACTGCTGGTTGGAGTTGTGAAGGAGGTGTTGTCTCTGTAGTTTTGATGTTGGTCCTTGCTGGGAGAGGTCTTCTATGTGCAGAGTTGATGGTAGTGGAACCTGGAGAAAGTCTTATCTTGGGTGTGTGTGTGTGAAGTCCAGCAAGGCCCAAAGAGCTTCATGGAGGGTCCAGAGACAGCACAGTGTTGCCAGGTAGTTGTGGAAAAACAAGCATGTTTTGCTTGGAAAACAAGCAATATAGCGCTATAGAAATGATTTGTAGTAGTAGTAATATCAGTTCAAAAACAAGCCCAATTATTTTTACATGCTATGAAGTTTAATCATATGTTAAACACTCTTTTGAGCATTAAACATATTGATATGTAGGAACATTCTCTTAAAACCAAACAGGGAACTCACCCACAGAAATAATTCAATTTATAAACTACTAACACATGAAGCTGTCTGCTAAGGAAGAATCCTTAGTGTCTGAGGCTCATGAGTAGCTCAAGGACACTTGCAACCTGAGAAGGTGCTCCTCCTAGAGAGTGACATGGGAACAAAAATTCATCCCCAGGCCTATTATTTGACACATTTTTGTTCTACTAAAGATAAGTTCTTTTTTCATAATTGTACAATATTGAATACTAGAAGACTATAACGTATGCACTATCTAGACATATTGATCAAAATTATCAAAAGAGACTGCATACTTCTGGAAGGTTTTTGCCTATGATGAAGTGAAGATTGGATTGATCATAACAGCTCTCTAAGGGGCCCTTTTACTAAGCCATGTAAGCGCCTACATGCATCCAATGCCTATCAATTCAGAATTACCACCCAGTTACCACGTGGCCCGGGCGGTAATTTTATTTTTATGCGCATCCACTACGGCACCAGAAAATATATTTTATTTTCCAGCATGCTGCGCTAACTGCCTGGTTAACGCGTAAAACCTTACCGCTAAGTGAATGGATAGCGGTAAGTTCTCAGGCACAAAATGGACACGAGCCAATTTTCATTTTGCCGGACGTCCATTTTTGGCAAAAAAAGGGGTTTTTTTGCAGGCGTGCTGTAAAATGGACCTGTGCGTGTCCAATACATGTGCCTACACTAGCACAGGCAATTTTTCAGTGCACCTTAGTAAAAGAACCCTCTAAATCTTTTTGATTTTGAGCTTTCTGAAGCTTTTCCTTCCTTTTTTGAAAAAAAGCTTTAAAAAAAAAAGGGTATATATTTGTGCTCCATAAATTTATTTTGTGTGAATTACTCTGTGTTTTTACTAAGTGGTTTTGTAGTCCCACACCCATTTTATTTTTTTAGTTTATCAGTAGGACATTGTTCAATGGATTCAAAGATTGCATCACAAACAGTATCTGGGAACCCTGCTCTGAGCTTATTAATCTTACCCTGTAAAATGTCAGCTATCTGAGTTACTGATGAAATCTGATCTAAAACTGAGTTTTGAGAAGCAGGTATCTTAATGAGAGAGTTAACAATCTGAAACAACTGTTTTGTAGTAATATGATCAGTTCCAATCATATTAGTGTAAAAGTGTTTCCTTGTAATCATATACTGCTTTCTGCCATATAGATCTAGAGTGGTCAGTTTTATTTTTCAACCATCTGCACTCAAATTTTCTACGTAAGCGCTTCAATTTCAGTAAGTCTGAAGTAAACCATTTTTCACTCTGTTAACAGGGGCGTAGCCAGACACCCAATTTTGGGTGGGCCTGGGCCCAAGATGGGTGGGCAGAAGAACTCCTCCCTGTCCCACAAGTGATTTGGTCTCTCCCTCTCTCGCCTGCATGCCATAATGTCTCTCAAACATCCCCCTCCCCCCATACCTTTTAAATAGCAGATTTTCACTGGCAGCAAGCAGCATATAATACACACTGCTCATGTTGGCTACACAGCCTTCCCTCTGATGCAACTTCCTGATTCCACATAGGCGGGAATACATCAGAGGGAAGGCTGTTATGCAGGAAGGACAGGAATTTTCGGCTGCTGGGGCTTGGGAATCCCTGCCAGACACTTCATAGGTGTGCTGCTACTGGGTGGACCTGAGCCCAAAGTAGGTGGGCCTGGGCCCACCCAGGCCCAACCTTGGCTACGCCACTGGTCTTGAATATCTTACTTTTTAGCAAAGAGGCACAATTTTATCTATGATATCTATGATATCAGTTTTAATCTCTGTCTAATTTTCTGCAAAATCCAAGGTACTGTTTTTTAACTACTGCAGTGATGCAGACTCTCAAAAAATAGTTGGGTCAACTTTGTCCCTAGAGATGCAGTGAATAATTTGGGACTCAGAAAAACCCTTAAATTGGCGCCAACTGTAAAAGAATAACGATAGTAATTTGACCACACTGACTGTTCCCAGGAGACATCTGTTGAAGTAATGTTAGAAATAAGAGAAGCATTATCACAAAATGAAATAAAATCCAGTTTGTGTCCCTTATCATGAGTAGGAGAAACAGGAGGAATAGAATAATTCTAGGAAGAAAGAAAAGAATATAGGTCATTCATTCTAGAATTATGAGGCTCTTCTAATTGACATCACCTAATATCAAACCATAAGAATGTGAAACAGAATTCTTAAAAACAAAATCATAGAAAGATAGATATGCCTTAGCTCACTTTCCAGGAGGACAGTGACAAAGAATACAATTTAGAGAGTCTGACAAAGATGAGTCCCTCAATGGACAAGCAAAAGTTTCTAATTCAGGAACATTAAGGGAGTCTACTAAGGTGACCTCAAATACTGTCTTGTAAACAAGAGTGATACCTTTTCCCTTTTACCACTTTGAGATAAAGAAATTATTTTGTAATCCACTGGACAAATTTCATTAATATGTGGGTTATCATCAGAAAACAACCAAGTTTTATTTTTAAAAACACAGCCAGTTTTGTTACCAAACAAATATTAACATAGTAGCAAGGGTTAGGGACAAAGGAGGGTTAGGGACAAAGGAGGGGGGATTGGCAAGCTCTTAAGCCATGTATTGATTTAAGATTACATCTATCCCATGCCCTAATTTCTTAAAATGTCTAGACTGCCTATGACAGAAAACAGTGTTTAAAGCTTCAATGGGGCACACGGGACAGTAGTTGAACATAGTTTAGTAACTCCTTTAAGGGCATGCCAGACTTCAAATTAGGAGAACAGGTCATGGGAAAAAAACAAAAAAGGAAAAGCTAAACTGAAAATTTGAACGATAATCAGATTCCAGCTTCCAGAAAGTACAAGAAACAAACAAAACCAGAGTCCCAGGCCATAGTGGCCTAAAAAATAAAAGACAAAATAAAATCTTTAAAAGACACAAAATATGAAATTCAGTTGAAACAAAATACCCTTAAAATGATAAAACATTGTCACCATCACTGCTTCAGTTACTGCGCAAAGGCACATGCAAAGGTACATGCCTTTGGCTTGCACCTTAAATGGCCCACCAAGCAGCGGGGCACTGCTAGGTGTGTGGTAAAGAACTTGCTGCATCTAACGTGAGCAGGAGCTTGCTCCCATGTCTGAGAAAACAGTCATAGGAAAAGTTAGGTTGAATAGTTGTGCGGATAGTCAAACAAGGGTGGAGCTTGTAGTCAAAGTAGTCTAGGAGCTCAGTCACAGGAAATATGCTTCTTAGCAAGTAGTGGGCAAAAGCAAGGGCTTAAATCACTTTGATGATTTAACTGCTCCCATCAGGAACATCCTTCAAGCACCAAACCCCTCCTTTACTTCCATTTCCTTCCATTGACTTCCCCAAGTCTCTGAAAAGTTCTAGTGCCAGAAGATCTGAGCCTCCAAGCAAGTACAGGGACAAACGTTCAACAAAGGGCAACTTTGCTTAAAAAAATACAGGAAACAAAATGCCAGAAGAATCTGCAGACAGCCTGCTATAATTGGATGGACACCTAAAACAAAAAAACGCTGCATAAGAAATGGCACTCATGCACTAAAAAAAAACAAATAACAAAAATTAGGAACAGCAGGTATAAAATCATGCAGATAATATGCTGAATTTCTCCCAGTGTTACACCAGTTTTATATACTTGTATTTATTTATTTATTGCATTTCTATCCCACATTTTCCCACCTATTGGTAGGTTCAATGTGGTTTACATGGAACAATGGGGGCGGTTACAAGGTATCGAGTGGGATTAACAGTTCGATAGAGACAGACCTTAGGTGATCCAATGTGGTTTACATGATTCATAGAGAGTTACAAAGAGAGTCAAATAAGATCACAGCATAGTCAAATAGGGTTACATCATTGCTCAGGCTGGGTTGTTCTTCCAGTGGACAATGGGAATGCAGTAAGTATGGTAGGTTGGATTGTAAATTTTGAAAAGGTGTGTTAAGTGTTTGGATCCAGGTTGGTTGCTGTGAGCTCGAGCCTTTTCCATTCTAACTGTCTAGTTTATGGGTAGATCTGATTGGTCCCCTGGATGGTTAGGTTGGTTCAACCAAGCTGTTATTCCTTCTGTGTATTACAGTGGTCTGACAGCCAATATGGCTACTATACAGCCACATGAGATGTAGTTAGATGTGGACATCACTCATCCGGCAATACAATGCCCAGATGATATTAAGGTGACAATGAGAAAAAAAATCAACAGACAAATGTGATTGTGTTGCACAAAACAGGATATGACTACATGATTGCTATAAGCAGGTTACAGTGTGGATATTGCAGTAATCTGGTAATGAGATCATTTCACGTATCACTAGGGAGCTGACTATTCCACATGGCAGTTAAGGCTAGGAAAAGTGAAATGCCTTTTCAAGGTATCAAGGAGCAAATGTGGGAATTGATCCCACATTCCCAGCTCACTACTGTAGTCATGATCTTGTTGCTGTTTTCTTAACTGCTAGCTCACCTTCCTGTAACAGACATGCTGAGGTTTACTAAGCCACTAGAATGGCTGGGTGTGCACTAGTTCTGACACAGTCCATTCACTTTGAATGGGTTGTGTCAGCAATGCAGCACAGGAGCCACTAATGTGGCTTAGTAAACAGACCCCTTAGGTTCATATTACTTGGTTTACCACAGAAAAAGCAACAAGGACTGGTCAACTGCATAGGTTAGTCCCATATGTTTCTGATACCAGACCTATGATACAACTGATTTCATCAGGTAATTCCCCAGAAGTCTAACATGAGGAACGTCAACTGTATCTGACACAGGCTGTCACTGTGTTGAAACTGGCCTTGATCTGTTTTCTTTCCATGTGACCACAGTCCTTTCACAACACCTCCGGCAGCAGACACCAGATTGGTGGCCCCATGGACACGTGGAACAGCACAGCAGGTTAACAGCATGTCAGAATCAATGTATATGAGTTCACATGTAGCAGAATTCACTCAAATCTACACATGCACATGCACAAATGATCAAATATCTGTAAAATGGACACACCTGAATGCCCACACATTATACCCAGAGATGCCTCAGAGGTGTGCAGAGTCAGTCATAAAGGCCATGACAGGAGAGAACACAGTCAGCAACATTAATTTACTACTACTACTATTACTACTATTTAGCATTTCTATAGCGCTACAAAGCGTACGCAGCGCTGTACAAACATAGAAGAAAGACAGTTCCTGCTCAAAGAGCTTACAATCTAATATACAAAATAAAGCAAGCAAATCAATTAATGTGTAGAGGAAAGAGGAGAGGAGGGTAGGTGGGGCGAGTGGTTACAAGTCAAAAGCAATGTTAAAGAGGTGGGCTTTCAATCTAGATTTAAAAATGGTCAAGGATGGGGCAAGACATAGGGGCTCAGGAAGTTTATTCCAGGCGTACGGTGCAGCGAGACAGAAGGCGCGAAGTCTGGAGTTGGCAGTAGTGGAGAAGGGAACAGATAAGAAGGATTTATCCATGGAGCGGAGTGCACGGGAAGGGGTGTAGGGAAGGACGAGTGTGGAGAGATACTGGGGAGCAGCAGAGTGAGTACATTTATAGGTTAGTAAAAGAAGTTTGAACAGGATGCGAAAACAGATAGGGAGCCAGAGAAGGGTCTTGAGGAGAGGGGTAGTATGAGTAAAGCGACCCTGGCGGAAGACGAGATGGGCAGCAGAGTTTTGAACTGACTGGAGAGGGGAGAGGTGACTAAGTGGGAGGCCAGCAAGAAGCAGATTGCAGTAGTCCAAACGAGATGTGACAAGGGTGTGGATGAATGCTCGGAAAGAAAGGGGCGGATTTTACGGATGTTGTAAAGAAAGAAACGACAGGTCTTGTCAATCTGCTGGATATGAGTAGAGAAGGAGAGAGAAGTGTCAAAGATGACCCCAAGGTTTCGAGCTGAGGAGACAGGGAGAATGAGAGAGCCATCAACAGAAATAGAAAACGGGGGGAGCAGGGAGGTGGGTTCAGGGGGAAAAATGAGAAGCTCGGTTTTGGTCATATTTAATTTCAGGTGGCGTTGAGACATCCAGACAGCAATATCAGACAAGAACGCTGAAACTTTGGTCTGGATGGAAGGTGAGATATCAGGGGTAGAAAGGTAGATTTGGGAGTCATCAGCATAGAGATGGCAGAAAAAGCCATGGGATGAGATTAATGAACCAAGGGAAGAAGTGTAGATAGAAAAGAGGAGGGGACCAAGAACAGAACCCTGACATACACCGACAGGCAGCGGGATAGAAGTAGAAGAGGATCCACCAGAGTGAACACTGAAGGTGCGGAGGGAGAGGTAGGAAGAGAACCAGGAAAGGACAGAGCCCTGGAATCCAAGTGAGGACAGGATATCGAGGAGTATGCTGTGATCAACAGTGTCAAAAGCAGCAGAAAGATCAAGAAGAATGAGGATGGAATAGAGACCTCTGGATTTAGCCAGTAATAGGTCATTGGAGACTTTAGTAAGCGCAGTTTCGGTTGAGTGGAGAGGGCAAAAACCAGATTGTAGTGGGTCAAGAATAGCATGTGAGGAGAGAAAATCAAGGCAGCAGTGGTGGACAGCACGCTCAAGTAATTTGGAGAGAAAAGGGAGGAGGGAGATGGGTCGGTAATTAGAGGGACAAGTAGGGTCGAGTGAAGGCTTCTTAAGGAGAGGTGTGACCACAGCATGTTTAAAGGCAGCAGGGACAGTGGCAGTGGAAAGTGAGAGGTTGAGAATGTGACAGATAAAAGGAATAAGAGCAGGAGAGATGGTATTAAGAAGGTGGGTGGGAATGGGATCGGAGGATCAGGTGGTACATATTGAGGAAGAAAGGAGAAGTGTAGTTTCCTCAATAGTAACTTCAGGAAAGGAGGAAAGGGAATGAGGGGAAGGAGAGAGAGGGGAACGGACTATTGGAGGGAGAGGTGATGAGGTAGAGAATGCAAGGTTTATCTTTTGAACCTTGTTGTGAAAGAATTCAGCAAGGATCTGAGGAGATAATGAAGGGGGAGTTGGGGGAAGGGGGCACCTTGAGGAGAGAGTTCAATGTGGTGAAGACAAGTCAAGGGTTAGAGCTAAGAGAGTTAGTCAGTTGGATATAACAATCCTGTTTGGCCATAAAAGAGCAGATTGGAAGGAGGTCAGCATGAACTTAAAGTGTAAGAAATCAGCAAGGGCCCGAGATTTCCGCCAGAGGCGTTCAGCGGAGCGGGTACAGGAACATAGGTAGCGGATATTAGAAGTCAGCCAAGGTTGGGGGTTTTGTACGTCTTATAGGGCGGGTCATCAAATTTCAACATATGGGACCATAAGTATATAAAAAACAAATATGTAATGAAAGTGTAAAACATGCCTGAGTGCTGAACATCCACAGGTGTTATATGGAAATATGACCCTAGCTGTAGTCATGCAAGACTACTGCTAGAGGCGCCATTTTGAAGCTGGTGCTGGATTAGGCAGGAGCAACTGGGCATCGCTCCTTTCTGAAGAACCCATACCCATTAGGACCACTCCAGACACCCCAAGGACTCCTCTGGACCCTCAAAGGTCTCCATCCTATACTGCCTAAGATTCCATGGACATTCTCTTGGACCACCAATGATAGCAACGTAGCCCTTTGAGATGCAAAGGTGGGGAATGGAGAGGGGGAAGTGGGAAGAAGTAGCTTATAAATGTGGGAGGGTGTGGGCAGCCCTTATGTCAGCAGGGGGGCCTGAGTCAGGGGGGCCTGGAAGCCAGGGGCCATGGCTTTGTTGAATCTTATGGGGAATCAAGATGCAATAAAAGGCAAACTTTTACCTCACTTTGATGAATTCCCCCCTAAAGTAATTAGTTTTTGCTTTTTTTTTTTTAATCCATTTGAATGAACAATATAAACTTATAAAACGTTTTGTAAATTTATATAAAAGAGGTGTGTTTGTGTTTGTTTGGTTTTTTTGACTGTTTTATATGAGCCATTTTGGACACATATAATTCCATCTGTATTCAAAAATAGTACATGTAAAGTACCTGTAATAGAAATTGTAAACCGCATAGAGGGGCATAATTGAAAGGGACGTCCAAGTTTTGATGAGGACATCCTCGCAAAACGTCCCCATCCAGGGAATGGGAAACCCGTGTTTTCAAAACAAGATGGATGTCCATCTTTTGTTTCGATAATATGGTCAGGGAAGTCCAAATCCTTAAATTTGGTCGTCCCTAGATTTGGCCATCCCTAGACTTGGTCGTTTCTGATTTTTGGCAATAATTGAAACCAAGGACGTCCATCTCAGAACAGTGGCGTAGCCAGACCTGACATTTTGGCTGGGCCCAGAGCTAATATGGGTGGGCACTATATATATATATATATATATAGAGAGAGAGAGAGAGAGAGAGAGAGAGAGGCATGAGTAGTGTGCCCTACTTCTAGCATTTTTCCTCTCTCTCCCTCCTTTCATCCAGCATTTCTCCTGTTTCTCTCTCCATCTGACCAACCAGGGTCTCCCCCTTGCTCCCCTTCCTTCTCCCCAACAGCTTGTCTCTCCCCTGCCCTTTTCCATGTCCCCTCTTTCTCCCACCATCTTTCCATTCATCTTTCTCTCTGCACCCCTCTTCTGTCCAGCATCCCAACTCTTCTTTCTTTCCATCCAGCTTCTCCCCTCTCACCTCCATCCAGCATGTCCCCTTTCTCTCTCTCTCCCTTCCACCAACATCTTCCCTCGCTCTCCACATTCTGTCCAGTGTCTCCCTCCTTTCATCCATCTCCTCTCTTTCCCTCCTTTCATCCAGTGTCTCCCCTTTTTCTGTCCCTATCCAACATCTTTGATCTCTCTCCCCCCCCCCCCACCATGCAACATACACCCTGACACACTTTCTTCCTCCTCCCCATCCAAACAAAATATTTTTTTCTATGCTCCTCCACCCAAGCATTTTTTGTTTCCACATAGCTTTTATTATTATTATTATTACATTTGTACCCCGTGCTTTCCCACATGTTGCAGGTTCAATGCGGCTTACATAGTAAATACAATTACAGTCATGAAAAGAAACATACTAATTGTAGTAGACGAGTAGTTGTAGGGTTTGATATAAATGCAAGCTAAGCTGGGATAACAAACAGAAAGGAGATAGGGAAGGCTAAGAAGTAAGAAGGATGGTAAGGAAAGGTAGAGTGATGTCATTATGTGAGTGTTTGCTCTTTCCTATAAAAAAATGGAGTCTTTTTTTCCTTTTTATGTTTGTACTATGTACACCACTTAGTCCTGCTTGGTCAGTTTATTAGTGTTTCTATACCACTTAAACTATAAACTATTAAATGCATTTTAACAAATGCTAACATCCACATACTAGTGACATTACAAACAGCATGTGTCAACATGCAGGATTTGCCACAGGCTCCCTGCATAAAAATAGATCCTGCAGCAAATAAACTTACATAAATGGCATTAGCATCTGTTAACTAGTAGTAAATGCCCCCCCTCTAAGATTTATATTATAAAGTGATTTCTTCTATGCAGTCAATAGTTACTAGGCACGCTAAAGTGGACTCATTTGACTGGCCTACAGAAAAATAATGCCATGTGCTTGAGAGATCCATGAATACTGCTGTAGATGGCATTAAAGCCAAGATGCAGAAACATCACAGACTACTTAACACACCCAACCCAATATGGATAAAAAGAAGCTTTACCTTAGCTCCCCAGGCACCCAAACGGCTGCTGAGATCAGCCAGGGAGCTCAACTGCATCACTTCTACACGCTGCCACTGTGAGCAGCCTCAACAAAAGAAGAAAGTGACGCGCGGGGCCGCCGCCGCAGCAGCCTTCAGGCATGCGCTGTTGGTCTGCCGGTCCTCAGCCCTCGGAACAGGAAATTAACGTCAGCGGGGCAGAGAACTGCAAAGCCGACAGCGCATGCCTAAAGGCCCCGCTCTTCATTTTCTTCTTTTGCCGAGGCTGCTCACAGAGACGCAGTGGCGGCGGTAGCGGCGGAGCGGAGGATTATCTCAGACGTGGCAGGTGGGCCTGAGCCAAGATTGGGTGGGCCTGGGCCCACCCCGGCCCACCCGTAGCTACGCCCCTGTCTCAGAAACAACCAAATGCAAGCCATTTGGTTATGGGAGGAACCAGCATTTGTAGTGCACTGGTCCCCCTCACATGCCAGGACACCAACCGGGCACCCTAGGAAGCACTGCAGCGGACTTCATAAATTGCTCCCAGGTGCATAGATCCCTTACTATGTGTGCTGAGCCCCCCAACCCCCACTACCCACAACTGTACACCACTACATAAGTACATAAGCACCGCCATACCGGGAAAAGATCAAGGGTCCATCAAGCCCAGCATCCTGTCTCCGACAGTGGCCAATCTAGGCTTCAAGAACCCGGCAACCCCCCCCCCCCCCCAAAAAAAAAAAAAAAAACTTAATACTTAATAATGTTCAGTGGACTTTTTCCTCAGGAATCTGTCCAAACCCCCTTTAAATTCAGTAAGGCCAGCTGCTGTCACTACATTTTCCGGCAACGAGTTCCAGAGTCTAACTACACGCTGAGTAAAGAAAAACTTTCTCCTGTTTGTTTTAAATCTACCATATTCTAGCTTCATCTTGTGTCCCCTGGTTTTGTTGTTGTTTGAAAGTGTAAACAAATGCTTCACATCTGTCCACTCTATTCCACTCATTATCTTGTAGACTTCTATCATATCACCCCTCAGCCGCCTTTTCTCCAAGCTAAAGAGCCCTAACCTTCTCAGCCTTTCCTCATAGGGAAGTCATTCCATTCCCTTTTATCATTTTCTCTGCACCTTCTCTAATTCCTTTATATCTTTTTTGAGATGTGGTGACCAGAATTGGACACAATATTCTAGGTGCAGTCGCACCATGGAGCGATACAACATCATTATAACGTCCTTCTGTTTCTTTTCCATTCCTTTCCTAATAATACTCAACATTCTGTATGCTTTCTTAGCCGCTACAGCACACTGAGCAGACGTTTTTAATGTCTTATCAACAATGACTCCCAGATCCCTTTCTAGGTCTGTGACTCCTAAGGCGGAACCTTGCATGACATAGCTGTAATTCGGGTTCCTTTTACCCACATGCAAGAGTGTATAAATCAAAAAATAAATAAAATTTACACACTAGTTTTGGCCTGTCCAATAGAAATTTGAAGTCTCATGTCACTGGAATGCATATGCATTCCAGGTTCGAGCATGCAACATTCCAATGTTTTAAAACTTTTTTTTTCTTTAATTCTACCAGTGTTGCTTTTTGAATAACAGGCATTGTGTAGCCAATGGCTATTTTATGCACATTTCTAGATTTTATCACTATGTTTGTGTTCACTCATTTTCTTCACGTTAATGTTTTCCTCCCTTTTTTTGAAGGTTTGGAAATGAAATTATCTTCTTATGATGATTTGATTAAATCTGCAAATTTTTAAAATATGTTTGAAATTTTAACCTTTGACCCTGAGAGAGGACGTGAAGATAAGCAAGCTATGAACAACAATTTGAGGCTCATTTTCAAAGCACATAGACTTACAAAATGACCAAAGTTACCATCAGGCTCATTTTTGAAAAAGATGGACGTCCAAAAACTGACATAAATCGGCATTTGGACGTCCATCTCACAGAGAGGGGCATAATTGAACAAAAACGCCTATCTCCATGGGCGTTTATCTCCAAGAACGGGTCCGTGAAGGGGCGGACCGAACCGTATTTTGGGAAAAAATAGACGCCCATGTTTTATTCAACAATGTGTGAGCTGGGCATTTTTGTTTTTCAGCGATAATGGAAAATGAAAGCGCCCAGCTCAAAAACGAATAAATCCAAGGCATTTGTTCGTGGGAGGGGCCAGGATTCGTAGTGCACTGGTCCCCCTCACATGCCAGGACATCAACCAGGCACCCTAGGGGGCACTTTTACAAAACCAAACAAAAAGGTAAAAGAGCTCCCAGGTGCATAGCACCCTTCCCTTGTGTGTTGAGCCCCCCAAATCCCCCTCAAAACCCACTGCCCACAAGTCTACACCATTACTATAGCCCTAAGGGGTGAAGGGGGGCATGTACATGTGGGTACAGTGGGTTTGGGGGGGTTGGACGACTAATAAGCATTAAGCAGCACAATTGTAACGGGTAGGGGGGATGGGCCTGGGTCCACCTGCCTGAAGTCCACTGCACCCCCTAACAACTCCTCCAGTGACCTGCATACTGCTGTCAGGGAGCTGGGTATGACATTTGAGGGTGAAAATAAACAGTTGAGAAACTTCATTTTTTGTGGTGGGAGGGGGTTAGTGACCACTGGGGGAGTCAGGGGAGGTCATCCCCGATTCCCTCCAGTGGTAATCTGGTCATTTAGGGCACTTTTTGGGGCCTTATTCGTGAAAAAACAGGGTCCAGGAAAAGTGTCCTAAATTCTAGCTAAAAACGCATACTTTTTTCCCATTATCGGTGAAATGCGCCCATCTCTGTTCGACAGATAACCACGCCCCAGTTCCGCCTTCGCCACACCTCTGACATGCCCCATCAACTTTGTCCGCATCCGCGACGGATTGCAGTTGAAAACGTCCAAAAATCGGCTTTCGATTATACCGCTTTATTCGTTTTTGTGAGATAAACGTCCATCTCCCGATTTAGGTCGGAACTTGGGCGTTTTTCTCATTCGATTATAAGCAGGAGAGACGTTCAAATCGGTATAATCGAAACCGTATTTTGGACGTCTTTCTCAGAAGTCCACCGCAAGGACGTCCAAATCTCAAGGGGATGTATCAAAGGCGTGTTTAAGGTGGGACTTGGGCATTCCTAGGACTTGGATGTCTTTGAGCCATAATGGAATAAAGCAAAGACATCCAGGACTGAAACTTGGATGTTTTCAGCTAGACCTGTTTTTATTATGAATAAGGCACAAAAAGGTGCCCAAAATGACCAGATGACCACTGGAGGGAATTGGGAATGACCTCCCCTTACTCCCCCAGTGATCACTAACCCCCTACCAACCCCAAAAATTGTGATGAAGAACATTACTTGCCAGCCTCTATGCCAGCCTCAGATGTCATACTCAGGTCCATTACAGCCCCCTTCACCTGTAAGGGCTATGGTAGTGGTGTACAGTTGTGGGTAGTGGGTTTTGGGGGGCTCAGCACACAAGTTAAGGGAGCTGTGTGTACTTGGGAGCATTTTATGAAGTCCACTGCTTGATTTTTGATTGTTGCACAATGTCTGATTTTGACTAAATTGGACTACTGCAGTTCTCTGTATTTAGGTATTGCAAAGTCCCAATGCAGAGCAGTCCAGGTTCTCCAGAACTCTGATGCAAAATTATGGGAAATAATCGAATTGAACATGTCACACCCGTGCTTAAAACATTGCACTGGTTGCCTGTTATATATAAGAGTATAAAGTTTTAACATTGATCTATCAGACATTTAACTGGGTCATTCCATGTTATTTGCACCAGAGTATACAATTGTACAAATCTTTATGTCAGTTGAGATCAGGTGATGAAAGATGCCTCATGGTTCCAGCTTTGAATTCGATGAATTATGCAGAGACAACAGTATGTGCTTTTCGGTGGCAGGTCAATTGATCTGGAATGGGCTCCCAGGACATGTTAGATTTTTTTTCTATAATTCAACAATTTAGGAAAATATTGAAGACCGATATCTTTTTGCAGGCCTCTTCTACTGTGTAAACATCTATTTTACAGCGGTCTGAGAGCTTTCTCGTAGCCCAGACTTTTTTGCTTTGTTTGCTGTAAATTATGTGCTGATATGATTACTTTTCTTGGATTTTATGTATGTTTTATTTGTAAGCCATTTAGGTTACAGGCAGGTTATAAATTTTTGAGAATAAAAATAACAAATAATACTTTTACACAATTGCAAGTAGAATAAGCATTTCCAAAAGTTTAATTTACGCAGAGCTTGGGAAAAGTTGCAATGTAGATATATAATTAATTAAATACACATGTACATGCATAAGGTTTATGCACACAATTATGCATTTATTGAGATAATCTGAGTAAGAGAATTTTTGTGAAATCAGAGATCATTGTAGGAGCCTATTTTTAAGAGGCACATGGGCACCCACGTTACCTTTGTAAAATATACAACAGCTGGGTTTTTTGACATCTCATTTAGGCACGTTATTTTTATTGTACATTGCTTTGAATTGCTCTGCAACTAAAAGTGATTTAATTAAACCATTAACCATAACCAAATGCTATGAAATTAACTCCCACATTCTTTATTCCTTGATGAGATATTGTCATCATACAAGGTGTGCAGCATTTTATTAATTCTGGAGTGAAAACCAGTTTTGAACTTTTCTGGTTGCTTTCCATACACTTCCTTTCAGTTCCTTATTTCTCAGGCTGTAAATCAAGGGATTGAGCAGTGGAATTGCAGTTATATACACTAAAGTAAGCAATTTGTTAAGATCCATGGAGTAAGCAGACTTGGGTCTCATGTACACACCAAAAGAGGTCCCATAAAATAATAGAACGACTGTGAGGTGAGAAGAACAGGTAGAAAAGGCCTTTTGTCTCCCCTTAGCGGAGTGGATTTTTAGAATAGCAGAAATAATGTACACATATGATATAATTGTTAATGTCAATGGCGTAAAACCTATAAATGGACCTTCAATATAATTTATATTTTCAATGATAGAGGTCCCAGAACATGACAGAGTCATCAATGCTGTGATGTCACAGAATAAATGGTTAATTTCATTAGAGCTACAAAAAGATGATTGTGACATTAAAATAACATGAGGAACTGCATATAGAAATCCAATCATCCAGGAAACACTGGCTAGTGTTATGCAGACTTTCCTGCTCATAGTGATAGTGTAATGCAAGGGATTGCAGATGGCAACATAGCGGTCATAGGCCATAGCGGTGAGAAGGTAGAACTCTGTACCTGTGCAGAATAGAAATAGATACATTTGAGTCATACACGTCATGAAAGAGATGGTCTTATTCTGTGCTATGAGCACTGCTAACAATTTAGGCACTGTGACAGTCACATAACAGATTTCTAGGAAGGACAAGTTGCTGATAAAGAAGAACATGGGGCTATGCAGATGGGAATCGAAGCAAACTGTGAATATAATAAGAAGGTTCCCTGTCAAAGACATCAGATAAATAATCAAAAACAGAAGAAAAAGGAGGAGCTGTATCTCAGGAAACTCAGAGAATCCTAGAATGATGAATTCTGTCACTTTGGAGTGATTTGTCTTTTCCATTTCTCTGATTCAGATTAGCTGTTTGAACAAGAATAGGGAAAACAAAAAAATAAAATGAAACATATGTGTCTAATGTGCATCATAATATTTCCTTATAATAAGTAATAACAGTTACTAGAGACTGACTGAAATTTGATTTTGGTATTGAATTCGGCCTGAAACACAGCAAAATTCATTCTCAGCATCTTTTTGTTCACAATGAAAAATATTGCTGCCTCTGTTCTATTTTGGCCAGACCTGCTGTTTATTTTGAGTTGAAGCTGGCCCCTCCCCACCTCCCACCAGGAGTAGTCTCCCTTCCTTCCTTCCACCCCACCCCAACCATGAGTAGCTCCCTGTCCTCCACTTATCCACCTATAGATTCTGCCCCTTCCCCCAGGCCTTCCTAATAATCCCTGGTTGTCTAGAGGTGTAGCTGGGCAGAAGCAATCCTCTTTCACTCCTGCTCATGTTGGATACTGCAATTTCTACCAACAATCTCTTGAGAGTTTGCTGCAGCCAATTTTGGATTGTAAGGTAGAGGTCATGGCCTCCAATCTGAGAACAGAGCAGGCCTACCTTACAATCACAAAATGGTTGCCTCAATCTCTCACAAGACTGCTGCTAGAAGTTGCTATATTGATTGCAGAGCTGGCATGTGCAGGAGCAAAAAGGGATTGCTCCTGCCCCTACTACACCTCTAGATCACCAGAGGTAGGTAAGCCTGGGAGTGAGGGGTACTGATAGGTAGGGGGTAGAGAATGACAGAGGGACAATCCCTGCCTTGTCCCCGTGGGTTCTGTCTCCATACCCATCTCATTCCCACAGGCTCTGTTTCCATCCCCACTCCATCCCTGCAGGGTCTGCCCTCATCTTCATAAACCTCAAACACTTATGACTTTATATTTAAATCATTTTATTAAAGTATAAAAAGGAACAATATGCTGTGCAACTGTGGTTAATAAATCACAAATAGAAAACAATAATGAGTAACTATGATAACACCAGCACCCTCTACCCTTCCAACCACAACAATAGCTGATGTCTACTAACTAAAGGAATCCTAATCCACCCAGATTTTAAGCCCACTAAAGTCCCACCTGAAATAGGTCTCCAACATGCCTCCTTGTAATTTTCATGAATTACGGAGTAAAACATCTCAATTCTGAGTTTCAAAAATCGCAACTTTTCAAGAAAAACATCCATCTGTTGCTTTCTGCTGCTTTTGAGAATGCTTTGCAGCCCTATGCTCCCGGGCAGCTAGAATAATGCTGCTGGCAAGGTGGCATGCAAGCAGCGTTATTCTTTTACTATGGGATTCAGCAACCTGCAGTACTGAAATCCCACAGGTTGCTGAATCCCACAGTGAATCAAGGGGTCCTATTTACTAAGGTGCACTAGCGTTGTCAGTGCTTGTTAACATTAGTGTGCGCTAACCATGTAAGCACCCATAGGAATACTATCCAGCTCATTTTCGAAAGAGAAGAGCACCCATCTTTTGACACAAATCGGGAGATGGGCGCCCTTCTCTCAGGGGCGCCCAAATTGGCATAATCGAAAGCCAATTTTGGGCGTCCCCAACTGCTTTCCGTTGCCGGGATGACCGAAGTTCCCGGGGGCATGTCGGAAGGGTAGCGAAGGCAGGACAGGGGCGTGCCAGGGCGTGTTTAAGAGATGGGCACCCTCGGCCAATAATGGAAAAAGAAGGGCCTCCCTGGCGAGAATTTGGTCTATTTTATTTGGTCCCTTTTTTTTAAGGTCCAAGTCCCAAAAAAGTGTGCGAACTGACCAGATGACCACCGGAGGGAATCAGGGATCACCTCCCCTGACCTCCCCAGTGGTCACTAACCCCTTCCCACCCTAAAAAAAAACACTTTAAAAACTTTTTTTGCCAGCCTCTATGCCAACCTCAAATTTCATACTCAGGTCCATTGCAGCAGTATACAGGTTCCTGGAGCAGTTTTAGTGGGTGCAGTGGACTTCAGGCTGGCAGACCCAGGCCCACCCCCCCACCTGTTACACTTGTGGTAGAAAATGGGAGCCCTTCAAAACCCACCCAAAATGCACTGTACCCACATCTAGGTGCCCCCTTCACCCCTTAGGGCTATGATAGTGGTGTATAGTTGTGGGGAGTGGGTTTTTGGGGGGGGGGGTTGGGGGATCGGCACCCAAGGTAAGAGAGCTGTGCACCTGGGACCAATTTGCTAAGTCCACAGTAGTGCCCCCTAGGGTGCCTGGTTGGTGCCCTGGCATGTGAGGGGGACCAGTGCACTATGAATCCTGGCCCCTTCCATGACCAAATGCCTTGGATTGGTTCCTTTTTGAGATGGTTTCCATTATGGCCAAAAACCGATGGCGCCCATCTCTAATGTTGACCTAAATGTTGAGATTTGGGCGCCCACAACCGTATTCTCAAAACGAAAGATGGATGCCCATCTTGTTTGATAATATGGTTGGCCCCGCCCCTTCACGGCGCCATCCTCAGAGATGGGCGTCCCTGTCGAAAATGCCCCTCCACGGGTGCCTACATAGTTAGCACATGCTAAATAGCATGTGCTAACCATGTTAGCACCCATAGAATTCCTACAGGTGCCTACATGATTAGCACACACTAATGTTTAGCACGCACTAAAAATGATAAGGCACCTCTAACATGGCTTAGTAAACAGGGCCCAACGTGTGGTAAAAGATACCTCACCTTGATAACTCCTTCCCTACCACCACCACCTTAGTTATGGTTTACAGTTTATTATTTTTTTTTATTTATTTACGTCAATTTATATACCGTATCTTATTGCTACTGCAAGACAGAACGGTTTACAATTTATAAAAAGAAGCAATACAATAAGTACAAATTGGACAAACATTAGAACTCCAATCATTACAGGAAAGCACAGCAAACCCACAAACTAGCTACATAAGATGAAAAACAGTATAACTCATGATTAGTATACAGGAGAACACCGCAAATACAAAATTAAATACATAATATAATCTACACAGACAAATAATACAGTTTTGATTTAATATATATTACAGATGCCCATTTATAACCTTTCTTCCATTATTCTAAATTCTGTTCTACATACTCAATAAAGTAGAAGGTTTTCAAAAGTTTCCGAAAATGAAAGTAAGATTTCTCAAGTCTGATCTCTTTTGGAAGGCCATTCCAAAGAGCGGGAGACAAATAGAAAAAAGCCGAATTCCGTGTAGATTCCCATCTAGCCCTAGCGAGAGGAGGAATCACTAACCTGTTGTCTGTCAGGGATCTAAGGGTTCGTGTGGCAGTGTAAGGAATAGTTAGATTTGACAGATAGTCAGGATTTAGTGTATAAAAAGCCTTATGGGTCAAAACTAAGGCTTTAAACTTAACTCTTGCTTCAACCGGAAGCCAATGCAGTTGATGTAGTAAAAGTGTTACTCTGTCATCCCTCCGGGCCCTACAAATCATACGTGCTGCAGTATTCTGTATTCTTTGTAGTCGCTTCAAGCTAGCTTGAGTGATCCCTGAATATATGATATTACAATAGTCTAAGCGTGAGGTAATATAAGCAGATGTCAACGTTTTAAGGGAATCCTTACTAATTGAATTCCTAACTGACCGAAGTCTCCTAAGATGGAAAAAAGATTTTTTTCCACTACGTCAGATATTTGTTCCTCAAAAGTCAGAGCAGAATCGATTATAACCCCAAGGTATCTAAAAGATTTAACTGTAGGGATGTTCTTGCCAAATAGCATAGGTACCACTGCTGGACATGTGCCCTGTCCTACTATCCAAGATGTTATAGTCTTATCTGGATTTCTATACTGACTATCTGCAGAACAAGTCTAGGCTGTTCCCAAAATTATAAAATGTGTTAAAAGAGGGAAAAAGAAAATTACAATTTAAAATAAGAAATACACATTCAGAGAAGCACAAATCATACAAGGTAAAACTAAACTGAAGACCCTCTCACAGAGTCTAGAAAACTCATGGCCTACAGTCAGTCAAAAGCAGTGCTAAAAAAATGGGGTTTCAAATTTGTCTTGATCACATTAAATGACGGTTGTTCCACTACAATTTGTAATATTTTTTCTCCAGACTCTAATTTGTATTTACTATGTAAGCCGCATTGAGCCTGCAACATGTGGGAAAGCGCATTTATTACAAATGTAATAAATAAATAAAAAAGGGTCTAGAAAGAAAAAGGCACTATTCCTGGTCCAGTTCCATTTTACTGGAGAGAGACCAGAAAGCACCAGGCGATGATCATTAATTAAGCGTAAAATTTGGGCAGAGTACTAGGGCCACCAGATAACAAGGGGTACAAGTAATAATACAAGTATATAATGACCAAAAATCGATATAAGAACTTTGAACTGAATTCTGTGTCTTATTGGAAGCCAGTGAAGCTGGTGAAGGATTGGGGGGGGGGGGAGGGGTTAACATGGTCATTATAGAGGAAGTGGGTGGCTGTGTTCTGAAGCAAATGCAACCTTTTAATTTGGACTTAGGAAGGCAGGCATAAATAATATTGCAGTAATTGAACCTAGAACTGATGAGCACTGAGTAAAGTGTATCTAGAGCATTATTTATTTATTAATTTATTTAAGACATTTATACCCCACATTTTCCCACTAGTTGCAGGCTCAATGTGGCTTACTCAATAACATGGGTAGACTACAGTTCAGTATAATATCATTAAACAATGTCATAGTAAGAAATTAATCGTAAACGTATCATCTAAAACAACAAAGATAATAAAAGATAAAGGAAAAACATTAGGGTCCATAAATTTTGCTGAACAGAAAAGAAAGAATCTAAGTAACGTCTGGATGGTACGCCTTCTTGAACAGGGTGGTCTTCAATAATTTCCTGAAGTTTAGATGATTCTGAGTTGATTTTAAGAGTTTAGGCAGTAAATTCCATAGCTGAGTTCCTATGAAGGAGAAGCTTGATGCATAGGTAGATTTCTATTTAAGGCCATTGCAATCTGGATAATGTAAAATTAAATAGGATCGGGAAAGACTGGAACTATTTCTGGGTGGTAGATCTATAAGATTTAACTTGTATCAAGGAACTTCACCATAAATGATCCTATGAATCAAGGTGCAAATTTTAAAGGCAATATGTTCCTTGATGGGAAGCCAATGTAATTTTTCTTGAAGGGGCTTAGCAGATTCGAATTTAGATTTTCCAAAGATCAGTCTCGCTGCTGTATTTTGTGTGGTCTGAAGTTTCTTGATCAGTTGTTCTTTGCAGCCTGCATAGATGCCATTGCAGTAATCTAAATGACTTAGTACCATTGATTGTATTAGGCTGCGGAAAACATTTCGAGGAAAGAAAGGTTTTATACGCTTAAGTTTCCACATTGAGTAAAACATTTTCCTTGTGGTGCAATTTACTTGTGTTTCCAGGATCAGGTGCCGATCAATTGTGAGACCAAGTAGTTTTAGACTATCAGAAATAGGGAGGGAGTAGTCGCGGATATTTAAAGTTGTAGGTTTAAATTTATTATACTGAGAGGATACGATGAGGCAATGCGTCTTCTCAGTGTTCAGTTTTAGTTGAAATGAGTTAGCCCATTCGTCCATAGTACTCAAGCCTATCCTAATTAAATTGATAATTTCAGTCAAGTCCTGACTAAAAGGTATATAGATTGTCACATCGTCAGCATAAATATATGGATTTAAACCTAGTTTGGATAGAGAATTAGCCAATGGAATCATCATAATATTAAAGAGAGTTGATGATAGAGGTGAACCTTGAGGGACTCTGCAGACTGCTTTCCATGAAGATGATATAATTGAATTCAATTTCACACTATATGATCTACATGATAGAAAGCCCTTAATCCATCTAAGTATGTTTCTACCAATCCCAAAATAGTCAAGAAGATGTAGTAAGATGTAGGTTGTCGGAGAAAACAGTAGTTTTGCATTTTCAAAACTATGCATGTTATTTTTTGTGCAAAATGTACTCACTCAAAACCTGGTACAAATGTTTGCAGATGCTTGTTCCTAAAAACTTTTCTAAAGGAGATTGTACACTCAGGAGCATAGCATGTCTGGTGTGTGCCCTGTGCGACACACCCCCAAACACTACTGATGAGCCCCCTGCCTACTTTGCAAGGGAAGCCAATGCAAGAGGCGCTGTTTTCATGCCCCAGCTTTCCTTGTGCCCTGTGTAGCCAAACCACCCACAAGTAGCTTACTACGGTCCTGTATAGACTTAGTTTATTCGTAAGAACTGAAACAAAACATTTGGTTCAAAATACACACAGATTTTGAATCTGCCCATAGAGTTTTGTAAATTTCTCTTATACATATATAGGGTGAGTCAAAATAAAAAGCAACTCCCTAGAATTTTTTGCTGTTTTCTCAGCAAACACTTGGACTTTCAATGTGAAATTTTACAGTTTTATTTCTTGTTACTATCTACATTTATATGCTAATCAGAATGAGATTATCTTTAAACATTGGAAAGTTACAGACTTTATAGCATGACTACCCAGTGATTTTCACTTGTTCAAAAATAGTTGCATTGTAAGGGCCCTGTTTACTAAGCCGTGATAGCGTTTTTAGCACGTGCTGTGTAGACACCCATAATATTCCTATGGGTGCATATAAAGTTAACACACGCTAAGTTTTATGCACTAAAAATGCTAGTGCATCTTAGTAAACAGAGCCCTCTCATCATTTGACAAAAAAAAAGGAATCTGCTTACTGCTTCATGCTCCTCTTATTAACCTAAAAGTGCATTCACTCTGCTGCCCCTCACTACCTCTCCACCCTCATCTCTTCTTACACTCCTTCCCAGGAACTCCGTTCACTAGGCAAATCTCACCTAATTGCACCCTTCTCCTCCATCCCTAACTCCAGACTCCGTTCCTTTTATCTCACCGCACCTTATGCCTAGACTAAACTTCCTGAGCCATTACGTCAAGCTCCATCCCTGGCTGCCTTCAAATCCAGGCTAAAGGCCTACCTGTTTGATACTGCTTTCAGTTCCTAACTTGTCACCTGCTTGTAACCTTTATCTTTTCTTCTCTCCTCAATAGTCCCTTTTCCCTATGTGTTCTATCTGTCTGTCCTTCCCTTACCCCTTATTTGTCATGTCTGTCTGTCCTGATTTAGATTGTAAGCTCTTTTGAGCAGGGACTGTCTTTTCTTCATGTTCAGTTAGGAAGTGCTGCATATGACTGGTAGCGCTATAAAAATGATTTGTAGTAGTAGTAGTTGCTAATGATGTCACAGTGATATAGACTGGAAACATTTTCTGCTTAATGTTAGCTGGATATTTAAAAACATAGGGATCCTTTTATTAAGGCGTTCTAATGGATATAGCGCATGCTAACGATTAGTGAATGCTAAATGATAAGACACCCATAGGAATGTAGTACATCTTAGTAAAAGACCCCATAAATAGTTAAGTCAGTATCATTGAATATTCCTGGTTAAAAATATGCAGATAACTAATCCAATTACATTTATACTTGCTACTTGTATTGCCCAACCTTGGAACATAGTTATCAATGTGGGCTACTGTAAAGACGTTATTTTTTTACTTACTCATGCTATTTTAGCACAGGTTCAATTTTATGCAATGAGACCTCATTTCTAATAACTGGGACTTGAGAATAGCCATTAATTTACAAATTCTCAACCTAACTGGATTTCTCTGAATATTTGCACCATTTGGTTGAAAGATAATCACACCCCTGGCGTGACTTCAGACTCACATTTTCTTAACTAGTTATCATTTGGCTGGATATTGAGTTCTCAAGCCAGAAATTAAACTGGTCAGTATCCCTGAAATTTCCTAATTAACAATTTATCCAGTTAACCACCAAAGTTAACCAGATAAATCGATTGAATATAAATCCCTATATTTTCATTTCTTAAAAGATACATATTTTAAAATTACTTAATTTTAAGTTGCTGTAATAAAACCTAATGGATTTATTTATTCTGAATATTAAAAGATTGGCTAATCTTCAAAGGGAAATATCAGGATAACTGCTGCAGTCATCTGGATATTTCCCTTAACTGCAGTTATTTGGTGCACCATAGAAAAATAATATTCAGTGAATAAGTCCACTGAATATCATTACAGATTGCCTCAGCAGTACCAGTGCTGTGGTGGACGGAGGCAGAACTGGGATGGAATTTGTAGGTATCCGAGTAGAGGGAATATTCAGTCCGCTATCGGGATACCTATTTGGATACCTGGGACAACAAAAGTGCTATCCTTACTTTATCTGGTTTGCTATCTGAATATTGGTCTCAATGTCACTCTTATCTGATATCCAGTCATCACTAACCAAGGTTGTTCAGGGACAACCACTATCCGGATATCAGCAGTGAATATCTGGATTTAATTCAGCCATGATGGATGATGTTTATAAAAAAATGCTGACTGCCCTGCTGAATAATGACCTGAAGCTTCCCAGGAAGAAAACAGAAAAAAAATGGATAATACCAAATACATACATAAATATCAAATCAAATCATTTTCCTACACATGGAAATAAAAACCATGTTGCTTTTTTGTGACACTTTAGATAATCTGTGAATGCAGCTGTATGGATAAAGTATTCCATAAAGCTGGTTTTCCAGTTGAAAAAGCACATATGGTCTTGTGTCTGCACCAGTTTTATGCATGACTTTCAATGATGGTATAGCCAGCTGTCTCTGTGGTGAGGATCATACAACACAGTCAATGCATATATTTTATCATACTGGCAATATCTGTCATAGCTGGAAAAACTTAAAACTTGCTTCACAGTCCAGTTTCAAAATTTAATTTACTTTCAGGAAAATATTGGTCTAATTTCTACTTAACTTTCTGCACATAAAGAACTGTTTCATAAATTCTGCTCTAAATTCACATTGGGACTAATTTTAACAGAGCATCTATTAAAATGTCAAATATAAGGCAAAATAAGACTCCCAGAATTATTTATTTATTTATTGGGATTTATTAACGCTTTTATGAAGAGATTCACCCAAGTCAGTGATGTCCAAATGCTCTCACACAAACTTGCACCTTCTCTGAAACAGATGAAAATAAGTGCAAGCACACATGTACTTTATAAAGTACTTGAGCACATCTCAACTCTGCCCCTGCCACATCACAAATGCCTACTCATATGCTGAGTAAAAGTAGGTGCTGTGTTTCTGTGTGCCTACTTTTTAGACACATAAACACCATACCGCTTTATAAGAATTATTTTCCATGTGTAAAGGATGGAAAATTCCTTATAAACTTACTCCTTTAAGACTGCTAAGTAGAATATATTACATTATTCATCTAAATGCATTTTCTATTTGAGATGAAAATTTATCATGGAAGAATGATGAAGCAGTTTGAAAATTCCACTTTCAGCCTAGAACATTAGGTCCCACAGTTCTACAGCTGTAAATGACTTTTGTGATCAAAATATAGACAGAAAGATATACTCACTTTTTTGTACTTAGTTTTGTGACAGAGAATCTTTTCTTCTGATAGCAAAAACTTGGATCAGGCAGTTCTATTTAAGAGATTTCTGGGACCTATGAGACAAAAAAACCCTAAAGAATTTCTAGGCTTCAGGCATACAACATGAACAAAAATATAACAATTTGAAAAGTGCATAATGACAGCATTGGTATTTTACAGAATTGCCTTGGCAGTCTTAACACATAGAGGGTCATAATCGAACGGGGGCGCCCATCTATAACGGCGCCCATCTCTAAGGATGGCACCGTGAATGGGCGGGGCAACCCGCATTATCGAAACAAGATGGGCGTCCATCTTTCGTTTCGATAATACGGTTGGGGACATCCAAATCTCAACATTTGGGTTGACCTTAGAGATGGGCGATCTTGGTTTTCGCCAATAATGGAAACCAAGGACGTCAATCTCAAAAACGGCCAAATTCAAGCCCCTTGGTCATAGGAGGAGCCAGCATTTGTAGTGCACTGGTCCCCTCACATGCCAGGACACCAACTGGGCACCCTAGGGGGCACTGCAGTGGACTTCAGAAAAAAGCTCCCAGGTACATAGCTCCCTTACCTTGTGTGCTGAGCCCCTCAACCCCCCCCCCCCAAAAACCCACTACCCACAACTACCACTACCATAGCCCTTACAGGTGAAGGGGGGCAACTAGATGTGGGTGCAGTGGCTTTCTGGTGAGTTTTGGAGGGCTCCCATTTACCACCACAAGTGTAACAGGTGGTGGGGTGGGGGGGGGATAGGCCTGGGTCCGCCTGCCTGAAGTGCACTGCACCCACTAAAACTGCTCCAGGGACCTGTATGTATACTGCTGTGATGGACCTGAGTATGGCATTTGAGGCTGGGAAAAAATATTTTTAAACTTGTTTTTTATGGTGGGAGGGGGTTAGTGACCACTGGCGAAGTAAGAGGAGGTCATCCCCAATTTCCTCCAGTGGTCATCTGGTCAGTTCAGGCACCTTTTTGGGTCTTGGTTGGAAGAAAAAATAGACCAAGTAAAGTCGGCCAAATGCTCGTCAGGGACACCCTTCTTTTTTCCATTATCAGCTGAGGACGGCCATTTCTTAATCATGCCCTAGTCCCTCCTTCGCTACCCTGACGACACGCCCTCGTGAACTTTGTCCGTCCCCGCGACAGAAAGCAGTTGCGGACGGCCAAAATCGGCTTTCGATTATGCCGATTTGGTCGGCCTTGCGAAAAGGACGCCCATCTCCCGATTTGTGTTGAAAGATGGGCGTCCTTCTCTTTCGAAAAAAAGCGTGATAGTGTGAGTTATGTGTAGAACACTTATTTATAGGATTTCTTTATAAACTCAATATGTGTATTGTGACAGGTCCAGGACCTGTAAGGCTGTGAAAGGGTATTTTCTTTAAAAGGAGGCAGAACTTCAAGTCCCATAAGACCCTGCACAAGAGCTGTGGATGTAATGAGCCAAAGTTGGGGGCAGGAACTCCTGTAAACCTCCACAGGTTCTACCCGGTCAACAGAGGGTAACCCTGGCTCCCTAATTACTGATGTAATAGGCACATTTTGTGCCATGTCAAGATGCCACAGCGGGGAGCTCTGGCTCCCTGATTATGGGTTAGAGTTATAGGTAGTAAAGGAAATGGTAGTTCTCCTTTAGGTAGCAGGACACTACAACTCCCATAAGACTTGGAGCTAGTTTTATTGCCTCCAACAATCCTGGAAGGGGAGGAAGATTTTGGAAAGAAATTAGCCCAGCTGAAAGAGATATGGAAGGAATGTCCTAGAAGAGTGAAGCCAGGAAAGCCCATGAGCTCCAAGAAACTAGGCCCACATTAGGAGAGGCTGGGTGGAGCTAAGCTACTTATTCTAATAGGGTACAACATGATTTAAGCCCTCAGATATGGATACATGGAAACCCCTTTTAAAAGGTTTCCCTGGAAAGCAGGGAAGAAGGTAATGGAGGAAGATTCTGCAGCCCAGACAAAGGAGAGAATGCATGACCTGAGCAACTGGAAAACCAGTGGGGGAAAAACCACAGATGGAAAAAAAAGACAAGGTTCTTACCTTGAAAGTAGGGAGGGGTTCCCTTGTAATTTTTCTTTGCAAGTTTGATTTTGGATATTTTTCTCTTGAACAGAGGTCTAAAAGTGAGGGGTGGAGGACAGGACTGTAGGGTCAAGTTGAGTGTTGTCCCATCCAGGGGGCAATAGCTGTTCAACTGAGTTCCTATTACCCATTAAAAAGGGCTCAATATCAATGTTTTTGCTTCATTATAAAGGAGTGATTTGAAGGGAGCATTACCCAACAGAGCTGGTTAGAGGAGGCTAAGGGAGGATAAACTGCTTAAGGCTTGGGTGTGAAGAGAACCTAATTTGCATATTCTCCTCTAAACTCTAACCAATTGTGTTTTTTAGTTGATATAGAAGAGCCAGAAGACTGTAGAAATAAGAGAACATGTGTCTTATCCAAGGAAAGAGGGTCTGGATGGATGTCCAGCTGAAGAAATTTGGGAAATCACCTTGAGTGTATATGTGACTGGTAACGAGGACTACTGCTGCTAACCAGAAGGTAGAAGTTGATAGCCTCAGTGTGTTATTCTGAAGGGATGCTGGTTGGAGACCTTGTCACAACTTGGCTCCAAGAATTATTGTTGACCACAAGGTTTCATTATGGTATATGTTTGCTATTATATACATACTTTAGGAGCAGCAGCATATTTTATAAATTGTGTAGATCTTGTTATACCTTTTATAAAATGCTAATGCTGTTTTTAAATACTAGTGGAGTGTTCCACAATCCTATTTACTGATATCCAAAATGTCTGATATACCCTATATAAAGTTACCTATTTTCTAAGACCAAAACTGTGAGTTTTTTCTTTATTATTATTCATAAAGCTTTTGGGTCAATAATCAAAAAATACATTTATCCAGATAACAGCACCCCTGGATAAGTGCCACTGACTGGGATATTCAGAAACACTATTGTAATGGAAGTGTATTTTAAAGATTGTTTTTCAACTCTGTCTTTGACCGAAAGTAACTTTTCCTGTAAATATAAAAAACAAGTTGGAATGCAGAAGATAAGACACAGTTCTAACTAATTTGGTATGCAAAGGGGAGGATGGTTCTTATTTCCCAGGCCCAGCTTGGCCACCTGGACTTGAGAAACCATGTGACCACGTTCCCACAGATGTAAGCAGAGAAGCATTCTGTAATTTTCCATGGAAGCTTTCTGTAACTTTCCTTAGCTCTGGACATGGGCTCAGAGCCTGATAAAATGGAGGGCTTGTCACAGCGGAGTCGGGGTTCATCTGTGAGTAACGTACGGACTGCACAGAGGGTTTGTTCCTGGTCCCAAACTCCTAGCTCTCGCTGTGAACCGAGCCCTCCCCTAGCTGATGTTAAGAACCTAGATGATGGAGACCAGTGATGATTGTATGTATAGTGTAATTAGTGTTTCCATGGCTACTGCAACAAATGCTGCCTCATGACTGATCTTAACCAGTTTCCTCATCCAGAGGAGGAAGTTTCTGGATTAGGGAGTGGGCTGCTGAACATGAGAGCATAAGAGATTCTAGTATGGTCACCCAGACTTCATCAGCTCTACTTGTGGGCACAGCCTGAAGATGTCCTGAATAATCCAGTCTGCACTGATCAAAGACTTTTCAGGAAAGAATGGATAGCAGTCCTTTCTTGTGAGTGAAGTGTTTATGGACTTGATCTCTTAGGTGCGGTATTTTCTTGACAGGATGAAACCTTATGTATATTTGGATGTACACTTTGGAGAAGAGTCAGAGGCATAGACAGGTTTTGACATCAGGGGGAGCTGACTTTTGTAAATTAAGTGCTGGTCAGTGTCAGACAGGCAGCAGTGCAGTGACTGTGGCCAGCAATGATTAACACAGGCTACCTCTGCTGCATCCCACCTACAAGGAAACTGGAAGTTGCATTAGGAGGTGGGAGGTAGCAGAGGTCCCGGGACCTGCCAGAGCAGGCAGCCTGTCTTCTTAACTGCAAGTAAAATTATTCAAATTGTGACCATCACTTCAGGATCACTCCTTCCACTGGTAGACACTTTGTTTAAATCAGTTGGGCATTTGTTTGTGTGGTGACTCTACAGGATGTGGAGCCCATTAGTCCTCCGCATTTTTATTTTTGGTGACAATGGCCGCCAAAGGCAGCCTTTGCCCCAGAGCCTACTTTCAAATAGGGCCAAACAGTTTATGAAATAACATAAAACCCTGTAAAAAAAAAGGCACTAAAACCTATACAGAAAACTTACCACACCATAGCAGTTCTAATCTGCATATGAAAAACTAGTACTATAAATATTACACTGGGCCCTAGATCACCAATATACATGCTACTGGGAAATTGGAACAAGCTGAACTGTTACAGATAACTCACACTAACAGACACCTTCACCTCAGCTGCACAAGTAGGATATGGACAGACCCTCACTTGATACAAAATAGAGGACCACAAAAAACATGCAGACAAAAACTGAAATGGAGACCCCCCACACCCAAGAAATCCAGAATCTATAAGCAGGGCAATATTGGTAAAAGAGAAACAGAGATGTACTGTCCCCTGTATTTTGCAAAATAAAAAAAATATATATACATTTTACAAAGCAGGCACATCTCAGTTCTTAACGTTTGGGTTTTTTTTTTTTTTGTTTTTTTTTAACTTTAATGTATCTTCTACATTTGTCTGGGAATTTTTAGTTTTCTAATTAGGATGGTCCAAGTCTCTTTTCCTCTTTCCATTGGCCAGTCGTCTCCCAAATTCTTTTCCAGATTGGTCGTTCCATATCTTCTCTCGCCTCTTGTCATCTTCATTTCTTTCTTTACATCTATGTGGCACTGATCTTACGTTTTATGTTTCCCTACACCATACATTCTTTAATTGTGTAGAGTTTTCACTTTATATGTTTTTCATATCACATAGCATCACTTTCAGGCTAATTTTCGAAAGAGAAGGATGCCCATCTTTCAACACAAATTGGAAGATGGGCGTCCTTCTCACAGGGTTGCCCAAATCCGTATAATTGAAAGCCGATTTTGGTCGTCCGCAAATGCTTTCTGTTGTGGGGACGCCCAAAGTTCACGGTGGCATGTCGGAAGCGTAGCGAAGGTGGGACTTGGGCATACCTAACACATGGACGTTGTAGGGGTATTTACCTGAGATCTCACCTGAGCTGGTCTTGGTTACAGGCAGAGTATACATTTTTGAAAATAAAAATAACAAAAAATACTTTTACACAATTGCAAGTAGAATAAGCATTTCCAAAAGTTTAATTTAGGCAGAGCTTGGGAAAAGTTGCAATGTAGATATATAATTAATTAATTACACATGTACATGCATAAGGTTTAAGCACACAATTATACATTTATTGATATAATCTGAGTAAGAGAATTTTTGTGAAATCAGAGATCATTATAGGAGCCTATTTTTAAGAGGCACGTGGAGGGGCATAATCGAACAGGGGCGCCCATCTATAAGGTCGCCCATCTCTAAGGATGGCGCCGTGAAAGGGCGGAGCAACCCACATTATCGAAACAAAATGGGCATCCATCTTTTGTTTCGATAATACGGTCGGGAACGGCCAAATCTCAACATTTAGGTCGACCTTAGAGATGGTCGTCCTCGGTTTTCGACTATAATGGAAACCGAGGACGGCCATCTCAGAAACGACCAAATCCAAGTCATTTGGTCATGGGAGGAGCCAGCATTAGTAGTGCACTGGTCCCCTCTCACATGCCAGGACACCAACCGGGCACCCTAGGGGCACTGCAGTGGACTTCACAAATTGATCCCAGGTGCATAGCTCCTTTACCGTGTGTGCTGAGCCCCCCCAACCCCCCCCCCCCCCCACTACCTACAACTGTACAACACTACCATAGCCCATAAAGTGTGAAGGGGGGCACCTAGATGTGGGTACAGTGGGTTTTGGGTGGGTTTTGGGGGGCTCCCAATTACCACACCAAGTGTAACAGGTAGGGGGGACGGGCCTGTATCCGCCTGCCTGAAGTGCACTGCACCCACTAAAACTGCTACAGGGACCTGCATACTACTGTCAGGGAGCTGGGTATGACATTTGAGGCTGGCATAGAGGCTGGAAAAAGTTTTTTTAATTATTTTTTTTGGGTGGGAGGGGGTTGGTGACCACTGTGGGAGTAAGGGGAGGTCATCCCCGATTCCCTCCAGTGGTCATCTGGTCAGTTTGGGCACATTTTCGAGGCATGGTCCTGAACAAACAGGGATCAAGTAAAGTCGGGCAAATGCTCGTCAAAGACGCCCTTCTTTTTTCCATTATCGGCCGAGGACGGCCATCTATTAACCACGGCCTCGTCCTGCCTTCGATACACTGCCGACACGCCCCCTTGAACTTTGGCTGTCCCTGCAATGGAAAGCAGTTGAGGCCAGCCAAAATCGGCTTTCGATTATGCCAATTTTGCCGACCCTGAGAGAAGGCTGCCCATCTCCCGATTTGTGGCGGAAGATGGGCGCCCTTCTCTTTCGAAAATGAGCTGGATAGGCACCTATGTTACCTATGTAAAATATACCTCCAAAAGCTGGGGTTTTTGACATCTCGTTTAGCCATGTTATTTTTATTGTACATTGCTTTGAATTGCTCTGTAACTAAAAATGATTTAATTAATCCATAAACCATTAACCATAAACCATGCTATGAAATTAACTCCCACACTCTTTACTCCTTGTTGAGATATTGTCATCATACACGGTGTGCAGCATTTTATTAATTCTGGAATGAAAACCAGTTTTGAACTTTTCTGGTTGCTTTCCATACACTTCCTTTCAGTTCCTTATTTCTCAGGCTGTAAATCAAGGGATTGAGCAGTGGAATTGCAGTTATATACACAACAGTAAGCAGTTTGTTAAGGTTCAAGGAGTACGCAGATTTGGGTCTCATGTACACACCTAAGGAGGTCCCATAAAATAATAGAACAACTGTGAGGTGAGAGGAACAGGTAGAAAAGGCCTTTTGTCGCCCCTTAGCAGACTGGATTTTTAGAATAGCAGAAATAATGTACACATATGATATAATTGTTAATATGAATGGGGTAAAACCTACAAATGGACCTTCAATAAAATTTATATTTTCAATCATAGAGGTTCCAGAACATGACAGAGTCATCAATGCTGTGAGGTCACAGAAGAAATGGTTAATTTCATTAGAGCTACAGAAAGATGATTGTGACATTAAAGTAACATGAGGAACTGGATCTAGAAATCCAGTCATCCAGGAAACACTGGCTAGTGTTATGCAGACTTTCCTGTTCATTGTGATGGTGTAATGCAAGGGATTGCAGATGGCAACATAGCGGTCATAGGCCATGGCGGTGAGAAGGTGGAACTCAGTAATCGTGCAGGCTAGGAACAGGTACATCTGCATCATACACTGCATGAAAGAGATGGTCTTATTCTGTGCTATGAGCACTGTTAACAGTTTAGGCACTATGTCAGTCACATAACAGATTTCTAGGAAGGACAAGTTGCTGAGGAAGAAGAACATGGGGCTATGCAGATGGGAATCAGAGCACACTGTGAATATAATAAGAAGGTTCCCTGTTAAAGACATCAGATAAATAATCAAAAACACAAGAAAAAGGAGGAGCTGTATCTCAGGAAACTCAGAGAATCCTAGAATGATGAATTCTGTCACTTTGGAGTGGTTTGTCTTTTCCATTTCTCTGAATCAGATTAGCTTTTTGAGCAAGAAAAGGGAAAACAAAAAAAAATAAAATGAAACATATGTGTCTAATGTGCATGATAATATTTCCTTATGATAAGTAATAACAGTTACTAGAGACTGAAATTTGATTTTGGTGTTGGATTCGGCCTGAAACACAGCAAAATTCATTCTCAGCATCTTTATGTTCACAATGAAAAATATTCCTGCCTCTGTTCTATTTTGGCCAGACCTGCTGCTTATTTTGAGTTGAAGCTGGCCCCTCCCTACCTCCCACCCCAACTATGAGTAGCTCCCTGTCCTTCACTTATCCATCTATGGATTCCGCCCCTTACCCCAGGCCTTCCTAATAATCCCTGGTTGTCTAGAGGTGTAGCTGGGCAGAAGCAATCCTCTTTCACTCCTGCTCATGTTGGATACCGTGATTTCTACCAACAATCTCTTGAGAGGTTGCTGCAGCCAATTTTGGATTGTAAGGTAGAGGACATGGCCTCCATTGTGAGAACAGAGCAGGCCTACCTTACAATCACAAAATGGTTGCCTCAATCTCTCACAAGACTGCTGCTAGAAGTTGCTATATTGCAGAGCCGGCATGAGCAGGAGCAAAAAGGGATTGCTCCTGCCCCTACTACAACTCTAGACCACCAGAGGTAGGTAGGCCTGGGAATGAGGGGTACCGATGGGTAGGGGGTAGAAAATGGCAGAAGGACAATTTTTGCCCCCATCCCCGCCTTGTCCCCGTGGGTTCTGTTTCCATCCCCACCTCATTCCAACAGGCTCTGTCTCCATCCCCATCCTATCCCCGTGGGCCCTGTCTCCATCCCCACTCCATCCCTAAAGGCTCTGTCCTCATCTTCATAAACCTCAAACACTTATGACTTTATATTTAAATCATTTTATTAAAGTATAAAAAGGAACAATATGCTGTGCAACTGTGGTTAATAAATCACAAATAGAAAACAATAATGAGTAACTATGATAACACCAGCACCCTCTACCCTTCCAACCACAACAATAGCTGATGTCTACTACCCCAAGGAATCCTAATCCACCCAGATTTTAAGCCCACTAAAGTCCCACCTGAAATAGGACTCCAACACGCCTCCTTGTAATTTTCATGAATTACGGAGTACAGCATCTCAATTCTGAGTTTCAAAAATCACAACTTAGACATTTTTTCAAGAAAAACATCCATCTGCTGCTTTCTGCTGCTTTTGAGAATGCTTTGCAGCCCTATGCTCCCGGGCAGCTAGAATAATGCTGCTGGCAAGGTGGCATGCAAGCAGCGTTATTCTTTTACTATGGAATTCAGCAACCTGCAGTATTGAAATCCCACAGGTTGCTGAATCCCACAGTGAATCAAGGGGTCCTATTTACTAAGGTGCGCTAGCGTTTTTAGTGCTTGCTAAACATTAGTGTGCGCTAACCATGTAAGAACCCATAGAATTCCTACAGGTGCCTACATGGTTATTGTACATTAATGTTTAGCACGCACTAAAAACGATAACGCACCTCTAACATGGCTTAGTAAACAGGGCCTAATGTGTGGTAAAAGATACCTCACCTTGATAACTCCTTCCCTGCCACCACCAACTTAGTTATGGTTTATAGTTTATTAGAGGTTTCTATACTGACTATCTGCAGAACAATCAAGAAAATTACAATGTAAAATAGGAAATACACATTCAGAGAAGCACAAATCATACAAGGTAAAACTAAACTGAAGACCCTCTCACAGAGTCTACAAACCGATGGCCTACAGTCAGTCAAAAGCAGTGCTAAAAAATGGGGTTTCATTTTTGTCTTGATGACAGTTCAGCACACAGACAAAAGGGAAGGTTGTTGCACAAAAAAGGGGCTAGAAAGAAAAAGGCACTGTTCCTGGTCCACTTCCATTTTACCGGAGAGAGACCAGAAAGCACCAGACAATGATCATTAATTCAGCGTAAAAGTTTGGCACAGGACTAGGGCCACCAAATAATAAGGGGTACCAGTATATAATGCCCAAAAACCGATATAAGAAATTTGAACTGAATTCTGTGTCTTATTGGAAGTCAGTGAAGCTGGTGAAGGATTGGGGGTCGGGGGGGGGGGGGGGGTTGCATGGTCATTACAGAGGAAGAGGTGGCTGTACTCTGAAGCAAATGCAGCCTTTTAATTTGGACTTAGCAAGGCTAGCATAAATAATATTGCAGTTATTGAACCTAGAACTGATGAGCACTGAGTAAAGTGTATGTAGAGCATTGTAATCAAGCATAGTTCTAAGTCTGCATAAGGCTAGAAAAACAGATTTCAAGATCATGGTTATATATGAGGTGAGAAAGTAAAGTGAGAATCAAGAATGACAGTAAGGTAATGAAAAGATGACACAGTAGGAATAGAAGAGCCAAAGAGAGTAGGCACCAGATCTAATGGGACGGCATGACCAGAAATCCAGCATGCAACTGTCATTCCTGGATTCAACACAAGAAAGTTTTGGGAAAGACAAGACACAACTTCCTTGAGGCAGGATTGTAAGGGTTGAAGGTCAATAGAGGAGTCATCAGTGTAGTCTATTAGCAGAATGTCATCTGCGTAATAGTAGGTGCTGATGTTGAAAGACCGTTTTAGAGTGGCGAGTGGACTGATGAAGATGTTAAAAAGAACAGGAGCCTTTTGGAACATCACAGGCCAGAGGAAAAGAGGTAAATGAGTGTGATGAGATTAAAACACTAAAGGAGTGATTGTCCAGAAAATAAGAATTGCTGTAAGACAGTGGAATAATAGGGAATGGTGTACCAGATCAAAAGCAGGTGATATGTCAAATAAGATTACTAAAGCAGCGTAACCTTTTCCTAAATGCCTGTGAAGCTCACTGAGAAAAGATGTGAGAATGGTCTCCATGCTATGACTGCATCTGAACCCAGGTTGCCAAGGTGAAGGGAATTGATAGGTTCAACATGAGAGGGGAATTGATGATAGACTATTTTTGCAGTGAGCTTGAAATGAAATGGTAGATTAATGACTGAGCGATAGTTAACTAGTGAACTGGTATCAAGAGAATGTTTCTTCTGAACAGGGTGCACAATAGCAGATTTCCAATGAGAAGAAATGGTGCTAAAAGGTTAGGTTCTGGTTAACAATTGAAGATCGAATGAAAGTAGACCTAAGTGATGGAGCTTTAACCATTCAGGGAGAACTAGATCAAGTAAATAGGTGGCCATATTCATGGATGTATTTGTTTTTGAGGGAGAGGCCAAGGGGGGGGGGGGGGGGTTGAAAGAAGTTCAGAAGAAGCAGGGACAGGAGGGGAGAGACTATTTGAAGGGCACAGAAGGGACTCCCACAAGGTGGCAATCTTGGAGACAAAATACTGTGCAAATTGATAAGGAGAGGGTATATAATCTACAGAGTTGGCTTGAGAATAGGTGGCATTGGTCAGCTGCATGCAGACTGCAAACATTGTGAGCCAGTTGATGTAGTGTACCTTGATTTTCAGAAACCTTTTAATAAAGTTCCTCATGAGAGACTCCTGAGAAAATTAGAGTCATGGGATAAGAGGCAAGGTTCTGGTGTGGATCAGGAGATGGTTATTGGACAGAACACAGAGGGTAGGGTTAAATGGTCATTTCTACTACTACTACTATTTAGCATTTCTATAGCGCTACAAGGCATACGCAGCGCTGCACAAACATAGAAGAAAGACAGTCCCTGCTCAAAGAGCTTACAATCTAATAGACAAAAAATAAAGTAAGCAAATTAATGTGTAGAGGAAAGAGGAGAGGAGGGTAGGTGGAGGCGAGTGGATACAAGTGGTTATGAGTCAAAAGCAATGTTAAAGAGGTGGGCTTTTAATCTAGATTTAAAGGTGGCCAAGGATGGGGCAAGACGTAGGGGCTCAGTTCTCTCAGTTAAGGGGCGTGATTAGTGGAGTGCCAAAAGGATCAGTACTGGGACCGGTGCTATTTAACATATTTATAAATGATATGGAAATTGGAATAATGAGCAACTTGATTAAATTTACAGATGACACAAAACTATTCAAGGTTTTGAAAACATGTGCGGACTATGAAATATTGCAGGAAGACCTTAGGAAATTGGAATACTGGGCATCCAAATGGCAGATGAAATTTAATGTGAACAAATGTGAGGTGATGCACATTGGAAAGAATATTTTGAATCATAGTTACCAGATGTTAGGGTCCACCTTGGGGGTCAGCACTCAAGAAAAAGATCTAGGTGTCGTAGATAATAATCATCTTCTGCTCAGTGTGTGGCAGTGGTGAAAAAAAGCTAACAGGTTGCTAGGAGTTATTAGGAAAAGGATGGTGAATAAGACCAAAAATACTATAATGCCTCTGTATCACTCCATGGTGCGTTCAGTTCTGGTCACCGTATCTCAAAAAGATATATTGGAATTAGAAAAGGTTCAAAAAAGAATGATCAATATGATAAAGGGGATGGAACTTCTCTCGTATGAGAAAAGGTTAAAGATATTAGGGCTCTTCAGCTTGGAAAAGAGATGGATGAGGGGAGAGATGATTGAGGTCTACAAAATCCTGAGTGATGTAAAACGAGTAGAAGTAAATCGATGTTTTACTCGTTCCAAAAGTACAAAGACTGCAGAACAATCAAGGAAGTTATATGGAAGTACTTTTAAAAGAAATAGGAGGAATTATTTATCACAACAAATACGTAAGCTCTGGAAATCTTTGCTAGAGGATGTGGTAACAGCGGTTAATGTATCCGGGTTTAAAAAAGGTTTGGTCAGGTTCCTGGAGGAAAGGTTCAAAGTTTGCTATTGAGACAGACATGGGGAAGCAAATGCTTGCCCTGGGATTGGTAGCATAGAATGTTGCCACACTTTGGGTTTCTGCCAGGTACTTGTAACCTGGCTTCACCACGTTGGAAACAGGATACTGGGCTAAATGGACCATTGGTCTGACCCTTTATGTTCTTATGAGTTGGAGGAACATAAAATGAGATTAGGTTTTCTTAGCTTTCTTGATCTGGTTGTATTAAAATCCTTGCTGCACCCTGAAGAGTTGAAGGGCTTCAATGGTGTGAGATTAGATTTTCTCCAAAGTCTTTCTATCCTCTGGAGTTGACATTTTCACAGACGAAGTCTGTAATAATACTAGAGTTGTTGACACTGTGAAGAGAAATGAGAACAATGAAGATGAGCAAGAGTATCCATAAGAGTATGAAGCTGAGAGTCCCAGAATTGAACATGTTCTTTTAATAAAAAGGAAGAAAAATCCTGAGGAAAAGAGGAGGAGAATGGGGAAAGACCATCGAGGTCCAATAACCAGTTGGGGAAGAACGTTGGGAAGAGACAGGGAGGGAAAGAATAAATGAAGCAAAAAGGTGATCAGACCAGGATAAAGAGATGCCCGAACAGTTAGATAGCTGGTAGGTCATATGTTTGGGCAAGATAATCAAGGCTAGGTTGTGACCTGCTGAATTAGTTGGGAAGGTCACAAGCTAATGCATCTCTAAATCAGATAAGAAAGGGGGAGGGACCAAGATAGCTGCTGATGGATGGTAACATTGTTGAGGAGCTCCTGCTGCACTCCCCTATTCCAATTGGGAAATGCAAGGGCCAGGTGAAGCATAGTCATCCCCCAGACCTGAAGGGGACTGACCTTGTACAAATGAGCATTGCTCATTTTTCAGTGGCTTTCAGCTGAGGTGCTCCTGGGCTTGAATCAGGGCTTAATAAGGGGCTAATATTGGGTATGACTTCCTTTAGAGATCCCAACAACTTGATAAGCCCTGACCAGCATTCACTTCCTCTAATGCCAGAAGAGGCCTCTGGACATATGCTGCAGTTTCCTGTAGCAGCAGGAGAGCGGTCTTGCGGTTCTACTTTGGGTGGCACAGTTGTGGAACATCACTTAGCTAAACCCAAGCTTGGAGCCATTCCCACTATGCCAGGAACCTGGATACAGTAGGATTTTGTTGGATTTTGGAAGTTTCACACTTTCCACCACAAGTGTAACAATTAGGGGATTATTGGCCTGGGTCCACTTCTCCACAGTGTACTGCACAGACCATTAGGGTTCTCCAGGGACTTGGTTGCTGCTCTAATAAGACTGGCTATAACATCTGAGGCTGTCATAGAGACTGGTATGTACTGTTTCTTTCACATCTTTCGGGGAGTGGGAGAGGAGTCAATGACCACTGGGGAAGTAAGGCGGTCATTCCTTTATTCCTCCAGTGGTCATCTGGTCATTTAGGGCACTTTTTTGTGGCTTAGTTGTCATTAAGGCAGGTCTAGATCAAAACGTCTTAGTTTTATTCCTGGACATTTTTATATTGTTTCATTATGGCTGAAAAACCATAATGAAACAATCCTGCCATTAACACGCTCCTGACACACACCCCTTGAAATTTGAACACATTAGAGATGAACTGCATAGAAAATAGCCTGGAAAATGTTTTTCAAAAATACTTATTTGGACATTTTGGTAAGAAAAACATCCAAATGCTGCTTTATGTCATTTTTAAATGTTTTTCGTTTCCGAAAATGAGCCCCTATCCCTCAAATTCTATATAGTGCAACTTGCGTTGTGCATGCAAATCTGAGTATATTATGAATTTGTATACACATCTGAATTGGTTAACGAGCGAATCAGTGATGATAATTGGATGTTAACAAGTAATTATCGTCACTATTTAGAATTTATGCGCACTACTCGCTATGCATATTCTATACAATAGTCGTAAATTCTACCACATAGATCTCAGCAGGGGCCTGGCCATGAGAAGGGCATGGGTGGGTCATGTGTTTTCCTAAAATTTGAATGCAGTGTCATAGAATATGCCTGTTCTGTGTGTAATTTAGGTGTCGGCATTTACACCAGGTTTTCATTGGTGTAAAGGACCATACCTAAATATAGTCATAAAAAATGGGTGTTGGGTGTATTCTGTAAACTATGACTAGATTTAAGCATGGTCTATAAACCACACCTAAATTTAGGTGCGGTTTATAGAATATGCCTAGCGCTTTTTTCAGTGTTGATTTTTTTAGGCATGATATATAAAATCTAGCCCTAAGTGTCTTAATTTGAGCTTTTTGAACTTTCCTTAAAGTGATTTGGTGCCTCTTCTGGATATGCTGAGATATTACTATAGAGAGGTCTTGAAAGTCCCTCCAGAGACTTTTTCTCCTATTACTAAATCATTCTATATACCATCTAAATCTTTGGAGAAAGATAAACGGGATTTAAGTTTGGAAGTTGTTTCTGTGGATAGCCTGAACGTTACTGCTATTTTAGTGGATTCCACTACTACTACTACTACTACTATTTAGCATTTCTAAAGCGCTACAAGGCGTACGCAGCGCTGCACATACATAGAAGAAAGACAGTCCCTGCTCAAAGAGCTTACAATCTAATAGACAAAAAATAAATAAAGTAAGCAAATCAAATCATTTATTGTGAATGGGAAGGAAGAGAGGAGGGTAGGTGGAGGCGAGTGGTTACGAGTCAAAAGGTGGCCAAGGATGGGGCAAGACGTAGGGGCTCAGGAAGTTTATTCCAGGCGTAGGGTGCAGCGAGACAGAAGGCGCGAAGTCTGAAGTTGGCAGTAGTGGAGAAGAGAACAGATAAGAAGGATTTATCCATGAAGCGGAGTGCACGGGAAGGGGTGTAGGGAAGGACGAGTGTGGAGAGATACTGGGGAGCAGCAGAGTCAGTACATTTATAGGTTAGTAGAAGAAGTTTGAACAGGATGCGAAAATGGATAGGGAGCCAGTGAAGGGTCTTGAGGAGAGGGGTAGTATGAGTAAAGCGACCCTGGCGGAAGATGAGACGGGCAGCAGAGTTTTGAACCGACTGGAAAGGGGAGAGGTGACTAAGTGGGAGGCTAGCAAGAAGCAGATTGCAGTAGTCTAAACGAGAGGTGACAAGGGTGTGGATGAGGGTTTTGGTAGAGTGCTTGGAAAGAAAGGGGCGGATTTTACAGATGTTGTAAAGAAAGAAAGGACAGGTCTTGGCAATCTGCTGGATATGAGCAGAGAAGGAGAAAGAAGAGTCAAAGATGACCCCAAGGTTTCGAGCTGAGGAGACAGGGAGAATGAGATAGCCATCAACAGAAATAGAAAACGGGGGGAGCGGGGAGGTGGGTTTGGGGGGGAAAATGAGACGCTCGGTTTTGGTCATATTTAATTTCAGGTGGCGTTGAGACATCCAGACAGCAATGTCAGACAAGCACACTGAAACTTTGGTTTGGATGCAAGGTGAGATATCAGGGGTAGAAAGGTAGATTTGGGAGTCATCAGCATAGAGATGGCAGAAAAAGCTATGGGATGAGATTAATGAACCAAGGGAAGAAGTGTAGATAGAAAAGAGGAGGGGACCAAGAACAGAACCCTGAGGTACGCCGACAGGCAGAGGGATAGAAGAAGAAGAGGATCCACCAGAGTGAACACTAAAGGTGCAGAGGGAGAGGTAGGAAGAGAACCAGGAACGGACAGAGCCCTGGAATCCAAGTGAGGACAGGGTATCGAGAAGTATGCTGTGATCGACAGTGTCAAAAGCAGCGGAAAGTTCAAGAAGAATGAGGATGGAATATTGACCTCTGGATTTAGCCAGTAATAGGTCATTGGAGACTTTAGTAAGCGCAGTTTTGGTTGAGTGGAGAGGGCGAAAACCAGATTGTAGTGGGTCAAGAATAGCATGTGAGGAGAGAAAAAGGTGTGGCTCAAGTGGAGGCTTTTCTCATAGCACATTTTTGGTGACTTTTGCCTTGGAAGTAAAGTTCATAAATCATAAGCCCTGCTTATCCCTGGAGGTAGGTAGCATGAAATCTTGCTACTTTTTGGGATTCTACCCAGTACATTAGAGAGCTGCATGGGAGCGAGGTTTATGGGAATCCTATGGCTACCACAGGAATCCTGCAGTGATCCCCTCCAGGACCACAGGACTCCCACAGGAATCTTCTCAGGGTCCGCGGGAATCCCTTGGGGATAGATGCAGGTCCTGTGGGGTTCCCATGGTAGTGTATCACCAAGCCAGCTACATCCCTATCCTCAGCACTGCCTCAAACTCCTCTTCTTTGGCGATTGGGCTCTGCAGCGATTTAAGCCGCGTGGTGCGGGAAGTTGGGAAAGTCTCATAGGACTTCAAACCATGAGACTTCCCGCACCATGCAATCGTATCTCTGCAGAGTCCGTTCGCCATGCAGTGGAAAAGGAGGAATTTGAAACAGAGTTATGAGCAATGGTTGGAGCGGGTCCACGAGGAAGATTGTGGGGAGATGGAGGGGGGCTGCAAAGAGACTGGATGAAGACTGGGAAGGGGGTGTGAGAGAAATTTGGCAAAGACTGGGGAGGGGGGCATGAGAAAGGTTGAGGGGCATGATAGAAGCTGGGGTGTGGGAGGAACTGTGGGCATGAGAGAGGCTTGGGAGGGGTATAAGAGAAAGTGGGCAAAGGCTTTGGAGGGGGTATGAGAAAGGTTGGGGGGCATGAGAGAGGATGGGGAGGGTGCTTGAGAAAGTCTGGGTGAAAGCTGAGGAGGGGGCGTTAGGGGCTGGAGGGAGATTGACTGGACACTTGGGAGGGGAAGGGGGCTGGAAGGAGATGGGCTGGACCCTGGGGAGGGGAAGGGGTGATGGAGGGAGATGGACTGGACCCATTGGGAGCAGAGAGGAAAAGAGTCACAGAAGAGAGGTGTTAGACAGGACAGATAGGGATAGAGGGAAGATGTATAGTAGACATGGAGAAAGAAAAAATGCAAAATAGACAGAAGACCTTGGAAAGGCAGGAAAAAAATCAGAAGACACAGACAAAATCAAATGGAAAAATAAAATGCTCAGACTACAAAGGTAGGAAAAATATTTTATTTTATCAATTAGACCATGTCAAGTTTGGGAAATGTGCATCTCTGACATCTTTCATTTCCAGATCAATGGCATAGGTTGGGTTATTTTAGTACTGGGGACAGGCGAGGATGGAGGAAATTACTTGTGGGGATGGGTTAGATTCTATTGGGGATGGGTGGGGACAGGTTAGATTCCTGCAGCGAAGGGTTAGATTCTGGCAGGGTCAGGTGAAATTTCTATCCCTGAGGAACTGTCTACTGCATATGTGATATAGATTGGCCTTTGTTAAAAACGGGATACTGGGCTAGATGGACCTTTGGCCTGAACCAGTATGGCAACTCTTATGTTCTTATGAGGAAGATTAAACATCAGATAACTGCTTGTTTGGATCTGGAGACTGCATCACTGATTGTTAGGGCAATTGCACTTATATTTCTGGTGCTTTAGATCATATTAAAAAATTAAAAGTATGTTTTTTTTTGCTTGGCTCCTGTTTTGACATATTTGCTAATTACAATGGTAAACACTGGTACTCACACGTGAAGGAAAAAGGAAAGAAAAAACCCCCCAAACAATTCAGGTCCCCAACTGATGCCACTCTTTTTGAATGCTTCAGCTTGTAAAATTGTTGTTTCCGTGGTGCATGTAGTCAAATGCATAGGTATTTTTTTTTACCATGGCTTTACAAAAGGATCCACGTTCAGGGGTCCTTTTACCAAACTCTGGTAAAACATGGCCTTAGCATGCCCTTATGCAGGTTGCCTCATGCTAAGACCATTTTACCACAACCAGAAGATGGCTGAATTCTATTTATTAATGGCCATGTGCATGGCCATTAAAAAATAATACTGAAATACTGCTGGGGTAACACGACGTTCTGGTTTACAAATATATTACTATATACTAAATAGAAACCGTTGTAATCTTTCAATTTTCCTCTATTTTTATTTGCATTTTACTATGCTGTGCAAACATACTATACTAAATAGTGTTTGAAGTGCTCAGTGACATACATATTACTCTGGCGGGAGGGTTCTTGACCGGTCTGGAGGGTCGCTGAGGAAGGTGAAATTAGGTCTTACCTGCTAATTTTCTTTCCTCTAGACCCTGCAGACCGGTCAAGAACCCTCCAGCTGTGTACATGTTTCTTTTTGTTTTAGTGTGATTGGCAGATTTCTGTATTGATATGGTCTATGTTGCTATAGCTGAAAGGTATCTAAATTTGGAACTTTGGTGTGAGTTCTGTTCTATTTCCTCTGAATATCAGAGAAGGACCGTAGTGTGGTGGCGTTCGGTCAGTAGAAGCATGTTTCTATGCATCATTGCAGTTCAGCCCTCCCTACCACCTGAATCATAAAGGATATCACAATATATTGTATCGTTAATCAAAGAGTACTTAGCTGCGGGCTGGTGCTTTTCTCTGTGATCGGGCGAATACTCAGTGGATAGCCACAGACTGTTCAAGTGACTGTGTGGACGTGATGTAAAAACCTTAATGGTTAAGCCGCATCCTAGTACAGCTTCTCAGCAATTCATCTTTAGATGTGTTTATGTATAATTCTCTATTCAATACCATGAGAGCATTTACAGGCAACTATTTTGTAGGTAGTAAGAAATCCTGCGAGAACCCTATGCAGCTTAGTAAAGGGACCCCTCAATGAATTGTATCTCAATTGTAATTTACCTTGAGCTCATATTTTGAAAGGTGAGTAATTACTAGGGGTGTGCAGGGGGGAAATGTTCATGTCATTTATGGGATTTTTAGTTTGGTTCATTCTTTAATTATTGTTAACATTTTGTTTTGGAGCACTGCTTCCAATATTGAACACTATTTTGCAGTCCTAACACTGGCATTCGTATCGGCCTCATGTGTCAAACAAGCTCATTTTCAAAATAATTACCACATATACCACTGTAAGTGGCTCAAAGTTTTGGCCGCAGCTTTATTCTTACAACTTTTAATTAATTCTCAATACAGCATATAACACTCAAATACTTTTCCCAAGCCCAGTAATCTCTTCAGTATCGAAACTAGCTCACCCATATTTCTATAATATTTGCCAAACACTAGCATGACCCACGGTGATATTGAGCCACACCTCAAATCATGGTGGTGCCACCCATGAGCAACCCAATTCTCTACTATGTCATCCCACAAAGTACCAAAAGCCTAATAGTATCTGGGGTCTATATGCCCGTTTTTTTTGCCACCACCAACTACCTAAGTTGTGACTTCCCCCACCCCCACAACACTAAGCTCCCCACCCCAGTCCCAAACCTCACACAGAAACTACATAAAATAGAAACAACAAACAACAAAAAGGACAGGATACTACAGGAAGGGAGGGAGGGAAAATTTGAAACTCACCTCCCATATTACCCACACACCACCTCAGATCCCTCCCAATATCCAAATATACTTGTGCCTGCCAAAATGCCCAGCAACATTCTTACCTGCAGCCCCACCCCATTTCTACCTAACAGCCAATCTCTGTCAGCCATTATCTACTACCACTGTCCTCTACCCTACCCTAACCAATCAATTCTCTCTCCCTTCTCATCTTACCACGTCTTCTCTTCCTGCAGCTTTTCCCCCGCACACACACTTCCCTCCCTTTCTTCTACCTTAACCATTCACCCCTCTCCCAAAGTCTTCTGGCAGAGGCCACTTTCAACCAATGTTATCCCCCTCCTAGCATTAAAGTGGGAAGGGTTCCTTTATTTCACAATAATGCACACTATTTTACAATATTGTACATTATTTTGCAATAAAGCGAATGCTACATACCTGTAGAAGGTATTCTCCGAGGACAGCAGGCTGATTGTTCTCACTGATGGGTGACGTCCACGGCAGCCCCTCCAATCGGAAACTTCACTAGCAAAGTCCTTTGCTAGTCCTCGCGCGCCCGCGCGCACCGCGCATGCGCGGCCGTCTTCCCGCCCGAAACCGGCTCGAGCCGGCCAGTCCAGTATGTAGCAAGACAATACACTTCAAGGGAAGACACAACTCCAAAGGGGAGGCGGGCGGGTTTGTGAGAACAATCAGCCTGCTGTCCTCGGAGAATACCTTCTACAGGTATGTAGCATTCGCTTTCTCCGAGGACAAGCAGGCTGCTTGTTCTCACTGATGGGGTATCCCTAGCCCCCAGGCTCACTCAAAACAACAACCATGGTCAATTGGGCCTCGCAACGGCGAGGACATAACTGAGATTGACCTAAAAAATCTACCAACTAACTGAGAGTGTAGCCTGGAACAGAACAAACAGGGCCCTCGGGGGGTGGAGTTGGATCCTAAAGCCCAAACAGGTTCTGAAGAACTGACTGCCCGAACCGACTGTCGCGTCGGGTATCCTGCTGCAGGCAGTAATGAGATGTGAATGTGTGGACAGATGACCACGTCGCAGCTTTGCAAATTTCTTCAATGGAGGCTGACTTCAAGTGGGCTACCGACGCAGCCATGGCTCGAACATTATGAGCCGTGACATGACCCTCAAGAGCCAGCCCCGCCTGGGCGTAAGTGAAGGAAATGCAATCTGCTAGCCAATTGGATATGGTGCGTTTTCCTACAGCCACTCCCCTCCTATTGGGATCAAAAGAAACAAACAATTGGGCGGACTGTCTGCGGGGCTGTGTCCGCTCCAGATAGAAGGCCAATGCTCTCTTGCAGTCCAATGTGTGCAGCTGACGCTCAGCAGGGCAGGAATGAGGACGGGGAAAGAATGTTGGCAAGACAATTGACTGGTTCAGATGGAACTCCGACACGACCTTTGGCAGAAACTTAGGGTGAGTGCGGAGGACTACTCTGTTGTGATGAAATTTGGTGTAAGGGGCCTGGGCTACCAGGGCCTGAAGCTCACTGACTCTACGAGCCGAAGTGACTGCCACCAAGAAAATGACCTTCCAGGTCAAGTACTTCGGATGGCAGGAATTCAGTGGCTCAAAAGGAGGTTTCATCAGCTGGGTGAGAACGACATTGAGATCCCATGACACTGTAGGAGGCTTGACAGGGGGCTTTGACAAAAGCAAACCTCTCATGAAGCGAACAACTCAAGGCTGTCCTGAGATCGGCTTACCTTCCACACGGTAATGGTATGCACTAATCGCACTAAGGTGAACCCTTACGGAGTTGGTCTTGAGACCAGACTCAGACAAGTGCAGAAGGTAATCAAGCAGGGTCTGTGTAGGACAAGAGCGAGGATCTAAGGCCTTGCTGTCACACCAGACGGCAAACCTCCTCCAATGGAAGAAGTAACTCCTCTTAGTGGAATCTTTCCTGGAAGCAAGCAAGATGCGGGAGACACCCTCTGACAGACCCAAAGAGGCAAAGTCTACGCCCTCAACATCCAGGCCGTAAGAGCCAGCGACTGGAGGTTGGGATGCAGAAGCGCCCCTTCGTCCTGTGTGATGAGGGTCGGAAAACACTCCAATCTCCACGGTTCTTCGGAGGACAACTCCAGAAGAAGAGGGAACCAGATCTGACGCGGCCAAAAGGGAGCAATCAGAATCATGGTGCCTCGGTCTTGCTTGAGTTTCAACAAAGTCTTCCCCACCAGAGGGATGGGAGGATAAGCATACAGCAGGCCCTCCCCCCAATCCAGGAGGAAGGCATCCGATGCCAGTCTGCCGTGGGCCTGAAGCCTGGAACAGAACTGAGGGACTTTGTGGTTCACTCGAGATGCGAAGAGATCTACCAAGGGGGTGCCCCACGCTTGGAAGACCTGGCGCACCACTCGGGAGTTGAGCGACCACTCGTGAGGTTGCATAATCCTGCTCAACCTGTCGGCCAGACTGTTGTTTACGCCTGCCAGATATGTGGCTTGGAGCACCATGCCTTGACGGCGAGCCCAGAGCCACATGCTGACGGCTTCCTGACACAGGGGGCGAGATCCGGTGCCCCCCTGCTTGTTGACATAGTACATGGCAACCTGGTTGTCTGTCTGAATTTGGAAAATTTGGTGGGACAGCCGATCTCTGAAAGCCTTCAGAGCGTTCCAGATCGCTCGTAACTCCAGAAGATTGATCTGCAGATCGCGTTCCTGGAGGGACCAGCTTCCTTGGGTGTGGAGCCCATCGACATGAGCTCCCCATCCCAGGAGGGACGCATCCGTGGTCAGCACTTTTTGTGGCTGAGGAATTTGGAAGGGACGTCCCAGAGTCAAATTGGAGCAAATCGTCCACCAATACAGGGAGTCGAGAAAACTCGTGGACAGGTGGATTACGTCCTCTAGACCTCCGGCGGCCTGATACCACTGAGAGGCCAGGGTCCATTGAGCAGATCTCATGTGAAGGCGGGCCATGGGAGTCACATGAACTGTGGAGGCCATGTGGCCCAGCAATCTCAACATCTGCTGAGCTGTGATCTGCTGGGACACTCGCACCCGCGAGACGAGGGACAACAAGTTGTTGGCTCTCGTCTCTGGGAGATAGGCGCGAGCCGTCCGAGAATCCAGCAGAGCTCCTATGAATTCGAGTCTCTGCGCTGGGAGAAGGTGGGACTTTGGATAATTTATCACAAACCCCAGTAGTTCCAGTAGGCGAATAGTCATCCGCATGGACTGCAGGGCTCCTGCCTCTGATGTGTTCTTTACCAGCCAATCGTCGAGATATGGGAACACGTGCACCCCCAGCCTGCGGAGTGCCGCTGCTACCACAGCTAGGCACTTTGTGAACACCCTGGGCGCAGAGGCGAGCCCAAAGGGTAGCACACAGTACTGGAAGTGGCGTGTGCCCACCTGAAATCGCAGATACTGTCTGTGAGCTGGCAGTATCGGGATGTGTGTGTAGGCATCCTTCAAGTCCAGAGAGCATAGCCAATCGTTTTGCTGAATCATGGGGAGAAGGGTGCCCAGGGAAAGCATCCTGAACTTTTCTTTTTCGAGATATTTGTTCAGGGCCCTTAGGTCTAGGATGGGACGCATCCCCCCTGTTTTCTTTTCCACAAGGAAGTACCTGGAATAGAATCCCAGCCCTTCTTGCCCGGATGGCACGGGCTCGACCGCATTGGCGCTGAGAAGGGCGGAGAGTTCCTCTGCAAGTACCTTCTTGTGTTGGAAGCTGTAAGACTGAGCCCCCGGTGGACAATTTGGAGGTTTTGATGTCAAATTGAGGGTGTATCCCTGCCGGACTATTTGCAGAACCCACTGATCGGAGGTTATGAGAGGCCACCTTTGGTGAAAAACTTTCAACCTCCCTCCGACTGGCAGGTCGCCCGGCACGGACACTTGGATGTCGGCTATGCTCTGCTGGAGCCAGTCAAAAGCTCGCCCCTTGCTTTTGCTGGGGAGCCGCGGGGCCTTGCTGAGTCGCACGCTGCTGACGAGAGCGAGCGTGCTGGGGCTTAGCCTGGGCCGCAGGCTGTCGGGAAGGAGGATTGTACCTACGCTTGCCAGAAGAGTAGGGAACAGTCTTCCTTCCCCCGAAAAATCGTCTACCTGTAGAGGTAGAGGCTGAAGGCTGCCGGCGGGCGAATTTGTCGAATGCGGTGTCCCGCTGGTGGAGAGACTCTACCACCTGTTCAACTTTTTCGCCAAAAATATTGTCCGCACGGCAAGGCGAGTCCGCAATCCGCTGCTGGAGTCTATTCTCCAGGTCGGCGGCACGCAGCCATGAGAGCCTGCGCATCACCACACCTTGAGCAGCGGCCCTGGACGCAACATCAAAAGTGTCATAAACTCCTCTGGCCAGGAATTTTCTGCACGCCTTCAGCTGCCTGACCACCTCCTGAAAAGGCTTGGCTTGCTCGGGGGGAAGAGCATCAACCAAGCCCGCCAACTGCCGCACATTGTTCCGCATGTGTATGCTCGTGTAGAGCTGGTAAGACTGAATCTTGGACACGAGCATAGAGGAATGGTAGGCCTTCCTCCCAAAGGAGTCTAAGGTTCTAGCGTCCTTGCCCGGGGGCGCCGAAGCATGTTCCCTAGAACTCTTAGCCTTCTTTAGGGCCAAATCCACAACTCCAGAGTCATGAGGCAACTGAGTGCGCATCAGCTCTGGGTCCCCATGGATCCGGTACTGGGACTCGATCTTCTTGGGAATGTGGGGATTAGTTAAGGGTTTTGTCCAGTTCGCAAGCAATGTCTTTTTTAGGACATGGTGCAAGGGAACAGTGGACGCTTCCTTAGGTGGAGAAGGATAGTCCAGGAGCTCAAACATTTCAGCCCTGGGCTCGTCCTCCACAACCACCGGGAAGGGGATGGCCGTAGACATCTCCCGGACAAAGGAAGCGAAAGACAGGCTCTCAGGAGGAGAAAGCTGCCTTTCAGGAGAGGGAGTGGGATCAGACGGAAGACCCTCAGACTCCTCGTCAGAGAAATATCTGGGGTCTTCCTCTTCCTCCCACGAGGCCTCACCCTCGGTGTCAGACACAAGTTCCCGAACCTGTGTCTGCAACCTCGCCCTGCTCGACTCAGTGGAACCACGTCCACGACGGGGGCGTCGAGAGGAAGACTCCCTCGCCCGCATCGGCGAAGCTCCCTCCGCCGACGTAGTCGGGGAGCCCTCCTGGGAGGTGGCCGCGGTCGGCACCGCACGCGGTACCGACATCGGGGACCTCAACCTGGGCAATGGGCCAGCCGGCGCCACGCTCGACGGTACCGGAGGCGCAAGCACCGCCGGTACCGGAGGGGTAGGGCGCAACAGCTCTCCCAGAATCTCTGGGAGAACGGCCCGGAGGCTCTCGTTCAGAGTGGCTGCAGAAAAAGGCTGAGAGGTCGATGCAGGCGTCGACGTCAGAACCTGTTCCGGGCGAGGAGGCTGTTCCGGGCTGTCCAGAGCGGAGCGCATCGACACCTCTTGGACAGAGGGTGAGCGGTCCTCTCGGTGCCGATGCCTGCTGGGTGCCGAATCCCTCGGCGACCCAGAGCTCTCGGTGCCGACACGGGGAGGAGACCGGTGTCGATGCTTCTTCGATTTCTTCCGAAGCATGTCACCGGAGCTCCCCGGCACCGACGAGGAGGACGTAGAATCCATCCGTCGCTTCCTCGGGGCCGAGACCGAAGAGGGTCGATCTCGGGGGGGCTGTACCGCAGGAGCCCTCAGGGTAGGAGGAGACCCACCCGAGGGCTCACCGCCACCAGCAGGGGAATGGACAGCCCTCACCTGCACTCCACTCGATGCACCACCGTCCGACGACATCAGGAGACGAGGTCCCGGTACCACCGACGTCGATGCAGCTATCCGATGTCTCGGCGCCGATGCAGAGGCCCGATGCCTCGACGATGCAAGGGCGGCCGAGGAAGATGGTCTGGACGCTGACGACGTCGATGCACTCGAAGATCCCGGTGCCGATGCCGACGAAGAGCCCGAGAACAACACGTTCCACTGGGCTAGTCTCGCTACCTGAGTCCGCCTTTGAAGCAGGGAACACAGACTGCAGTTCTGAGGGCGGTGCTCAGCCCCCAGACACTGAAGACACGACGAGTGTCGATCAGTGAGCGAGATAACCCGGGCGCACTGGGTGCACTTCTTGAAGCCGCTGGAAGGCTTCGATGTCATGGGCGGAAAAATCACGCCGGCGAAATCAAAAGCCGAAATGGCGAAAATTGAAGCACCAAAATTTAGAGGGAGAAAAATCTCGACCGAGGCCGAAAGAGGCCTACCCCGACGACGAAAGAAAACTTATCGGGGCAAAAAGCTGGAAGTACGGGGAGGATTGACACGAAACCCGGGGAGGGTTTCCGGAGCACTTCCCGCACTAGAAGAAAGCTTTTCCGAAGAAAAAACACGCTCAAAAAAAAAAAACTTTGGACGCGCGAGGTCGACTTTCCGGGGCTCGACACGGCGAAAAAACGACCGTACCGAGTGCGGACAAAAGAAGACTGGCCGGCTCGAGCCGGTTTCGGGCGGGAAGACGGCCGCGCATGCGCGGTGCGCGCGGGCGCGCGAGGACTAGCAAAGGACTTTGCTAGTGAAGTTTCCGATTGGAGGGGCTGCCGTGGACGTCACCCATCAGTGAGAACAAGCAGCCTGCTTGTCCTCGGAGAACGAGTACTATTTTGAAATAGTGCACACCCAAACTTTTTTCCAGTTTGGTTTAAAAATGATATAAAACAACATAGGGAATGGTGTTTGAAACAAATTCATGTCTCCAATAATTATATTGTAACATGCTAACACACAGGTCCTTATACTAAGCTGCGGCAACAAGTAGCCTTAGCTCACCCTTGTGCAGGCTTTTTCCGCAGCTGTAAAAATGGCCTTTTGGCATTCCTTGTATTAATGGCCATGCAGTAATGTTCTCCTATAGAGCCCAATTTATAGGCAGTGTGAAATTACAAGGAGGAAAAAGCCTCAAGAAGTTCCCAGCTACAATAATTATTGGGAGCATGGCTGCTTCATCATTGGCACAAAAAACCTCCTTGTAGAATTAAACAGCTCTTACAAAATGTCTTCAACAATACCTTTTCAATGCTATATCATAGGTTTGTAAACATTGTAAACATTATTGCTATATTCAAAAAGTACTTAGCTTGTGTGGTTCTTCCTCTCCTTTCATTTTTCAAAAAACAGACGTGACCAAAGGTGGCCAGTGTTTCGCGTGCCTGCATCACGGTCTAACGGTCAAGAATATTTTGAAAACTCCGTTCCTCTCTTGATGGAAAAAGGAAGAGAGGCAACACAAGCAAACAGTGGATCCAAAAAAATCCTCTCATAGATGGTGTTTCCCAAACAAGGTCTTTATTTTAAGACTTTGAAATATAGACCTTCTTTAGGGGTCATTTTTAATAATTTGAAATAAAGACCTTGTTTTTGGGTCACTTTTAATAATTTGAAATAAAGACCTTGTTTAGGAAACACCATTTGTGAGAGGATTTTTTTTGGATCCACTGTTTGTTTGTGTTGGCTTTCGTTTCTCCTGTGAAGAGATCACCCTCTGCTGGTGTTGGCTTCTTTAAAAGGAAGAGAGGAACAGAGTTTTCAAAATATTTTTGAACGTTAGACCCTGATGCAGGCAAACGAAACGCTGGCCACCGTTGGTCATGGTCTATTTTATGAGAAATGAAAAGACATACGTACCTATTTGGATACCTGGGACAACAAAAGTGCTATCCTTACTTTATCTGGTTTGCTATCTGAATATTGGTCTCAATGTCATTCCTATCTGATATTCAGTCATCACTAAACAAGGTTGTTCAGGGACAGCCACTATCCAGATATCAGCAGTGAATATCTGGATTTAATTCAGTCATGATGGATGATATTTTTAAAAACTGCTGACTGCCCTGCCCTGCTGAATAATGACCCGAATCTTCCCAAGAAGAAAACAGAAAAAAATTGGATAATACCAAATACATTCATAAATATCAAATCAAATCATTTTCCTACACATGGAAATAAAAAGCATGTTGCTTTTTTGTGACACTTCAGATACTCTGTGAATGCAGCTGTATGGATAAGGTATTCCATAAAGCTGGTTTTCCAGTTGAACAAGCACATATGGTCTTGTGTCTGCACCAGTTTTGTGCATGACTTTCAATGATGGAATAGCCAGCTGCCTCTGTGGTGAGGATCATATAACACAGTCAATGCATATATTTTATCATACTGGCAATATCTGTCATAGCTGGAAAAACTTAAAACTTGCTTCACAGTCCAGTTTCAAAATCTCATTTACTTTCAGGAAAATATTGGTCTAATTTCTACTTAACTTTCTGCACATAAAGAACTGTTTCATAAATTCTGCTCTAAATTCACATTGGGACTAATTTTTAACAGAGCATCTATTAAAATGTCAAAAAATGTTCCTGTTTTATAAAGGCAAAATAAGACTCCCAGAATTATTTATTTATTTATTGGGATTTATTAATGCTTTTATGAAGAGATTCACCCAAGTCAGTGATGTCCAAATGCTCTCACACAAACTTACTCCATCTCTGAAACAGATGAAAATAAATGCATGCACACATGTACTTTATAAAGTACTTGAGCACATCTTAACTCTGCCCCTGCCACATCACAAATGCCTACTCATATGCTGACTAAAGGTAGGTGCTGTGTTTCTCAGTGCCTACTTTCTAGACACATAAACACCATACAGCTTTATAAGAATTATTTTCCGTGTGTAAAGGATGGAAAATTCCTTATAAAATTACCCCTTTTAAGACTGCTAAGTAGATTATATTACATTATTCATCTAAATGCATTTTCTATTTGATATGAAAATTTATCATGGAAGAATGATGAAGCAGTCTGAAAATTCCACTTTCAGCTTAGAACATTAGGTCCCACAGTTCTACAGCTGTAAATGACTTTTGTGATCAAAATATAGACAGAAAGATATACTCACTTTTTTGTACTTAGTTTTGTGACAGAGAATCTTTGCTTCTGATTGCAAAAACATGGATCAGGCAGTTCTATTTAAGAGATTTCTGGGACCTATGAGACAAAAAACCCTAAAGAATTTCTAGGCTTCAGGTATACAACATGAACAAAAGTATAACAATTTGAAAAGTGCATAATGACAGCATTGGTATTTTACAGAATTGCCTTGGCAGTCTTAACACATAGAGGGGCATAATCAAACGGGGGCACCCATCTATAAGGGATCCCATCTCTAAGGATGGCGCCGTGAAAGGGCGGGGCAACCTGCATTATCAAAACAAAATGGGCGTCCATCTTTCGTTTCGATAATACGGTAGGGGACGGCCAAATCTCAACATTTGGGTCGACCTTAGAGATGGGCGACCTCGGTTTTCGCCGATAATGGTCCTCCTCACATGCCAGGACACCAACCAGGCACCCTAGGAGGCACTGCAGTGGGGACTTCACAAATTACTCCCAGGTGTATAGCTCCCTTACCTTGTGTGCTGAGCCTCCCAACTCCCCCCCCCAAACCCACTACCCACACCACTACCATAGCCCTTACGGGTGAAGGGGGCACCTAGATGTGGGTATAGTGGGTTTGTGGAGGGTTTTGGAGGGCTCCCATTTACCACCACGAGTGTAACAAGTAGGGGGGATGGGCCTGGTTTCTCCTGCCTGAAGTACAATGCACCCACTAAAACTGCTCCAGGGACCTGTATACTGCTGCGATAGACCTGACTATGGCAGTTGAGGCTAAAAAGTATTTTTAAACGTGTTTATTATGGTGGGAGGGGGTTAGTGACCACTGGGGAAGTAAGGGGAGGTCTTCCCTGATTCTCTCCGGTGGTCATCAGGTCAATTCAGGCACCTTTTTGAGTCTTGGTCGCAAGAAAAAGTGGACCAAGTAAAGTCGGCCAAGTGCTCGTCAGGGACGCCCTTCTTTTTTCCATTATCGGCTGAGGACGGCCATCTCTTAATCACGCCCCAGTCCCGCCTTTGCTACCCTGCCGACATGGCCCCGTGAACTTTGGCCATCCCCGCGATGGAAAGCAGTTCCGGACGGCCAAAATCGGCTTTCGATTATGCTGATTTGGCCGGCCTTGCGAGGACGCCCATCTCCCGATTTGTGTCGAAAGATGGGCGTCCTTCTCTTTCAAAAATAAGCATGATAGTGTGAGTTATGTGTATAACACTTATTTATAGGATTTGTTTATAAACTCAAGATGTGTATTGTGACAGGTCCAGGACCTTTCAGGCCGTGAAAGGGTATTTTTCTTTAAAAGGAGGCGGAACTTCAAGTCCCATAAGACCTTGCACAAGAGCTGTGGATGTAATGAGCCAAAGTTGGGGGCAGGAACTCCTTTAAACCTCCACAGGTTCTACCCAGTCAACAGGGCTCCCTAATTACTGACATAATAGGCACATTTTGTGCCATGACAACATGCCACAGCGGGGAGCTCTGGCTCCCTGATTATGGGTTATAGTTATAGGTAGTAAAGGAAATGGTAGTTCTCCTTTAGGTAACAGAAAACTACAACTCCTATAAGACTTGGAGCTAGTGTTATTGCCTCCAAGAATTCTGAAAGGGGAGGAAGAATTTGGAAAAAACTAGCCCAACTGAAAGAGATATGGAAGGAATGTCCTAGAAGGGTGATGCCAGGAAAGCCTATGAGCCCCAAGAAACTAGGCCCAAATTAGAAGAGGTTGGGTGGAGCTAAGCTACTTATTCTAATAGGGTACAACATGATTTAAGCCCTCAGATATGGATACATGGAAACCCCTTTTAAAAGGTTTCCATAGAAAGCTGGGAAGAAGGTAATGGAGGAAGATTCTGCAGCCCAGACAAAGGAGAAAATGCATGATCTGAGCAACTGCAGCCTGGAAAACCAGTGGGGGAAAATCCACAGAGGGACAAAAAGACAAGGTTCTTACCTTGAAAGTAGGGAGGGGTTCCCTTGTAATTTTTCTTTGCAAGTTTGATTTTGGATGTTTTTCTCTAAACGTGAGGGGTGGAGGACAGGACTGTAAGGTCAAGTTGAATGTTGTCCCATCCAGGGGGCAATAGCTGCTCAACTGAGTTCCTATTACCCATTAAAAAGGGCTCAATATCAATGCTTTTGCTTCATTATAAAGGAGTGATTTGAAGGGAGCATTACCCAACAGAGCTGGTTAGAGGAGGCTAAGGGAGGTTAAACTGCTTAAGGCTTGGGTGTGAAGAGAGCCTAATTTGCATATTCTCCCCTATACTCTAACCAAGTGTGTTTTTTGGTTGATATAGAAGAGCCAGAAGACTGTAGAAGTAAGAGAACACGTGTCTTATCCAAGGAAAGAGGGTCTGGATGGATGTCCAGCTGAAGAAATTTGGGAAATCACCTTGAGTGTATATGTGACTGGTAACGAGGACTACTGCTGCTAACCAGAAGGTAGAAATTGATAGCCTCAGTGTGTTAGTCTGAAGGACTGCTGGTTGGAGACCTTGTCACAACTTGGCTCCAAGAATCATTGTTGACCACAGGGTTTCATTACGGTATATGTTTGTTATTATGTACATACTTTAGGAGCAGCAGCATCCTATATAATAAAAAGAACCTCCAACGTTCTGAAGCTGATTGCGTGGACATAAGCCTTGAGGCATTCATGCTTCTGTCTCCCACTTCCGAATGCGTCGCCAACGACAATGCCCAATCAAAACATAGCAGCGTTCGGAACGTTGGAGGCGCAGTTTCAGACATTCGCCACACCCCCCCAAGGTCACCACTCCTCCACCCCCCCCCCAGGTTGCCACCGCTCCCCCCTCCACCCCTCCCAAGGTCGCAGCAGCCACTGCTCCACCCTCCACCCCCCACAGGTCGCCGCTGCTCCCCCTCCGTCCGACATCAGCTCAGCTGCCATTTACGGCCACTGCTGCTTCTCCTGTCGAGCAGCAGTGGCTGGTACAAAAGCAAAAATAAAAACCTGCAGAAATGCTTTCAAAAAGGAAGCATCCTGCATCCGCTCCGCCTCTCACCTCTCATGTCGCTGCGCTCCTCCGGGGTTCTCCTCCAGGGCCAGTGACGTGAGAGCCATGAGAGGAGGAGCGGATGCAGAGGTGACAGCCGATGGCTGCCTGTGGTGCCCCGCTTCCTTTTTGAAAGCATTTCTGTAGGTTTAATTTTTTTTTCCGACCGCTGCTGCTCGACAGGAGAAGCAGCAGTGGCCGGAAATGGCAGCTGAGCTGACGTCAGACGGAGGAGGGGAGCGGCGGCAACCCTGGGGGGGGGGGTGGAGGGGGGAGCAGTGGTTGCGGAGAGGGGAGGAGCAGTGGCACCCTGGGGGAGGGTGGAGGGGTGAACAGTTGTGACCTCAGGGGGGTGTGGTGGCGAGGGCGGCAGGGGTGGTGCCTGGGACAACGGAAGGGGAAGGGGTCCTGAGGCCAGAGGGGAGGGGGTCCAGAGACCTGAGAGGGAGGAGGAGGGGGAGGGGGTCCTGAGACATAGAGGGTGGTCCTGAGACCTGAGAGGAGGGAAGGAGGGGGACCTGAGAGGAGGGGGGAGGGGGACCAGAGAGGGAGGGGGAGGGGTCCTGCGACCACAGAGAGAGAGGGGGAGGGGGGTCCTGCGACCACATAGAGGGAGGGGGGAAGTATCTCTGGCACACACACACTCTCTCACACACACTCTCTCTCTCTCTCACACAGTCATTGTCTCTCTCACTCTCATACACTGTCTACCACACACTCCATGTCTCACAATGTATCACATTCACTCTCTATGAGTCACACAGTCACTCTCAAACACTCTCTCGATCTCATACACTCTCGCTCTCAGATAGTCTGTGTATCACACACATACTCTCTCACACTCTATCTGTCTCGCACACTCTCTCACACACACTGTATCTGTGTGAAACACACTCTCTCACACTCACTGTGGCTCACATACGCACTCGCACACACTCTCATTCTCACACACACTCTCATTCTCACACACACACACTCTCTTTGTCACACACACACACACACACACACACACACACATTCACTCTCTCTCACACACACTCTCTCAAACATACACACTCCGAGGAAAACCTTGCTAGCGCCCGTTTCATTTGTGTCAGAAACGGGCCTTTTTTACTAGTATTTTATAAATTGTGTAGATCTTGTTATACCTTTTATAAAATGCTAATGCTGTTTTTAAATACTAGTGGAGTGTTCCATGATCCTATTTACTGATATTTAAAATGTCTGATATACCCTATATAAAGTTACCTATTCTCTAAGACCAAAACTGTGAGTTTTTTTAGGAATTAAAAACTGTTACCATTTTTTTTATTATCCTATATAATAATTCTCACCTCCAACATTCTGAGGCTGCCTGGAACCGTGGTCTGCTAGGTGCTGTAGATCAAACTGACGTCATGAATCCCACTGATTGGCTGCGCCTTGGGTGAAGTCACAAAGCAAGCAAACCTATGAGATGCTGCAGGACGTTTAATAGACAGGAGTGGAAGTGAGCAAAGCAAGTCTATGGTAAGCAAGGAAGCCCATTGGTTAATCTCTGTTTCCACTCCCCTACATAGCCGTCATTGGTATACACTCAAAAACAAGCAAACCTAGGAGCTGCTGCTTCACATTGTCGTTTTTAAATTGTTGTTCCATCTGAAACAAGTCTAAAGCTGTTTCAACTGGATAGACAGTGCCTTAAAACATGGAGGACAAAAGGAGGGGGGAGACAGACCCTGCAACTGGGAGGGAGGGAGGGCGACCGACCCTGCAAATGGGTGGGAGGGAGGGAGGGGGGACCCTGCAACTGGGAAAAAGGGAGGGAGGAAGGAAGGGAGGGAGAGGGGACCCCCCTGCAACTGGGAGGGAGGGGGGACCCTGCAACTGTGAGACAGACAGGGGGGGGACAACAACCCTGGAACTGGGAGGGAGGGGGGACCCTGGCACATACTCTCATTCTCACACACACACTCGCACCCAGTCTTACTCTCTCTCTGTCACACATACACTCGCACATTCACTCTCACACAGTCACTCTCACATACACTCTCTCAAACATACACACTCTGAGGAAAACCTTGCTAGCGCCCCTTTCCTTTAAAACAGAAATGAACCTTTTTTTACTAGTTATTCATAAAGCTTTTGGGTCAGTATTCAAAAAATACATTTTTCCAGATAACAGCACCCCTGGATAAGTGCCACTGACTGGGATATTCAGAGACACTATTGTAATGGAAGTGAATTTTAAAGGTTGTTTTTCAACTCTGTCTTTGACCGAAAGTAACCTTTCTTGTAACTATAAAAAACAAGTTGGAATGCAGAAGAAGACACAGCTTTAACTAATTTGGTATGCAAAGGGGAGGATGGCTCTTATTTCCCAGGCCCAGCTTGGCCACCTGGACTTGAGAAAACATGTGACCACGTTCCCACAGATGTAAGCAAAGAAACATTCTGTAATTTTCCATATAAGCTTTCTGTAACTTTCCTTAGCTCTGGACATGGGCTCAGAGCCTGATAAAAGGGAAGGCTTGTCACAGCGGAGTCGGGGCTCATCTGTGAGTAACGTACGGATTGCGTAGAGGGTTTGTTTCTGGTCCCAAGCTCCTAGCTCTCACTGTGAACCGGGCCCCCCCCCCCCAGCTGATGATAAGAGCTTGGATGATGGAGACCAGTGATGATTGTATTTATAGTGTAATTAGTGTTTCCATAGCTACTGCAACAAATGCTGCCTCATGACTGAATCTTAACCAGTTTTCTCATCCAGAGGAGGAAGTTTCTGGATTAGGGAGTGGACTGCTGAACATGAGAGCATAAGAGATTCTAGTATGGTTGCCTAGATTTTATCACCACTACTTGTGGGCACAGCCTGAAGATGTCCTGAATAATCCAGTCTGCACTGATCAAAGACTTTTCAGGAAAGAATGGATAGCAGTCCTTTCTTGTGAGTGAAGTGTTTATGGAATTATTCCCTTAGGTGCGGTATTTTCTTGACAGGATGAAACCTTATTGTAAACCTTCACTATGATGTCATAAGTGCGCTCACTTGAAGGAACAGGCTCAGAAAAATGTCACAGTGCTTCCCCACAGAAATAATGATCAGAGCCTTTACCAAACCAAGGAAATTATTACAAATTAAAATTTATTTAAAATTAACTCAAAATTATTTCAGTATTTCAGTGGCTTTCATGTATTAAAATAAATTCTATTTCTTTTCTTTAACAGCAATCAATCCTAGCAACTTGGACCTACTTTCAATCAATACATCAGATAAGTATTCAACTTTTTTAACCTACAATATTGAGCAATAATGTTAGGATTATTCTTCTATGTAAAGGACTGATTCTTTGTGTTGTTTTTTTCCAGGTCTCACAGTCAAGAACCCAAAGGTAAGTATGTATGCAACCTTTTAATTGAATTAAGTCTTTTGTCCAAAGCTCGAGCCGGTAAGTACTTAGCTGCAAGACTGCTGCAAACCTTCCTCAGCCTTCTTCTCTTTCTTGCGTTGGAGCTCTTTCAGTCAGGATGATTACCGTGTTGTCTGTACCTGAACTCTAATTAAATAAAAAGGAACAAAAACCCTGTCTCCCTGACAAATATAGGCAGAAATTCTGGGAATTTAAGATAAAACTGCTGGTCAACTCTCTAATTTTAAACAATAAATAATTATTATTCCCTTTCTCTACTCTAACCTCACTTGTTTTCCCTCACTACTAATGAGAAGGCTATTGTTGGTTTGTAATTGCTCCTTCACAACCAGCTTCACTCACTCTCCATACCATACACGTCTCTCTCCCATACACTACCCACATCTGCAACTTCTCTCACCCTCTGGCATTCAAATTTTACACACCCCTGCAGCACCACTGTCATGCAGTAACTCCTCTCACTCACTAACACCCAAATTCCACTCACCTGCAGCACCACTAACATGCAGGTCTATCTCCCTCTTCTCACTAACATCAAAATTCTACACACACCTGCAGCACCACTGTCATACAGGTCTGACTCCTTCAGTGCCACAAGCTCCCCTCTCTTTCTTTCTCACTGACACCCAAATTCCTCACACACCTGCAGCACCCCTAGCACACAGGTCTGTCTCCCTCAGTGACACAAGCACTTCTCACACTCTTTTTCACTGACACCCAAGTTCCTCACACACCTGCAGCACCCCTAGCACACAGGTCTGTCTCCCTCAATGACACAAGCCCTTCTCACACCCTGACACCAAATTCTCCACACACCTGCAGCACCACTGTCATACAGGCAGGGTTGCCAGGTAGAAATTTTTTTTCCAGCCCAATCCGGGCCAGAAACCAGCCCAAAACCCGCCCAAACACAAACCCCGCCCCTGACACCCCCACCCCCCGCGTCACCGGCCCCGCCCCCGCCGTCACCGGCCCCGCCTCCCACGTCATCGGGCCCGCCTCCCCGTCATCAGCCCCGCCTCCCACGTCATCGGGCCCGCCTCCCTGTCATCAGCCCCGCCTCCACGTCATCAGCCCCGCCTCCCACGTCATCGGCCCCGCCTCCCACGTCATCGGCCCCGCCCAAAACGTCACTAACCCCGCCCAAAAACGTCACTAACCCCGCCCCCCGCGGCCGAAAAAAATCAAAAAGCCGCCCAAAAAGCCGCCCGGAAGCCTAAAAAAACGCCCAAAAAACCGCAACCCGCCGCGGGCAAAAATTTCCCGTGGCGGGGCGCGGAAAACCGCCCAATTGGGCGGTAAAACCGCCCACCTGGCAACACTGCATACAGGTCTGACTCCCTCAGTGCCACAAGCTCCATTGTCTTACAGCCTCGTCTCCCCTAGCAACAGCATCACAGCTTGGCCATCTGACCCATATGGACCAATCAGCTGCTGGCTGTCAGAATGTCAGCTAACTTTTTCAGTTTAGAATCTAGGCACATTCTCCATCTTGAAATACATTTTTCCCATTAAAGTATATGGGAAAAATGGATTTCCATACAAAATACATAGTAAATCACATTACAATTTAACAAAAATTGTACCACCATCCCAGTCACATTTTCCTGAATCCAGTCCATATTTTCTTTTTTTTAAACCATTAATATACACCATTTTACCCTATTTTCACCCAAAAAATGATAAAAATTTAACCAAAATTTACCAAAATTTCCACATGTATAAGGTCACATGTGCGCTCCCAAACCCCATCATCGGAATTTAAAAAAACACTTCCAGAGCAGCGCACGACGCTTCGCACTGGAAAAACCCCAAAAATCCCTTTAAAATTACTTTAAAAAAATTTCAAGTACTCACTTTCTCTAAACAGACCCCCCAACCATAAAAATATATATGTACACTTTGGAGAAGAGTCAGAGGTGTAGACACGTTTTGACATCAGGGGGAGCTGACTTTTGTAAATTAGGCACTGGTCAGACAGGCAGCAGTGCTGGTATTGTCCCTCAGCTGCAGTGACTGTGGCCCGCAATGATACCTCTGCTGCATCCCACCTACAAGGAAACTGGAAGTTACATTAGGAGGTGGGAGGTAGCAGAGGTCCCGGAACCTGCCAGAGCAGGCAGCCTGTCTTCTTAACTGCAAGTAAAATTATTCAAATTGTGACCATCACTTCAGGATCACTCCTTCCACTGGTAGACACTTTGTTTAAATTAGATGGGCATTTGTTTGTGTGGTGACTCTACAGGATGTGGAGCCCATTAGTCCTCCGCATTTTTATTTTTGGTGACAAGGGCCGCCAAAGGCAGCCTTTGCCCCAGAGCCTACATTCAAATAAGGCCAAACAGTTTATGAAATAACACAAAACCCTGTAAAAAAAAGGCACTAAAACCTATACAGAAAACTTACCACAACATAGCAGTTCTAATCTGCATATGAAAAGCTAGTACTATAAATATTACACTGGGCCCTAGATCACCAATATACATGCTACTGGGAAATTGGAACAAGCTGAACTGTTACAGATAACACACACTAACAGACACCTTCACCTCAGCTGCACAAGTAGGATATGGACAGACCCTCACTTGATACAAAATAGAGGACCACAAAAAACATGCAGACAAAAACTGAAATGGAGACCGCCCACACCCAAGAAATCCAGAATCTATAAGCAGGGCAATATTGGTAAAAGAGAAACAGAGATGTAATGTCCCCTGTATTTTTTATTTTTATTTTTTGTTACATTTGTACCCCGCGCTTTCCCACTCATGGCAGGCTCAATGCGGCTTACATATTGTATACATATTGTACCTGGGGCAATGGAGGGTTAAGTGACTTGCCCAGAGTCACAAGAGCTGCCTGTGCCTGAAGTGGGAATCGAACTCAGTTCCTCAGTTCCCCAGGACCAAAGTCCACCACCCTAACCACTAGGCAAAATAAAAATAAAAAATATATATACATTTTACAAAGCAGGCACATCTCAGTCCTTAAAGTTTGGGTTTTTTAAATGTTTTTATTTTGATGTATCTTCTACATTTGTCTGGGAATTTTTAATTTTTTAATTAGGCTGGTCCCAGTCTCTTTTCCTCTTTCCATTGGCCAGTCTTCTCCCAAATTCTTTTCCAGATTGGTCTTTCCATATCTCCTCTCACCTCTTGTCATCTTCATTTCCTTCTTTACATCTATGTGGCACTGATCTTCCATTTATGTTTCCCTACACCATACATTCTTTAATTGTGCAGAGTTTTCACTTTCTATGCTTTTCATATCACATCGTATCACTTTCAGGCTCATTTTCAAAAGAGAAGGACTCCCATCTTTCAGCACAAATCGGAAGATGGGCGTCCTTCTCACAGGGTCGCCCAAATCGGTATAATTGAAAGCCGATTTTGGGCGTCCCCAACTGCTTTCCATCGTGAGGGCGACCAAAGTTCACGGGGGCGTGTTGGAGGCATAGCAAAGGCGGGACTTGGGCGTGCCTAACACATGGAAGTTGTAGGGGTATTTACCTGAGATCTCACCTGAGCTGGTTTTGGTTACAGGCAGGGTATAAATTTTTGAAAATAAAAATAACAGATAATACTTTTACACAATTGCAAGTAGAATAAGCATCTCCAAAAGTTTAATTTAGGCAGAGCTTGGGAAAAGTTGCAATGTAGAAATATAATTAATTAAATACAGATGTACATGCATAAGGTTTAAGCACACAATTATGCATTTATTGATATAATCTGAGTAAGAAAAGTTTTGTGAAATCAGAGATCATTGTAAGAGGCACATGAAGGGGCATAATTGAACGGGGGCGCCCATCTATAAGGGTGCCCATCTGTAAGGACGGCACTGCGAAAGGGCAGGGCAACCCGCATTATCGAAACAAGATGGGCGGCCATCTTTTGTTTCGATAATACAATCGGGGACGGCCAAATCTCAACATGTAGGTCGACCTTAGAGATGGCCGTCCTCGGTTTTCGACTATAATGGAAACTGAGGACGGCCATCTCAGAAACGACCAAATCCAAGCCATTTGGTCATGGGAGTAGCCTGCATTAGTAGTGCACTGGTCCCCTCTCACATGCCAGGACACCAACCGGGCACCCTAGGGAGCAATGCACTGGACTTCACAAATTGATCCCAGGTGCATAGCTCCCTTACCTTGTGTGCTGAGCTCCCCAACCCCCCCCCCCCCAAAAAAAAAAAAGCACAACCCACAACTGTACAACACTACCATAGCCCTTAAAGGGTGAAGAGGGCACCTAGATGTGGGTACAGTGGGTTTCGAGTGGGTTTTGGAGGGCTCCCATGTACCACCACAAGTGTAATAGGTGGGGGGGATGGGCCTGGGTCCACCTGGCTGAAGTGCACTGCACCTACTAATACTGCGTGGAGACAAACAAAGTAGATCAATCAGTGATATGGTTAAAAACTTTATTTTCAGAGATTCGCCCGACACAGACTGAGAGATGCGACCGGACTTACCCTGTGTATTGAGCTGATGTCCTCACCTTGATTGAGGAAAGCACCCTGCTGGTTTTTTATGTTTCAATCTCATGTCCTGCTTGGACTATTAGCCCCTGACGCAGCCCTTGTGTGAAAATAAAGTTTTGAACCATATCACTGATTGATCTGCTTTGTTTGTCTCCACGTTGGATTTTGCAGATCGCTTGCCATCTTGTTTCTTAGGCCCACTAATACTGCTACAGGGACCTGCATACTGCTGTCAGGGAGCTGGTAATGACATTTGAGGCTGGCATAGAGGCTGGAACAAAATGTTTTTTAATTAGTATTTTTCGGTGGGAGGGGGTTGGTGACCACTGTGGGAGTAAGGGGAGGTCATCCCCGATTCCCTCCGGTGGCCATCTGGTCAATTCGGGCACATTTTCGAGGCTTGGTCATGAACAAAAAGGGACCAAGTAAGTTGGCCAAATGCTCGTCAGGGACGCCCTTCTTTTTTCCATTATCCGCCGAGATCGGTCATCTGTTAACCAAGGCCCCGTCCAACCTTCGGTACACTGCCAAAACACCCCCTTGAACTTTGGCCGTCTCGGCAATGGAAAGCAGTTGAGGCCAGCCAAAATCAGCTTTTGATTATGCCGATTTGGCCAGCCCTGAGAGAAGGCTGCCCCTCTCCTGATTTGTGTCGGAAGATGGGCGCCCTTCTCTTTCGAAAATGAGCTGGATAGGCACCTATGTTACCTTTGTAAAATATACTTCCAACAGCTGGGTTTTTTGACATCTCATTTAGGTACATTATTTTTATTGTACATTGCTTTGAATTGCTGTGTAACTAAAAGTGATTTCATTAAACCATTAACTATAAACCATAAACCATGCTAAGAACTTAACTCCCACACTCTTTACTCCTTGTTGAGATATTGTCATCATACACGGTGTGCAGCATTTTATTAATTCTAGAATGAAAACCAGTTTTGAACTTTTCTGGTTGCTTTCCATACACTTCCTTTCAGTTCCTTATTTCTCAGGCTGTAAATGAAGGGATTGAGCAGTGGAATTGCAGTTATATACACTAAAGTAAGCAATTTGTTAAGATCCATGGAGAAAGCAGACTTGGGTCTCATGTACACACCAATAGAGGTCCCATAAAATAATAGAACGACTGTGAGGTGAGAGGAACAGGTAGAAAAGGCCTTTTGTCTCCCCTTAGCAGAGTGGATTTTTAGAATAGCAGAAATAATGTACACATATGATATAATTGTTAATATTAATGGGGTAAAACCTATAAATGGACCTTCAATATAATTTATAATTTCAATGATAGAGGTCTCAGAACATGACAGAGTCATCAATGCTGTGATGTCACAGAAGAAATGGTTAATTTCATTAGAGCTACAGAAAGATGATTGTGACATGAAAGTAACATGAGGAACTGGATCTAGAAATCCAAACATCCAGGAAACACTGGCTAGTGTTATGCAGACATTCCTGTTCATAGTGATAGTGTAATGCAAGGGATTGCAGATGGCAACAAAGCGGTCATAGGCCATGGCAGTGAGAAGGTAGATCTCTGTACCTGTGCCGAATAGAAATAGATACATTTGAGTCATACACATCATGAAAGAGATGGTCTTATTCTGTGCTATGAGCACTGCTAACAGTTTAGGCACTGTGACAGTCACATAACAGATTTCTAGGAAGGACAAGTTGCTGAGGAAGAAGAACATGGGGCTATGCAGATGGGAATCGAAGCAAACTGTGAATATAATAAGAAGGTTCCCTGTCAAAGACATCAGATAAATAATCAAAAACAGAAGAAAAAGGAGGAGCTGTATCTCAGGAAACTCAGAGAATCCTAGAATGATGAATTCTGTCACTTTGGAGTGATTTGTCTTTTCCATTTCTCTGATTCAGATTAGCTGTTTGAACAAGAATAGGGAAAACAAAACAAAAAATAAAATGAAACATATGTGTCTAATGTGCATCATAATATTTCCTTATAATAAGTAATAACAGTTACTAGAGACTGACTAAAATTTGATTTTGGAATTGAATTCGGCCTGAAACACAGCAAAATTCATTCTCAGCATCTTTTTGTTCACAATGAAAAATATTGCTGCCTCTGTTCTATTTTGGCCAGACCTGCTGTTTATTTTGAGTTGAAGCTGGCCCCTCCCCACCTCCCACCAGGAGTAATATCCCTTCATTCCACCCCACCCCAACCTTGAGTAGCTCCCTGTCCTCCACTTATCCACCTATAGATTCCGCCCTTCCCCCAGGCCTTCCTAATAATCCCTGGTTTTCTAGAGGTGTAGCTGGGCGGAAACAATCCTCTTTCACTCCTGCTCATGTTGGATACCGCAATTTCTACCAACAATCTCTTGAGAGGTTGCTGCAGCCAATTTTGGATTGTAAGGTAGAGGTCATGGCTTCCATTGTGAGAACAGAGCAGGCCTACCTTACAATCACAAAATGGTTGCATCAATCTCTCACAAGACTGCTGCTAGAAGTTGCTATATTGATTGCAGAGCTGGCATGAGCAGTAGCAAAAAGGGATTGCTCCTGCCCCTACTACACCTCTAGAACACCAGAGGTAGGTAGGCCTGGGAGTGAGGGGAACTGATGGGTAGGGGGTAGAGAATGACAGAAGGACAATTTTTGTCCCTATCCCCAACTCATCCCTGTGGGTTCTGTCTCCATGCCCACCTCATTCCAACAGGCTCTGTCTCCATTCCCACTCCATCCCTAAAGGCTCTGTCCTCATCTTCATAAACCTCAAACACTTATGACTTTATATTTAAATCATTTTATTAAAGTATAAAAAGGAACAATATGCTGTGCAACTGTGGTTAATAAATCACAAATAGAAAACAATAATGAGTAACTATGATAACACCAGCACCCTCTACCCTTCCAACCACAACAATAGCTGATGTCTACTACCCCAAGAAATCCTAATCCACCCAGATTTTAAGCCCACTAAAGTCCCACCTGAAATAGGACTCCAACACGCCTCCTTGTAATTTTCATGAATTATGGAGTAAAACATCTCAATTCTGAGTTTCAAAAATCACAACTTAGACATTTTTTTCAAGGAAAACATCCATCTGCTGCTTTCTGCTGCTTTTGAGAATGCTTTGCAGCCCTATGCTCCCGGGCAGCTAGAATAATGCTGCTGGCAAGGTGGCATGCAAGCAGCGTTATTCTTTTACCATGGGATTCAGCAACCTGCAGTACTGAAATACCACAGGTTGCTGAATCCCACAGTGAATCAAGGGGTCCTATTTACTAAGGTGCGCTGGCATTTTTAGTGCTTGCTAAACATTAGTGTGCGCTAACCATGTAAGCACCCATAGAATTCCTACAGGTGCCTACATGGTTAGCGCACACTAATGTTTAGCACGCACTAAAAACGATAACGCACCTCTAACATGGCTTAGTAAACAGGGCCCAATGTGTGGTAAAAGATAACTCACCTTGATAACTCCTTCCCTACCACCACCACCACCACCTTAGTTATGGTTTATAGTTTATTAGAGGTTTCTATACTGACTATCTGCAGAACAAGTCTAGGTTGTTCCCAAAATTATAAAATGTGTTAAAAGAGGGGAAAAGAAAATTACAATTTAAAATAGGAAATACACATTCAGAGAAGCACAAATCATAAAAGGTAAAACTAAACTGAAGACCCTCTCACAGAGTCTAGAAAACCCATGGCCTACAGTCAGTCAAAAGCAGTGCTAAAAAATGAGGTTTCAAATTTGTCTTGATGACATTAAATGACAGTTCAGCACACAGACAAAAGGGAAGGTTGTTCTACAAAAAAGGGGCTAGAAAGAAAAAGGCACTATTCCTGGTCCACTTCCATTTTACCGGAGAGAGACCAGAAAGCACCAGGCGATGATCATTAATTGAACGTAAAATCTGGGCAGAGGACTTGAAAACAGATTTCAAGATCATGGATATATATGAGGTGAGAAAGTAAAGTGAGAATCAAGAATGTCAGTAAGGTAATGAAAAGATGACACAGTAGAAATAGAAGAGCCAAAGAGAGAAGGCACCAGATCTAAAGGGAAGGCATGACCAGAAATCCAGCATGCAACTGTCGTTCCTGGATTCAACACAAGAAAATTTTGGGAAAGACAATACACAACTTCCTTGAGGCAGGATTGTAAGGGTTGAAGGTCAATAGAGGAGTCATCAGTGTAGTGTATTAGCACATTGTTATCTGCATAATAGTAGGTGCTGATGTTAAAAGACCGTATTAGAGTGGCGAGTGGACTGATGAAGATGTTAAAAAGAACAGGAGCCTTTTGGAACATCACAGGTCAGAGGAAAAGATGTAAATGAGTGTGATGAGATTAAAACAATAAAGGAGTGATTGTCCAGAAAATAAGAATCACTGCAAGCCTGTCGAATAATAGGGAATGGTGTACCAGATCGAAAGCAGGTGATATGTCAAATAAGATTACTAAAGCAGCGTAACCTAAATGCCTGTGAAGCTCACTGAGAAAAGATGCGAGGATGGTCTCCATACTATGAGTGCACCTGAACCCAGGTTGCCAAGGTGAAGGGAATTGCTAGGTTCAACATGAGAGGGAAATTGATGGTAGACTATTTTTTCAGTGAGCTTGGAAAGAATTGGTAGGTTAGTGATTGAGCGATAGTTAACTAGTGAACTGGTATCAAGAGAATGTTTCTTCTGAACAGGGTGCACAATGGCAGATTTCCAATGAGAAGAAATGGTGCTAGAGGATAGGTTCTGGTTAACAATTTGAAGCTCGAATGAAAGTAGACATAAGTGATGGAGCTTTAACCATTTAGGGGGAACTAGATCAAGTAAATAGGTGGCCATATTCATAGATGTATTTATTTTTGAGGGAGAGGCCAAGGGGGGGAGTGGGGTTGAAAGAAGTCCACAAGAAGGAGGGACAGGAAGGGAGAGACTATTTGAAGGGCACAGAAGGGACTCCCACAAGGTGGCAATCTTGGAGACAAAATACTGTGCAAATTGATAAGGAGAGAGTATATAATCTACAGTGTTGGCTTCAGAATAGGTGGCATTGGTCAGCTGCATGCAGACTGCAAACAAGGTGAGCCAGTTGATGTAGTGTACCTAGATTTTCAGAAACCTTTTAATAAAGTTCCTCATGAGAGACTCCTGAGAAAATTAGAGTCATGGGATAAGTGGCAAGGATCTGGTATGGATCAGGAGTTGGTTATTGGACAGAACACAGAGGGTAGGGTTAAATGGTCATTTCTCTCAGTTAAGGGGCGTGATCAGTGGAGTGCCAAAAGGATCAGTACTGGGACCGGTGCTATTTAACATATTTATAAATGATATGGAAATTGGAATAATGAGCAACTTGATTAAATTTACAGATGACACAAAACTATTCAAGGTTTTGAAAACATGTGCGGACTATGAAATATTGCAGGAAGACCTTGGGAAATTGGAATACTGGGCATCCAAATGGCAGATGAAATTGAATGTGAACAAATGTGAGGTGATGCACATTGGAAAGAATAATTTGAATCATAGTTACCAGATGTTAGGGTCCACCTTGGGGGTCAGCACTGAAGAAAATGATCTAGGTGTCGTAGATAATAATCATCTTCTGCTCAGTGTGTGGCGGTGGTGAAAAAAAGCAAACAGGTTGCTAGGAGTTATTAGGAAAAGGATGGTGAATAAGACCAAAAATACTATAATGCCTCTGTATCACTCCATGGTGTGTTCTTTTCTGGTCACCGTATCTCAAAAAGATATATTGAAATTAGAAAAAGTTCAAAAAAGAATGATCAATATGATAAAGGGAATGGATCTCCTCTCGTATGAGAAAAGGTTAAAGATATTAGGGCTCTTCAGCTTGGAAAAGAGATGGATGAGGAGAGAGATGATTGAGGTCTACAAAATCCTGAGTGATTTAAAATGAGTAGAAGTAAATTGATGTTTTACTCGTTCCAAAAATACAAAGACTGGAGAACACTCAAGGAAGTTATATGGAAGTACTTTTAAAAGAAATAGGAGAAAATATTTTTTCAAGGCAAACACATAAGCGCTGGAAATCTTTGCTAGAGGATGTTATAACAGCGGTTAATGTATCTGGGTTTAAAAAAGGTTTGGTCACGTTCCTGGAGGAAAGGTTCATAGTTTGCTATTGAGACAGACATGGGGAAGCAAATGCTTGCCCTGGGATTGGTAGCATAGAATGTTGCCACACTTTGGGTTTCTGCCAGGTACTTGTGACCTGGCTTTACCACGTTGGAAACAGGATACTGGGCTAGATGGACCATTGGTCTGACCCTTTATGTCTACTCTTATGTTCTTATGAGTTGGAGGAACATAAAATGATATTAAAATACTAGGTTTTCTTAGCTTTCTTGATCTGGTTGTATTAAAATCCTTGCTGCACCCTGAAGAGTTGAAGGGCTTCAATGGTGTGAGATTAGATTTTCTCCAAAGTCTTTCTATCCTCTGGAGTTAACATTTTCACAGACGAAGTCTGTAATAATACTAGAGTTGTTGACACTGTGAAGAGAAATGAGAACAATGAAGATGAGCAAGAGTATCCATAAGAGTATGAAGCTGAGAGTCCCAGAATTGAACATGTTCTTTTAATAAAAAGAAAGAAAAATCCTGAGGAAAAGAGGAGGAGAATGGGGAAAGACCATCGAGGTCCAATAACCAGTTGGGGAAGAACGTTGGGAAGAGACAGGGAGGGAAAGAATAAATGAAGCAAAAAGGTGATCAGACCAGGATAAAGAGATGCCCAAACAGTTAGATAGCTGGTAGGTCATATGTTTGGGCAAGATAATCAAGGCTAGGTTGTGACCTGCTGAATTAGTTGGGAAGGTCACAAGCTAATGCATCTCTAAATCAGATAAGAAAGGGGGAGGGACCAAGATAGCTGCTGATGGATGGTAACATTGTTGAGGAGCTCCTGCTGCACTCCCCTATTCCAATTGGGAAATGCAAGGGCCAGGTGAAGCATAGTCATCCCCCAGACCTGAAGGGGACTGACCTTGTACAAATGAGCATTGCTCATTTTTCAGTGGCTTTCAGCTGAGGCACTCCTGGGCTTGAATCAGGGCTTAATAAGGGGCTAATATTGGGTATGACTTCCTTTAGAGATCCCAACAACTTGATAAGCCCTGACCAGCATTCACTTCCTCTAATGCCAGAAGAGGCCTCTGGACATATGCTGCAGTTTCCTGTAGCAGCATGAGAGCGGTCTTGCGGTTCTACTTTAGGTGGCACAGTTGTGGAACATCACTCAGCTGAACTGAAGCTTGGAACCACTCCCAGTATGCCAGGAACCTGGATACAGTAGGTTTTTGCTGGGTTTTGGAAGGTTCACACTTTCCTCCACAAGTGTAACAGTTAGGGGATTATTGGCCTGGGTCCATTTCTCCACAGTGTACTGCACAGACCACTAGGGTACTCTGGGGACCTACTTGCTGCTCTAATAGGGCTGGCTATAACATCTGAGGCTGTCATAGAGACTGGTATGCATTGTTTCTTTCACATCTTTCGGGGGTGGGGGGGTGGGAGGGGAGTCAATGGCTACTGGGGAAGTAAGGCAGTCATTCCTTTATTCCTCCAGTGGTCATCTGGTCACTTAGGGCACTTTTTTGTGGCTTAGTTGTTATTAAAGCAGGTCTAGATCAAAACGTCTTAGTTTTATTCCTGGATATTTTTATATTGTTTCATTATGGCTGAAAACCCATAATGAAACAATCCTGCCCTTAACACACTCTTGACACACATCCCTTGAAATTTGAACACATTAGAGATGAACCGCATAGAAAATAGCCTGGAAAATGGTTTTCAAAAATACTTATTTGGACATTTTGGTGAGAAAAACATCCAAATGCTGCTTTATGTCATTTTTAAACATTTTTCTTTTCAGAAAATGAGACCCTATCCCTCAAATTCTATATAGTGCAACTTGCGTTGTGCATGCAAATCTGAGTATATTATGAATTTGTGTACACATCTCAATTGGTTAACGAGCCAATCAGTGATGATAATTGGATGTTAACAAGTAATTATCGGCACTATTTAGAATTTATGCGCACTACTCTCTATGCATATTCTACCACATAGATCTCAGCAGGGGCCTGGCCCAGGGCCGTGCCAATGCGGTAAGCCAGGTAAGCAATGCAGGGGGGGGCGCTGCTGCCCTGCGGTCCCTGCCTTCCACTCACTTGCAAAATCTTTTAGCTGAAGTTGCGATCGCCCCTGCCCTCCTTTTCATGGCAAACCGGAAGTGAAAGCAACAGCAGTATTCACTGAGGCAGGCAGGCTCTTCAAGTTATTTTAAAGAATGCAACCAAATTGCTATATATGCTGTGGTTTGGGGCTAATTCCTCACTCAGGGTGAGCTTCAGAGCTTGAACCGCATTCAAATTAAAGACAACCTGAAATTTTAAAAGTGCTAAAAATAAGTTTTTAAAGTATTTGTATTAAATCTAATTGCAGAATTCAGGTGCTGGGAGTCTGTACTTGGTTGTCATATGCTCAGATTTGTTTAAATCGTATGCAAATTAGTCCGTTTTTGGGAGGTTCTCATTTGCATATTTATGAATAAAAAATGATGGAAGTGTTTACAGCCTTAATGTTAGGGCATGGCTCTGATCAAAAGTGTGAAGTTTGGTCCAAAAACGAAGGGTTTATCTACTGTTTTTTACTAAAAATTCCCATTACAGTGTCTGTATGTTAATCTGCATTCAAATAGAGCTCTCTGATTGGATGATCAGCTTTTGTTAGAAATCTGCCCGAAGGGAACAGAGTGAGACAGCAACTGACTGTCGGTTTGGCCAAGAGAGACATGCAGCTGTGAGTTCCTGTGTGTGTTGACTGAAATTATAAAAGACTGCCAGATTATGTGGTAAATGAGAAAATATGAATGAAAAGAAGTTGGTGGAGATTGAAGTTTGAGATTTCTCTAGTGAAAAAGGATCTGAATATTTCAGGATTACTTGAAGTTTATGAAGAATAGAAAAGGGTGAATTTCAGTTTAAGAGTGTTTAAATCCTATAAACTATATAAAGGCTAGGTAGATTTAAGTGACTGTAAGCAAGGAAACCTTAATATTTAATCTGAAATAAATATTTGATCTGAGATAGTTGATCAGAGACAAATGTTTGATCTGAATTATATCCTTTGGTGCAAAGGAGATTAGAAAAAGAATCTTTGGAAACAGAGGATTTTGCTCACATTTTGAATTAGCATTCCTATTTTGAGTTGGAAATCTTTGAAGTGTTATGAAAATACATTTTGCTTTAATGAAATTGCTAAACTTTAGAGTCAGAGACTTATCAATGAGGGATACATACAGTGCTATTTTTTTCCTGAGGTCCAGTTTACTTGCCTGCTCCCTTCTGTTCCTGCTCTGCTAGACGGAGGGGGTGGGGGCGCCAACTGATAGTCTGCAGGGGGGCACCAGAGACCCTAGGCACGGCCCTGGCCTGGCCATGAGAAGGGCATGGGTGGGTCATGTGCTTTCCTAGAATTTGAATGCAGTGTTATAGAATATGCCTGTTCTGTGCATAATTTAGGTGTCAGCATTTACACCAGGTTTTCATTGGTGTAAAGGACCATACCTAAATATAGTCATAAAAAATGGGTGTTGGGTGTATTCTATAAACTATGACTAGATTTAAGTATGGTCTATAAACCACGCCTAAATTTAGGTGTGGTTTATAGAATATGCCTAGCGCTTTTTTCAGTGTTGATTTTTTTAGGCATGATATATAAAATCTAGCCCTAAGTGTCTTAATTTGAGCTTTTTGAACTTTCCTAAAAGTGATTTGGTGCCTCTTCTGGATATGCTGAGACATTACTATAGAGAGGTCTTGAAAGTCCCTCCAGAGACTTTTCCTCCTATTACTAAATCATTCTGTATACCATCTAAATATTTGAAGAAAGATAAACAGGATTTAAGTTTGGAAGTTGTTTCTGTGGATAGCCTGAATGTTACTGCTATTTTAGTGGACTCTGAAGTGGAGGCTTTTCTCATAGCAAATTTTTGGTGACTTTTGCCTTGAAAGTAAAGTCCATAAATCATAAGCCCTGCTTATCTCTGGAGATAGGTAGCATAAAATCTTGCTACTTTTTGGGATTCTGCCTAGTACGTTATTTATTTATTTGTTTGTTTGTTTGTTTGTTGCATTTGTATCCCACATTTCCCACCTATTTGCAGACTCAATGTGGCTTAAAATAATATATCATCATAACAGCGCCAATCAAGAGTAGATAAACAATTGGTTACATAAAGAGCAAGTGAAACATAATGGTTAAAATCAATACAATGAGGGTCCCAAAAAACAACAAGGCAAATGATCTGCAAAATCCAATATGGAAAAGAAAGCCAGCAGATCAATGTCACAACAAAAAGATTTTATTGAAGATACACAGATGTGTCCATCTGTGTATGCTAGAGACCACAGGATTCCCGTTTGAGCCGGTTTTTTCTTGACTTTTATGCACCATATTTGCCCCTTTACGAAGGTTTCAAATTAGCCCCAGACGCAGCCCTAGGTGGGCGAAACACGGCCTGTGTCGGGCGATTTGTTCATACACGGTATCTTCAATAAAATCTTTTTGTTGTGACATTGATCTGCTGGCTTTCTTTTCTATAATCAATACAATAAATCAAAAGGCAGACGGATTATTAAGTAATTGGTGATGTATTGGGAAATTCCCATTATTGATTATTATGGGAAGTCTTGTTATAAAGGAAATGGATATAATCAATTCAATAAATCAGAAGGCAGTCAGATTATCAGGTAATTAGTGATGTGTTTGATTTCCAATTATTGATTTTTATGGTAAGTCTTGTTATAAAGGAAAGTCTTTAAAGATTTTCGAAAGTTGATGAGGTCATGAATATTTTTCAGATCTAGTGGTAATGCATTCCACAGTTGTGTGCCAATGTAAGAAAAACAGGACGCGTGTACTTGTTTATACTTTAGACCTTTGCAGCTGGGGTAGTGAAGTCCCAAGAATGTGCGTGCTGATCATTAGAGAGCTGCATGGGAGCAGGGTTTATGGGAATCCTATGGCTACCACAGGAATCCTGCAGGGATCCCCTCCAGGACCACAGGACTCCCACAGGAATCTTCTCAGGGTCCGCGGGAATCCCATGGGGATGGATGCAGGTCCCGCATGGCTCCCATGGTAGTGTATCACCAAGCCAGCTACATCCCTATCCTCAGCACTGCCTCACACTCCTCTTCTTTGGCGATCGGGCTCTGCAGAGATTTAAGCCGCATGGTGCAGGAAGTTGGGAAAGTCTCATAGGACTTCAGACCACGAGACTTCCTCAACTTCCTGCACCATGCAGCTCATATCTCTCCAGAGTCCTTTCGCCATGCAGAGGAAAAGGAGGAATTTGAAACAGAGTTGTGAGCAATGGTTGGAGTGGGTCCACGAGAAAGATTGAGGGGAGGATGGAGGGGGGCCGCAGAGATACTGGGTGAAGGCTGGGAAGGGGGTGTGAGAGAAATTTGGCAAAGATTGGGGAGGGGGGCATGAGAAAGGCTGAGGGGCATGATAGAAGCTGGGGTGTGGGAGGAACTGTGGGCATGAGAGAGGCTTGGGAGGGGGGTATAAGAGAAAGTGGGTAAAGGCTTGGGAGGGGGTATGAGAAAGGTTGGGGGCATGAGAGACTCAGACTACAAAGGTAGGAAAATATTTTACTTTATTTATCAATTAGACCATGTCAAGTTTGGGAAATGTGCATCTCTGACATCTTTCATTTCCAGATCAATGGCATAGGTTGGGTTATTTTAGTACAGGTGACAGGCGAGGATGGAGGAAATTACTTGTGGGGACGGGTTAGATTCTAGCGGGGATGGGTGGGGACAGGTTAGATTCCTGCAGCGAAGGGTTAGATTCTGGCAGGGTCAGGTGAAATTTCTATCCCTGAGGAGCTGTCTACTGCATATGTGATATAGATTGGCCTCTGTTAAAAACGGGATACTGGGGTAGATGAACCTTTGGCCTGAACCAGTATGGCAACTCTTATGTTCTTATGAGGAAGATTAAACATCAGATAACTGCTTGTTTGGATCTGGAGACTGCATCACTGATTGTTCGGGCAATTGCACTTATATTACTGGTTTTACTTTTAATTTTTTTATTTGATCTAAAGCACCAGTAATATAAGGAGGAAATAGGAAAAAAGTTATTTTGCTTGGCTCCTGTTTTCACATATTTGCTAATTACATTGGTAAACAATGTTACTCACACGTGAAGGAAAAATGAAAAGAAAAAAAAACAACAAACAATTCAGGTCCCTAACTGATGCCACTTTTTTTGAATGCTTTGGTTTGTAAAATTGTTGTTTCTGTGGTGTATGTGGTGAAATGCATAGGTTTTTTATTTTACCATGGCTTTACAAAAGGCTCCACGTTCAGGGGTCCTTTTACCAAACTCTGGTAAATCGTGGCCTTAGCATGCCCTTATGCAAGTTGTCTCATGCTAAGACCGTTTTACCACAACCAGAAAATGGCTGAACTTCTATTTATTAATTGCCATGCGCTATTGATGCCATTAGCGCCTGGCCATTAAAAAATAATACCATGAGAGCATTTACAGGCATCTATATTGTAGGTAGTAAGAAATCCTCTGAGAATCCTGTGCAGCTACTAGGGGTGTGCAGGGGGAAAATGTTCATGTCATTTATGGGATTTTTAGTTTGGTTCATTCTTTAATTATTGTTAACTTTTTGTTTTGGAGCAGTGCTTCCAATATTGAATACTATTTTGCAAAGTGCCCTAACATTGGCATTTGTATCGGCCTCATGTGTTAACTCAAACAAACTCATTTTCAAAATAATTACCACATATAATACCATTGTAAGTGGCTCAAAGTTTTGGCCGCAGCTTTATTCTTAATACTTTTATTTAATTCTCAATACAGCATATAACACTCAAATACTTTTCCCAAGCCCAGTGAGCTATTCAGTATCGAAACTAGCTCACCCATATTTCTATAATATTTGCCAAACACTAGCATGACTCATGGTGATATCGAGCCACACCTCAAATCATGGTGGTGCCAGGGGAGTATCTGTGTGGGGCAACAGAGGCCTGGACCCCGCAGATTTCGCCCTGGACCTCCCTACCGCCGTCAACCCTCCCCCGCCATCACCTACCCCTGCCGAGGTCCGCTTCCTCCTGCCTGCCGGTGCAGGACGTCAACGTGCTGCGACATCAGTCCGAAACTGGAAGGGAAGGGATGCAGCTTTTAACAGCACAGCACAAGGAAGAAAACTTAAACAAGACCTCGGCTGGGCTGGCGGGGGTTGGGTCCCCCACCAACTGAAGTAAAAGGCACCGGCAGGCAGGAGGAAGCGGACCTCAGCGGGGGTAGGTGACGGTGATGGCGACGGCGGGGGGGCGGCAGCGGCAGTAGCCAGGGGGGGCTATAATGTGCCCCCTCACTCTAGCCCCTGCCCCCCTACCGCTGAACCTCAGATACGCCCCTGGGTGGTGCCACCCATGAGCAACCCAATTCTCTACTATGTCATCCCAGAAAGTACCAAAAGCCTAACAGTATCTGGGGTCTATTTGCAGTTGTGACTGCCCCCACCCCCACAACACTAAGCTCCCCACCCCAGTCCCAAACCTCACACAAAAACTACATAAAATAGAAACAACAAACAAAAAGGACTGGATATACCAGGAAGGGAGGGAGGGAAATTTTGAAACTCACCTCCCACATTACCCACACACCACCTCAGTTCCCTCCTGATATCCAAATATACTTGTGCCTGCCTAAATGCCCAGCAATATTCTTATCTGCAGCCCCACCCCATTTCTACCTAACAGCCAATCTCTGTCAGCCATTATCTACTACCACTGTTCTCTACCCTACCCTAACCAATCAATTCTCTCTCCCTTCTCATCTTACTGCGTCTTCTCATCCTGTAGCCTTTCTCCACACACACACTTCCCTCCCTTTCTTCTACCTTAACCATTCACCCCTCTCCCAAAGCCTTCTGGCAGAGGCCACTTTCAACTAATGTTATCCCCCTCCTAACAGTAAAGTGGGAAGGGTTCCTTTATTTCACAAAAATGCACACTATTTTACAATATTGTACATTATTTTGCAATAACGAATACTATTTTGAAATAGTGCACACCCAAATGTTTTCCAGTTTAAAAATGATATAAAACAACATAGGGAATGGTGTTTCAAACAAATTCACATCCCCAATAATTATATTGTAACATAGATCCTTATTCTAAGCTGCAGCAACAAGTGGCCTTAGCTCACCCTTGTGCAGGCTTTTTCCGCAGCTGTAAAAATGGCTTTTTGGCATTTCTTGTATTAATTGACATGCAGTAATGTTCTCCTATAGAGCCCAACTTATAGGCAGTGTGAAATTACAAGGAGGAAAAAGCCTCAAGAAGTTCCTGGCTAGAATAATTATTGGGAGCACGGCTGCTTCATCATTGGCACAAAAAAACCTCCTTGTAGAATTAAACAGCTCTTACAAAATGTCTTCAACAATACATTTTCAATGCTATATTATAGGTTTGTAAACATCATTGCTATATTCAAAAAGTACTTAGCTTGTGTGGTTCTTCCTCTCCTTTCATTTCTCAAAAAACAGACTGTGACCACTGGTGGCCAGCATTTCATTTGCCTGCATCAAGGTGTAACGGTCAAAAATATTTTGAAAACTCCGTTCCTCTCTTGATGGAAAAAGGATAACTGCTGCAGTCATCTGAATATTTCCCTTAACCGCAGCTATTTGGTGCACCACAGTAAAATAATATTCAGTGAATAAGTCCACTGAATATCATTATAGATTGCCTCAGCAGTGCCAGTGCTGTGGTGGATGGTGCAGAACTGCGATGGAATTTGTAGGTATCCGAGTAGAGGGAATATTCAGTCCGTTATCGGGATACCTATTTGGATACCTGGGACAACAAAAGTGCTATCCTTACTTTATCTGGTTTGCTATCTGAATATTGGTCTCAATATCACTCCTACCTGATATCCATTCATCACTAAACAAGGTTGCTCAGGGACAGCCACTATCCGGATATCAGCAGTGAATATCTGGATTTAATTCAGCCATGATGGATGATGTTATTAAAAAATGCTGACTGCCCTGCCCTGCTGAATAATTACCTGAATCTTCCCAGGAAGAAAACAGAAAAAAATTGGATAATACCAAATACATTCATAAATATCAAATTAATCATTTTCCTTCACATGGAAATAAAAAGCATGTTGCTTTTTTGTGAAACTTTATAATCTGTGAATGCAGCTGTATGGATAATGTATCCCACTGGTTTTCCAGTTGAACAAGCACATATGGTCTTGTGTCTGCACCAGTTTTATGCATGACTTTCAATTATGGTATAGCCAGCTGCCTCTGTGGTGAGGATCATACAGCACAGTCAATGCATAGATGTTATCATACTGGCAATATCTGTCATAGCTGGAAAAACTTAAAACTTGCTTCACAGTCTAATTTCAAAATCTCATTTACTTTCAGGAAAATATTGGTCTACTTAACTTTCTGCACATAAAGAACTGTTTCATAAATTCTGCTCTAAATTCACATTAGGACTAACTTTTAACAGAGCGTCTATTAAAATGTCAAAAATGTTTCTGTTTTATAAAGGCAAAATAAGACTCCCAGAATTATTTATTTATTGGGATTTATTAACCGCCTTTATGAAGAGATTCACCCAAGTCAGTGATGTCCAATTGCTCTCACACAAACTTACACCTTCTCTGAAACAGATGACAATAAGTGCACGCACACATGTACTTTATAAAGTACTTGAGCACATCTCAACTCTGCCCCTGTCACATCACAAATGCCTACTCATATGCTGAGTAAAAGTAGGTGCTGTGTTTCTGTGTGCCTACTTTCTAGACACATAAACACCATACAGCTTTAAAAGAATTATTTTCCGTGTATAAAGGATGGAAATTTCCTTATAAAATTACCCCTTTAAGACTGCTGAGTAGATTATATTACATTATTCATCTAAATGCATTTTCTATTTGAGATGAAAATATATCATGGAAGAATGATAAAGCAGTTTGAAAATTCCACTTTCAGCCTAGAACATTAGGTCCCACAGTTCTACAGCTGTAAATGACTTTTGTGATCAAAATATAGACAGAAAGATATACTCACTTTTTTGTACTTAGTTTTGTGACAGAGAATCTTTTCTTCTGATAGCAAAAACTTGGATCAGGCAGTTCTATTTAAGAGATTTCTGGGACCCATGAGACAAAAAACCCTAAAGAATTTCTAGGCTTCAGGTATACAACATGAACAAAAGTATAACGATTTGAAAAGTGCATAATGGCAGCATTGGTATTTTACAGAATTGCCTTGGCAGTCTTAACACATAATGTGAGTTATGTGTAGAACACTTATTTATAGGATTTGTTTATAAACTCAAGATGTGTATTGTGACAGGCCCAGGACCTGTCAGGCCATGAAAGGGTATTTTTCTTTAAAAGGAGGCGGAACTTCAAGTCCCATAATACCTTGCACAAGAGCTGTGGATGTAATGAGCCAGAGTTAGGGGCAGGAACTCCTGTAAACCTCCACAGGTTCTACCCGGTCAACAGGGGGTAACCCTGGCTCCCTAATTACTGACATAATAGGCACATTTTGTGCCATGTCAAGATGCCACAGCGGGGAGCTCTGGCTCCCTGTTTATGGGTTAGAGTTATAGGTAGTAAAGGAAATGGTAGTCATCCTTAGGTAGCAGGAAACTACAACTCCCATAAGACTTGGAGCTAGTGTTATTGCCTCCAAGAATCCAGGAAGGGGAGGAAGAATTTGGAAAAAGTAGCTCCACAGCACTCAGAATTTTGTAGACCTCAATCATATCCCCACCTCAGCTATCTGTTTTCCAAGCTGAAGAGCCCTAACCTCTTTAGCCTTTCCTCATATGGAAGTAGTTCCATCCCTCTATCATTTTGGTCGCTCTTCTTTGAGCCCTTTCTAGTTCCGCTATGTCTTTTTTGAGATACAGTGACCAGAATTGTGGCAGGAGGAAAAGACTTCAGAAGTCACAGAAAGTTTTTACCCATCCAGTGAGTCATGGGTTATTGATCTTTTAGTGATATATCAATCACAGGTCAAAAACCTTCTCCCTTCCACTTGTTGTATTATCAATGTCCCATTAAGGTGAGTATAAAGTTTTTGTATTTATTTCAAATCAGCAAACATTGCCTATATGTAGGAAATTCAATATCTCTTTCTAAACTTGTGTCAAAAACAATAGTCATTGTTTTTCAATTTTTTCTCAATTTTCTCATGGGAATAAAAACAGCTATAGAAGTGTCTATAAAAAGTCCATATCCCATAGTGACACTTATCTGTAGCAGATGGATGCCAACCTGTGACTCACAGGGTGGGTAAAAACTCTTTACAACTTCTGAGGTCTTTTCCTCCAGCAACAATTTAATTTATTTTTGTGAATTTTATTCTTCATCCACTTGTGGTTATAGTTTTTGGTGCAATTTGTGGACTTTTTTGCTATTTATTGAAATTAAGTGTTCCACATAAGTTGATGCCATGCCCATGACCTGCCCATGTTCTGCTCATGTACCCAAGTGTAAGTCCCACTTGCACTTACACACCACCTTATATAAAAAAGCATGTAAGTGGCACTAATTGGTGCAGTTAAAGAATTACCCGTTTTGTCTTTCAGTACCTGATACATGAAGTAATGGCTAGTTTTGGAGATTGGTTTACATGTTAGTGATCAATCAGTGTTGCTCTCATCTGCCTCCCTTATATTCTTCTTCACTCTAATATTCAATTTTTAACCCTCTCTCTTTCACTCTGCCCCAGTTCTCTTTCTTTACCTCTCCATCTCTGTCTACTTGCTGTTCACATTGATTGATGAGAATATGCAATTTACTTTACAATATTCCAAAGTACAAATTAATTTCTTAGATGCCATGGTAAAGCGAGATCAACAACAATTTATAACAGAAGTCTGTACTAAGGAAACTGACCACAAGTCACTACTACGTTATCAAAGAAATCGTCCAATAACAATCAAAGTTTATCATTTTCACAATATCTAAGGTTTCAGAGAATTTGCACACATGATGATAGTTTTAAGCAGCAATCAAAACTTCTCACATCTAAACTTAGGATAAGAGGTTATCCCAATAAGATTTTGAAGTAGGCATTTACTAAAGTAAAGTATAATCATAGGGAACTCTTGTTAATTATTAACCAAAAAGGAAAGGATAAAACAGATATGCAAACATATATTTAAAGTATACTCAGAGAGCATCAGAAGCGATGAAAATTGTAAAGCAACACTGGAGAATAATACAGACTCATCTGGTGTTGAAGGACCATCAATTAAGAATAGGATATTCACGAAGAAAAAAGTATCAGAGAGATTTTACAAAACAGGAACTTTAGGAAGAAAATAGATGATGACATTAGATGATATAACACCTGTGAATCCTGTGTATTTTGTTCCAATATGTTGATAACGAAAGACTTTGTAAATCCAATTGATAACAAATGATACCTCATTAAAGGACATACAAACTGCATCAGTACTTAAATTGTTTACGTTTTGATATGCCCCTGTTTGAAAATTTACGTGGGAAAAACTACTAGACCATTGAAACAGCGGTTAAGTGAACATAAGCACAATTTAGAACATCAAAAAGTAGAAGCACCAGTTGTTTTGCATAATATGGAGCACCAGCATACATTTTCAGATTACAAATGTGTAGTCATAGATCAAGTTTTGAGTATGATTCGCAGTGGAGATAGGGGCCACCAATTATTACAACTAGAGAAAAGCTGGATTTATAAGCTACAATCAATTATTCCTAAAGGCTTGAATAGCTTATTGTGGATTGAGTCCTATTGTGGATTAAAAACTGGTTAAAGGATAGAAAACAGAGAGTAGGTTTAAATGGTTAGTATTCTCAAAGGAGGAGGGTAGATAATAGTGGGGTTCCACATGGGTCTGTAATGGGACTGCTGCTTTTTAACATATTTATAAATGATCTAGAGATTGGAGTATCTAGTGAGGTAATTAAATTTGCTGACAACACAAAGTTATTCAAAGTTGTTAAATCATAAGAGGATTATGAAAAATTACAAGATGACCTTAGAAAACTGGGAGACTGGGCGTCTAAATGGCAGATGACATTTAATGTGAGCTAGTGCAAAGTGATGCATGTGGGAAAGAGTAACTCAAACTATAGCTACATAATGCAAGGTTCAACGTTAGGAGTCACCAACCAAGAAAGGGATCTCGGTGGCGTCATTGATGACGTGTTGAAACCCTCTGCTCAGTGTGCTGTGGCGGCTAAGAAAGCAAATAGAATGTTAGGTATTATTAGGAAAGGAATGGAAACCAAAAGTGAGGATGTTATAATGCCTTTGTATCGGTCAATGGTGCGACCGCACCTCGAATATTGTGTTCAATTCTGGTCTCCGTATCTCAAAAAAGATATAGTGGAATTAGAAAAGGTACAGAGAAGGGCGACGAAAATGATAAAGGGGATGGGACGACTTTCCTATGAGGAAAGGCTGAAGCATCTAGGGCTCTTCAGCTTGGAGAAAAGACGTCTGAAGGGAGATATGATAGAGATCTATAAAATAATGAGTAGAGTGGAACGGGTATATATGAATCATTTGTTTACTCTTTACAAAAATACTAGGACTAGAGGGTATGGGATGAAGCTACATAGTAGTAAATTTAATATGAATTCGAAGAAATCTTTTCTTCCCTCAATGTGTAATTAAACTCTGAAATTCATTGCCAAAGAGTTTGGTAAAGGCAGTTAGTTTAGTGGGTTTTAAAAAAGGTCTGGATGGCTTCCTAAAGGAAAAGTCCATAGACCATAGACCTAAAGGAAAATCCACTGCTTATTTCTGGGATAAGCAGCATAAAATGTATTGAACTTTTTGAGGTCTTGCCATATATTTGTGACCTGGATTAGCTACTGTTTGAAACAGGATGCTGGTCTTGAAGTACCTTTGGTCTGTCCCAGTGTGGCAATACTTATGAACAAAATAGAATGGAAAGCATTTTTATCAATAGTATAATCTCTGCAGAAAATTGAGCAGCAAACCAAGCAAGAGGTTTGTACCTTGAAGATGATGTAGTAAGAAAGAGAGCTGATTGGTCTCAAAATGACAGCATCTTTTTAACACAGCTAGCTGCCATTTTTAGATTTTGTCCAAAAGCTGAGATAGACCTGAAGGAACATTTCTTGATAGGAATATACGTTGCTTTAAATTCTAAAGAATATGCGTATATTTTCCTAGATTTTACTCATTTGTTTTACTTTATGCAGGACACAAAAAGTGCACGCCTGGCGGTTTGTCTCCTGAAGAAGCAAGCTGTGAAATGGAGGCGCTTTGTTGAGCAAACCGACGACAAATGAATTCAGATATGTGTCCATATTTTTCAGAATAAATTTCTGATAGGGATGATAGGCAGTAACATTCAGCAGTATTAAGTTAGGAGTGGCCTAGTGGTTAGGATGGCGGGCTTTGGTCCTGGGGAACTGAGTTCGATTCTCACTTCAGGCACAGGCAGCTCCTTGTGACTCTGGGCAAGTCACTTACCCCTCCATTGCCCGCCGCATTGAGCCTGCCATGAGTGGGAAAGTGCAGGGTACAAATGTAACAACAACAACAAAAAAAAATTAGCTGCAGAAAGTATACAAGAAGAAAATTGAGAAAAAGAAAATCAAAAAAGTAAGAAAAATTGCAGTGAACAGAGGTTTTTGGGCTGATGAGGAAGTTCGTATGGCAGTTTGAGTTGGAAATTTTACAACAAATAGCTAAGCATCTGAAGCCTTTCCCTCCTTTCTAAAAGAAAAGTAACTTCTGATAACTTCCTGTATTATATGATAGAGGTTTCTCAAAAGCAAGATAATACATACTACATTAAAGAAGAGCAAGGCGCTGTGGAGCCTTGCATTTGAGTGCCAGGAAGTCACTGCCAGATTCTTCCACTCTGACACACTCTTCCTGTTGTGTATGGGCAGGACCTGGCAGTGACTTCCCAGTGCTCAAATACAGGCTCCATAGTGCCTTGCTCTTCTCCAATGTACTGACACTGTCGCTGCAAAAACTAAGAACTTCAAAAGGAAGGTTTGAGGGGAGGGTGCATGTAACAGAAGGGTGTCAACAAAGGGAGATTTCTAGGGGGGGGGGGAAGGAGAGAGGACAAGGAGAGAAAAGATACTCATTGGACCATTTGAGTGGTAGAAGGAAGAAAGAGGGGAAATGCTTCATAAGAGCAGGGAGAAAGAAGGAGAGATGCAGGATGGGAAGGAGAGAGAGAGTGAGGCAAAGATGGTGCACCATGTTGAGTGGGGGGAAGAGGGAAAGAAGCCAGACTATTTTTTGGTGGGGGAGGGGAGTGAGGAGAGAGGGGGAAATGCCAGACCATTGGTTTTTTTTTTGGGGGGGGAGGGTAGGGAGAGATTATAAAGATGCCAGACCATTTTTGAGGAGGGGAGGGGGAGATGGACAAGGAGTAAATGGACAGCTAGAAGGGGATGCTGGATTTGGGGAGTCAGGAGGAGATAGAGACACATAAGGTAGATGATAGGGTGGGAGAAAGGAAGGCAGGGAAAACATGGAAATGGAGATAATTTGAGGTGGAATAGGAAGCTGGGTAGGGGTAACAGAGGAAATGGCCTAGATGTCGGGAAGGGTTGAGTTACAGGGAAAGAACTGGGGCTGGTGAGGGAATGAGAGTCAGAGAAAAGTAGATGAGGGCTTGAGAGATGATGGAAATGGGGTACTAGGGAATGAGAGAAAGACAAAGTGAGAATAGACTGGGAAAAGAGAGAGAGATAGAGAGAGAGAGAGAGAGACATGGGGACTATGGGAGGGTTGGGCTGGGTATAAAAGTGGGAGATGGAAAGATGGTAAGTAGGTGAAAGGTGAAAAGAGGGAGACTAAACTCTAGAGGGTGAGTGAAGGGGGAAATGAGCTTATCCTGTTAGCTAGTGTTGGAGAAAATGAGAAGTGAGAAGTGAAGAAAAAAGATGAAAGAGAAGATTGCCATGACACAGCTGCAAACTCGTACACCAGGAAATTGCAGCTGTCCTGCAGGACCCCATGACATGTGTGAATGAAAGCTTCAGTCTTGGCTCACTGTATAAAGAGGGGACATCACTGCAAAAGTTCACACAAAGGAAACAGAAAAATGTGCTGGGTCAAAGAGCAAGAGATGCAGGTGGCACATGCTAGAGCACTGAAATAAGGGAAGGGAAGGATGCATATTTTGTAATAGAAAAGCAGACATTTGTGGATTGGGTGGTGAGTATAGTGGGAAATTGGCAGTGGAAAAGAAATAATTTGGATTTGAGGGGTTGAGTGTTGATGGGGGAGGGGAGTGGTATGGATTTAGTTGGGCCTGAGAAATAGGATAGGAAAACATGGATGCTTGGAGAGGAGACAGCAGGGACTCAGTGATTCAGAAGAATGCAACTTATTAGTCACACAGACATACAGACAAGGAGTGACACTGGCTGCACATACTATAGCAGGACATGATTATCCACTTCTACCCTAGCTAAAATAATATTCAAGCACCTTTCTGACCTCGCGTGCAAATTTCTTGAAATTAGTCCTCTAATTTTCTAACTTCTGTTACTCTCTTATCTATCTACATGTTCCATCTTTGTTTCCACCCTATGCTGTCTATTAAAATGTTTTATTGTGTATTGTGTTGACGTTGTAATATAGCATACTATGCCATACTTTGGGGCTCATTTTCAAAAGAGTAAAATATCCAAAAAGTGTCATAATGCAACATTTGGATGAATTTCTTCTCAAAACATCCAAATCAGTTTTTTAAAACCTATTTTACAGACATTTATCTATATATTTTGTCTCCAATTCATACAAATCACAAGGGGGTATGTTGGAGCATTTCGAAGGCAGGATTAATGTAGGCTTAGGGCATGCCTGAACATTTTACAGCCATAATGGAACAAAACAAAATCATCAAAGGTGAAAACGTCAATGTTTTGGTCTAGACCTGTTTTTATTATGAATAAGGCACAAAAAGGTGCCCTAAATGACCAGATGACCACTGGAAGGAATCAGGGATAACCCCCCTTACTCCCCCAGTGGTCACTGACCCCCTCCTACCCCCAAATATTGTGGATAAAAATAGTACTCACCGGCCTCTATGACAGCCTTAGATGTTATAGTGCAGAATGCAAGTCCCCAGAGCATTATAGTGGTGGGTATAGTGCACTGTAGACTGGTGGACCCAGGCCCATACCTCCCCCTACCTGTTATACTTGTGGTGGAAACTGAGCACTCCAAAACTGACCAGAAGCCCAATGTACCCACATATAGGTGTCCCCTTCACCCATAAGGGCTATTGTAGTGGTATACAGTTGGGGGTAGTGGGTTTTGAAGGACTCAGCAGACAAGATCAGGGAGTAACTGTAAGATATGTACCTGGGAGCATTTATATGAAGTACACAGCAGTGCCCCCTAGGGTGCCCCATTGCTTTCCTGGGGTGTCTGGTGGACCAGTCTGCTAAAAATGCTGGCCCCTCCAACATCCCAATGGCTTGATTTTATGCATTTTTAACTAGTGCTTTTTTTTTTAATGGCCTAAAAAGATAAATGCACAAAGCACAAAACCTTGATCAAAATGGTATTTTTAGAAGCACTATCAAAAATGCCCCTCTATGACAGGCAGCATGCTTAGAAAGGAATGAAATTACAGTTGTTAAAAACATATGAGTAATGTGAATACATATGACAGTGTAAGAACAAAAATTGGGTATGTGTATATATAAAAGCCAATTGGGACAGAGGACAATAATGATAATAACAAAGCTTGCTAGAAGTTATGCAGAGGCTGACTGACCTGTGGCTTGAACGAGTATGAGGCCCACATTGCAAATAATACAGAAGATGGTTGATGTATTTCAACTGAATTTGTTGTTTTGACCTCATCTGATTTGAACTATTCTTGCACTTTTGCACAAACCTCATTTATGGTCCCTTTTACAAAGTTGTACTAGCATTTCAGTGTGTGCTAAAAACTATGATGCCATTTATATTTCTATGGATGTCTTAGCATTTTGCACATACTAATTTTTAGAGTGCGCTAAAAATGCTAGTGTGCCTTTGTAAAAGACCCCCTTAACAGTTATTGAAACCTTCCATTCACAGTCTTTCCAGAGAAAGAATGACTTTCCCCACCTGGATGACCAAAGCATGAGGTTAATTCTTGTCCGATAGACCAAACCAGGGCCACTGAGGGGGGGGGGGGGGGGGGGCAGGTGAGACAAAATTCCCTGGGCTGCCTGCTTCTGGGTCTGTCCTCCCCTGCTTCTGTGTGCTGCGCATGACTCGGATCATTGCATTAGTGCAAAATCGTGTTAATGCAATCACCCAGGTCTTGAAATATGCCTCAGCACAAGTTTCTACTGAAACCTTGCAAAGAAGGCCTATAGCCAAATACTGAGGCCCAACATGGATCCATATAACTTTCAGCATCAGAACCTTCTCCTCATCAGCTACCATAGGGAATTGAATGACTGCTGTGGGCTCATCTGCCACCAGGATCACCGACCTACAACTGCAGTAAAATTTTATGAACCTTAAAGCTTTACAGCTTGTTTTCATTTTCCCTTTTCTTACAACTAAGGACTTATTCCATTGTTGTTTTAGGAGTTTATTCTTTAAACTGTATTATTCATTCTGTCTTTAATCTTATGTCTATTCCTTTTTTTTTTTACTCACTTCAAAAGACTCTCCCTGTTCTCCTTGCTGCCCAGCTGAAGTAAGACCTGGCAGGAGTGTAGTGAAGAAAGAGAAGATACCACCTGCTGATAAGAGATGGGATCCATGGCTACTGCAACAAATGCTGCCTCATGACTGAATCTTAACCAGTTTCCTCATCCAGAGGAGGAGGTTTCTGGATTAGGGAATGGGCTGCTGAACATGACAGCATAAGAGATTCTAGTATGGTCGCCTAGACTTTATCACCTCTACTTGTGGGCACAGCCTGAAGATGTCCTGAATAATCTAGTCTGCACTGATCAAAGACTTTTCAAGAGAGAATGGATAGCAGTCCTTTCTTGTGAGTGAAGTGTTTATGGACTTATTCCCTTAGGTGCGGTATTTTCTTGACAGGATGAAACCTTATGTATATTTGGATGCACACTTTGGAGAAGAGTCAGAGGCAAAGACAGGTTTTGACATCAGGGGGAGAAGTTTATGAAATAATACAAAACCCTGTAAAAAAAAAGGCACTAAAACCTATACAGAAAACTTACCACACCATAGCAGTCCTAATCCGCCTATGAAAAGCTAGTACTATAAATATTACACTGGGCCCTAGAGCACCAATATACATGCTACTGGGAAACTGGAACAAGCTGAATTGTTACAGATTCTTACAGATAACACACACTAACAGAAACCTTCACCTCAGCTGCACAAGTAGGATATGGACAGACCCTCACTTGATACGAAATAGAGGACTACAAAAAACATGCAAATATATATATATACTATACTACTATAATAAAACTCACCCTCAACATTCTGAAGACAACGTTCTGAAGTCACTCAGTCATTCACTGAAGGGTTCATGGATTCATGGTGGTGAAGCCAGAACACTGACCATGTCTCTGTGCCCCGCCCTCGCATGACGGACCAATCAGAAAAAACACCCTCAACATTCTGAAACACAAAGGACCATCACAACACCGTTCCCAGGCAACACTAGGCAACGTAAGACGGACCAATCAGAGGAAACTACGTGACAATAAGGGAGGAGCATTCCCCAGCAGAATGGCTCATTATCTGTGCAGCATGGAGAACACAGAACCACCAGAACCACCGCTGGAACGAGAGAAGAATATTCCTGCTGTGGGTATGTGCAAAAATAGACCAGGGGAGGGGGGGGGAATTTTTAAATGCCTAATGCCAGTTCTGAAGAGTGCCAGAGGGCCTATAGCACAGACTATATTTGGGATCGCTTGACATGGAGTCAGAGGAGCCGGAAAACAACGTGCCCGTCACCATCTGGGACAAGGACAAGCTGCAGCCCAGCTGGAAGGATTACCCGCGACCCAGCCAGCAGCAAACAGCAACCAAGGAAGGGGGAGGAGTAGGGAAACAGCCTAGGAATCGCTGGAGACTGGCTGCCAAACTAACGAAACAACCGCACACCGACACACCACCTCATTAGAAAGGCATCCACTCTTTCTTCAACAGAAATGCAAACTAATAATACAAAACAAACAAAGAATATATGGTTTCTCAGGCGGCTGCAGGTAACTCCCCACCCCCTTCCTCTTCCCCTTTTGCCGAAGTGGCCAAGGACGTGCCCAACCATCCCCAGCCTCAGATAAGCTGTCTCCCACCTCGGGGATTCACCGAGCACCCGGAAAAAGACGGCGCTGATTCCTGCAGCGCATAAATGTTCCAGCATTCCCCTGCAGCCGGCCTGAAATGGACCAAACATACCGGATCACCCCCCCGACGGCCCGAGACCGTGCTCTTCTCTCTTCTGCCAACTTAAAACAACCATCCCCGTCCTCAGGCAAGCTGTCACCCACCTCCAGGATGCCCAGAACCCCAGCCCAATGGAAAAAGATGGCGCTGCTTCCAACAGCACATTTCTCTTCCAGCATTCCCCTAAAGCAGCCCTGAAACGGCCAAAAAATACCGACAGACAAAGAACGTGCTCCTCAACCTTCCGCCCATCTAAAACAACACTGCTGCCTCAGCACAACACAAAAAAAAAAACATGGAAAAAAAACAACACTCAACAAAGGCTGACACCCCCTACAACCACATTTACATTTCACCAACAGAAAGACCCCCCTCCACAAACCTCCTTGACAGACAAAACCACACACACAATACAACAGAAACACACCCTCAAAGCCACACACCAATCCAACCCACTTTGCCAGCACAGCACAGCACATCCCCCAACCCCCAAGCAAAAAACAAAACAAAAAAAGACACATCAACAACCTGCACACACACCGCACCCTCACACACTCACACACACACACACAAAATAACTCTGTGACACATACACACACACACAAAAAAAACCACATGCTAGCGCCCGTTTCATTGGTTTCGGAAAAGGGCCTTTTTTACTAGTATATATATATATATATACATTTTACAAAGCAGACACATCTCAGTTCTTAAAGTTTTTTTATTTGTTTTTTTTTAATTTTAATGTATCTTCTACCTTTGTCTGGGAATTTTAAATTTTCTAATTAGGCTGGTCCCAGTCTCTTTTCCTCTTTCCATTGGCCAGTATTCTCCCAAATTCTTTTCCAGGTTGGCCTTTCCATTTCTTTTCTCGCTTCTTGTCATCTTGATTTCCTTCTTTACATCTATGTGGCACTGATCATCCGTTTTATGTTTCCCTACCCCATACATTCTTTAATTGTGTAGAGTTTTCACTTTCTATGTTTTCATATCATATCGCATCACTTTCAGGCTCATTTTTGAAAGAGAAGGACGCCCATCTTTCGACACAAATTGGAAGATGGGCATCCTTCTCACAGGTTCGCCCAAATAGGTATAATCGAAAGCCGATTTTGGGCGTCCCCAACTGCTTTCCATTGTGGTGGCGACCAAAGTTCACAGGGGCATGTCGGAGGTGTAGCGAAGCCGGGACTTGGGCGTGCCTAATACATGGACGTCCTCAACCCATAATGGAAAAAAAGGGTGTCCTGACAAATACTTGGACGACTTTACCTGGTCCTGTTTTTCTTACGACCAAGGCACAAAAAGGTGCCTGAACGGACCAGATGACCACTGGAGAGAATCGGGGTTGACCTCTCCTTACTCCCCCAGTGGTCACTAACCCCCTCCCACCCTCAAAAAAAATCTTTAAAAATATTTTGTGCCAGCCTCTATGCCAGCCTCAAATGTCATACTCAGGTCCATCACAGCAATATGTAGGTCCCTGGAGCAGTTTTAGTGGGTGCAGTGCACTTCAGGCAGGCCCATCCCCCCCCTACCTGTTACACTTGTGGTGGTAAATGTAAGCCCTCCAAAACCTAACACAAACCCACTGTACCCTCATCTAGGTGCCCCCCTTCACCCATAAGGGCTATGGTTGTGGGTAGTTGGTTTTGTGGGGGGTTGGGGGGCTCAGCACACAAGGTAAAGGAGTTATGTACCTGGGAGCAATTTATGAAATCCACTGCAGTGCTCCCTAGGGTGTTGGTTGGTGTCCTGGCATGTCAGGGGGACCAGTGTACTACAAATGCTGGCTCCTCCCATGACCAAAGGGCTTGCATTTGGTTATTTCTGAGATGGGCGTCCTTGGTTTCCATTATTGCCGAAAATCAGAAACGACCAAGTCTAGGGACGACCTAAATTTCAAGATTTGGGCGTCCCTGACCGTATTATTGAAATGAAAGATGGACGTCCATCTTGTTTCGATAATACGGGTTTCCCCGCTCCTCCATCGGGACGTTTTGCGAGGACGTCCTCAGGAAAACTTGGGCGTCCCTTTCGAATATGCTCCTCTTTGTCTTTTTTCAGACCACAACTGTTTTTAAAAGTTTATTTCCGAAGACATTATTCATAAGGATTGTTTGACACGTTTACCAAGGTCAGTTCCCACATTACCTACCATATGCTTGAATATACCCTTGCAAATACACGTTCCACCTCATGCCTTCATATCTAGTGCATTTTTTAAGACCGTTATCTGTACATCCTTTGGGCTCTTCTAATCAACTTTTAAACAATGTTGCACATTTGCTTGTCCTTTTTTTTTAACTTTCTTTGCAATTTTTTCTCAATTAATTGTTTTACTGTAGCCATCTTTTTATGGTTTTTATATTACATTACATTTACATTTGTCATTAATCTTTATGTACATTTTTAATGACTGCTCAATTTTGTACCATTTTATTTTATTATATATTTTTTATTATCATATTATATTGCAGATATATAAACATCTTATAAACGAAAGGAGACACATTACATATATATCAAAAAGATATGTGTGTCTTTATCTGTATTTGTACAGACTCCTGAAGAAGACAATTTTAGTGCCGAAACATTGTACCGTGTTGAGTCATCTCTTATAAATATTTTATATCTATGTTGAATGCCTTTGGTCTGTATTTTGAAGAGCCTGATTCTGTTCCCACTCCTCTCCTGCTCCCCACTCCCCATACATATATGCACTTTTCTGCTCTCTGCATTTATATCCACCTGTTGGATTGTACTCTCATTCTCCCTTTCTCTCACCCTCTAGTCTCCTTTTCACTTCTGATCTACCTATTGGCTTTTCCTATCTTCTTCTCATTCTTTCTCCAACATTCCCATTGCCCCCCATCCTCTGTGCATACCCTCTAAACCCTCATCTACCCTCCACTGCCTCCTATCCCTTCACCAGCTCAAGCTCCATCCCTCTCTCTCTTTCCTTTCCTTGCCTCCAGACCATTCTGTCTCTTACCCTATACCACATGTCCTATTGCCTCTTTCACCATCTTCTATCCCCATTTCCACCTTTACTCAACCATGTCAGAAACTCAAACCCCTCCCCAGTACCCCTATCCCTTTTCATTGCCTCTCAATCTCTCCAGTCTTCCAGGTCATTCATATTATGTCTCAACCTTTCCTCAAAATTCATCCCCTTTTCATGCCCCTCTTGTCTTATATCTCATTTCACACTCTCATTCTCCCAACCCATCAACATATCCCTATTCTGCTCTGTTCCCCTTCTCCCCACCCTTATACCCTAGTTCCATTTACCTTCTTCTCTGTTCTGTCTCCACCCGGTCCCATCTTCAACTCTGTTCCCCTTCTCCCCCTCCCCAAGTGCTATCCATCTGCTACTCTGTACCTTCTCCCCCCCCCCCTCGAGTGCCATTCAATTTCTGCTGTTTCTAGATCTCCTCTCCAGTTGACATTTTTTCTCACTCCATATCCACCATCATTCCCTCTGCGTCCATATCTTTACTATAAAGCATTTCCCCTCTGTGCCTCTGCCCCCCTTCCCTGCATTCTGGTATTTCTCATACTCCCTTTCCTTACTCACAGCCTGGCATCTTTTACTCTTCCCCCCCCCCCCCCCCAGGTTTGGTATCTCTATCATCCTTTCTTCCTCCTCCTCGCCAGTCCTCTGGCGTCTCTATGGCTACCAGCAGCATCAGCAAGTAATGCAAACACCCTCTGGCTAGCCCCGCAAACGTTCTTTCTGCTCTGTCCTGCCTCCTCTGACATGACTTCCTATGCCAGTGTAGGTGTCCTCCACCTTTTAAGGCACTGTCTATCCAACTGGAACAGCTTTAGACCATTTACAGATGGACCACGCATAGACAGTTCCTTACCTCTAATAATCTTTTTGCTATAGTTTTCAATTTCATTTGCTATTGTTTGGGGTAAAAAGACTAGATAGCCTCACTCCGTCTCCTGTTTTATCTCACCTCCTTGCCTTCAACCCCCTCCCCAAGTCTAGCACCACTTTCTGTTTCCTCTCTCTCTTCCCCCCCCCCCCCCCCCACTGACCGTCAAACCTGCTTCTTTTAGTGGTCCCTGCAGTGATAACATGATCTCTGAGCTGGCATCGGATCCTTTCCTCTGCCGCATCCCACGCCTCCGGCTCAGACACAATTATTTCCTGTTTATGTGAGAGTGGGACACGCAAGCAGAGGGAAGGATCTGATGCCAGCTTAATCAGGCAGCATGTTATTGTTGCAGGGGCTGCTAAACGAAGTAGGCTTAATGGTCCAGGGGTGGGGGAATAGGGAGATCATAAAGTGGTGTTGGACTTGGGGAGGGAGGCGTGCCATGGAACAGTAGGGTGGGAGGGGAAAGGAAAGGAGCAGGGAGGGGAGAAAGTTACCGCAAAAAACAAAATCCTTGCTGCTGTGTGCCGGCCCCGCCAGTTGAGAACTCTATCGGTGCCATTTTTTTTACAAATCCGTTTGGGGAGCAACTGCTCCACCGCACCCCCCCCCCCCCCTAACTATGCCACTGAGAAGAATAGGTTTTTATGAGGATAGGGTGTTTGAATGAGAAATTGTTGCACCTTTTTTCATACAGTCTTCATGGCAGGGTTATCTGATGAAAAGTGAATTGATGAAGGAGACAGACTATTTGAAAATCTGGCACTGGAGGTCCAGCCAACATGAATATCAAAGGTTAAAACAATTGATTATCTGGGTGTTATAGATTGCTTAACTGGAAATTACAAAGGATACATTCTGTACATTGTGCCCCAAGCTTAAAGAAAATGAGGAACTGTATTTATTTCCGTTCTTCTACGTTGAACTGCAAGAAATTATTGAATTAGGTAATTAATGTATGTCCTCTGTTTTTTTAAATTATAACAATCCTGAATTGCAAACTGAAATATCAGATGTCAAAGGGAACCCCATGAGCAACCATTTCATATCGTTTGTTACTGTTACCACTGGCCACTGCAGCTGATTACGTTCTTTTGCAAATATATGTAAGTACTGTACTTCTTTAGTGTCTTTCGCCTATTCATCTATGTACCTACTCATTGGCTGGTTTCATCTGTGTGGAAAAATGGCTTTTCTTATGTTCCTGCTAATACCTGGTGCATTCCTGAGGTAGCCTTCCAGTCATGTTCATAAATGTTCTAGATCTCTCACTACCCAATTCTCTCCTGACTGTTACTCTAAAGTACCATTATTTTCTAAAGCTGAAGGTCTTGCACTAGCTACTTCCCTAGTTGGTGTGCCTAGATTAGTGCTTCATGTACATATTGAACTGACAAATCTTGCTTGTTCCTTAGCCAAGACAATTAATCTCACCTTTTCTCTCATTGAAGGAAAGCTATAATTCAGAATTACCTTGTTATTTATTGTTTACTCCTCAGGGACAACCATGGGTGTGAGGGATTTGAGGGAATGTGCTGTTTCAAATTTGTCTTCTATCATTCAGTACTCTACAGCAGGGAATAGTTTTCTTTGTCAAGTATCTCTGCTTGGTTTGCTAGCTTGCTGCCTTCTCCTTACTGTATTAGGCTTCACTGTTCTGCTAATTGTTCTGTGCCATTTTCTGCATTGTGATTGCTTTCTTTGGTGAATATGTAAAAATGTGTTTTCTGTCACCTCCTCTCTATTTGACCAAGTGCCTTTCTTTCCTTGTGTGGGTGAATCAAAGAGGGGGGGGGGGGGGGTCTGTTGTGGAGAAATTGAACTGGACCAGGTAATAGCAGACTACTGGACTCTAGTAGGGGTTAAGGGAGACCTGGAAAGTCAAGCAGGGGTTAAGGGAGAACTGGAAAGTCAGTCACATAGGGGTCCTTCATAGCCGCAGTAAAATGTGGCCTGTGGTAGTGTGGGCACGTCTTTTGGGCACGCACTGGACCATTTTTTTTACGTGGCTCAGAAAAGGCAATTTTTTAATGGGTCAGGAAATGGGCATGCGCTAAAATAAATTCTAGTGCACACCTTTTTACGGCCTCAGCCCTTACACTACTGGGTGGTCTTAATAGGAGCCTATTTTATAAAGGCACATGGGCTCCTATCAGGCTTATTTTCGAAAGAGAAGGGCGCCCATCGTTCAACACAAATTGGAAGATGGGCGTCCTTCTCCCAGGGTTGGCGAAAGCGGCATAATCGGAAGCCAATTGTGGGCATCCTCAACTGCTTTCCGTCACGGGGATGACCAAAGTTCACAGGGGTGTGTGGGAAGCATAGCGAAGGCGGCACTGGGGCGTGCTCAACACATGGGCGTCCTCGGCTGATAATGGACGACTTTACTTGGTGTCCTGGCATGTCAGGGGGACCAGTTCACTATGAATGCTGGCTCCTCCCATGACCAAATGGCTTGGATTTGGTCGTTTCTGAGATGGGCATCCTCGGTTTCCATTATCGCCGAAAATCGGGGACGACCATCTCTAAGGTCGACCTAAATTTCACGATTTGGGTGTCCACGACCGTATTATCATAACGAAAGATGGACGCCCATCTTGTTTCGATAATATGGGTTTCCCCGCCCCTTCGCGGGGACATCCTGCGAGGACATCCTCAGGAAAACTTGGGCGCCCTGTTCAATTATGCCCCTCCACATCACCTTTATCCCTATACAATAAGCATCTTTTTTGACATCTCATATAAGCACCTTCTTATGAACTTACCACTTTACTCCCTGTTGAGTTGTTGGAGGCAGACAAATACTGTGTGCAGCATTTTATAGTTTTCCTGGTAGCTTTCCATAAAGTTCCTTTCAGTTCTTTATTTCTCAGACTATAAATCAAGGGGTTGAGCAGTGGAATTGCAGTTATATAAACTAAAGTAAGCAATTTGTTAAGATCCATGGAGTAGGCAGACTTGGGTCTCATGTACACACCAATAGAGGTCCCATAAAATAATAGAACGACTGTGAGGTGAGAAGAACAGGTAGAAAAGGCCTTTTGTCTACCCTCAGCAGAACGGATTTTTACAATAGCAGAAATAATGTACACATATGATATCATTGTTAATATGAGTGGGATAAAAGCAAAAGCTGAACCTTCAGTATAAGTTATGGTTTCAATGAGAGAGGTCCCCGAACATGACAGAGTCATCAATGCTGTGATGTCACAGAAGAAATGGTTAATTTCATTGGAGCTACAGAAAGATGACTGTGATATTAAAGTAACATGAATAACTGGATTTACAAATGAAGCTGTCCATGAAACACTGGCTAAAATAATGCAGACTTTCCTGTTCATGATGATGGTGTAACGCAAGGGATTACAGATGGCAATATAGCGATCATAGGCCATGGCAGTGAGAAGGTAGATCTCAACATCTGTGCAGGCCAGGAACAGGTACAGCTGTATCATACACTGCATAAAAGAGATGGTCTTATTCTGAGCAATGAGCACTGCTAACAATTTAGGCACTGTGACAGTCACATAACAGATTTCTAGGAAGGACAAGTTGATAAGAAAGAAGAACATGGGACTATGCAGATGGGAAGCAGAGCACACTGTGAATATAATAAGAAGGTTCCCTGTCATTGACATCAGATAAATAATCAAAAACACGAGGAAAAGGAGGGGCTGTATGTCAGCCAGCTCAAAGAATCCCAGAATGATGAATTCGGTAACCTTGGTGTGATTCATCTTTTCCATTTCTCTCATTCTGATTAGCTGTAGAATAAAAAGGGTCAAAACAGAAAATTAAAACAAATATATCTAAAGGCTTGACTTTATTATAGGACAACTATGTAGGAAATCCAAAATGTTGCCATCACCTGCAAGAATTATCCTGCATTTAGCTACTGCATCTTTCTGTATACAAAATAAAAATATTATATATATAAATGTATCTGTATTATGAAGAGACATTTCTAGTTTGTCTTTATTTTCATAATTTTACATTTTAAACAGTATGAGCATATTTTAATTGATAAAAAATATCAGCACAAATTAGTAGGTATGAAATCCAAGTTTGTATAGGACATGTAGGCTTGGAAAAGTTCTGTTTCCCAACATGTATCATGTATTTTACAAAGGGATAACTGAGCATGAAACCTTGTGTAAAATATGTGTGTTTCTACCTCTAAAAGAATATGTACAAAAAAGAAAAGATGGCAGTGAAATTTACCTGATCAGAATCCAGCTGATGATGGTCACAGGTTTTTAAAGCACTGACCGTTGCTGGCTAAATGAGACCTGGATTTTCAATATCAAGCCCAGTCCAGGCACCAGAACTGAATATCTGGTTATGAATGGACATGTGATAGCCATCTGTACTTATGTGGATTCTGGCTCAATATTGGCTGGGACCTGGATAAGATAGACTCAGTGCAACTCCCCCTCGTTTGCATTTCTTCCCATCCCAAATTTGATCTCCACCCAATCGAATCCCACCATCTAATCTACTTAGTTGAGATTCACCCCCCCCCCCCCCATTTCCAATCCCATGCCTGGTTCCTTTCCCACCATCTATTCCCTCCTATTTGATCCTTTTCCCTGATTCAGTACTGGATCCTGCATTTGATCCCTTCCCCAGTTCTGATCCCCCCAATTCTAAGGTCCTCCCAGTGTGCTAGTGAGCCAGAGACAAGAATGGCAGCCTAGGTAACTTGCTCTCCTCCTTGCTATAGAACATTGACGATGTTTAGTATATTTTCAGAACATTATCTACCTTTTTTTTTTAGCTATACAACTTACACTTAATAGCGGGTACAAGAATACTAAAGTCTGATCTGCTTTCTTCTCAACAAAATGCTAAAAGATCTAAACATGATCCACCAACTCCTGAGAAAATAGTGCCGGGTAAGTCCTCTGTGCTTGCTACCAATGCTGTACTTGATGAACTCAAATCTTTACTAGATCTTTCCTCCTGTCATTACGAAATGACTTGCAATTTAAAATCTGAATTTGCAGCTATTTCAGCTTCTTTAACCACATTTCAATCAAGATTAACTGATCTGGAACATAAAACTGACCAAACTGCGTTAAAAAACAGCACAACACCAGGAAATTACTGGCAAATGTTTCAAAAAACTTGAGTTAGAGTTGGAGGACTTAGCCAGCGGGATCTGTTGACTAAGTCCTCCAACAGATAGAATCTAACAGGCATTGCAGGATCTAGTTTAGTATTAAGAGGGAATAAAAAGAGAGAGAGAAAGGGAAAAGCAAGCAGGACCTAGTTTACTGGATCTAAAAGAATACTGGATCTAAAAGAAGGAGCTGAAGGTTCAAATATGATTACATTTCTTACCAAATGGATTTCAGCTTTATTGAATATCTCCTTTGACCCTCCACTTGAATTCGAATGAGCTCATCATGCTCCATCTCGTATGAAACAGGCCTAAACCAGTCCTAGGCCAGTGGTTGCTAAACGTCTGTGCTTCCAACACACACTTCAGATCCTGTCAGTGGCTTGCACCACTCCTGCTCTCCAACTTGAAGAGAAAAAGGATCTAATAGTCCCTGACCTGACAAGAACTATGGCAAGGAAAAGAAAATCCTTCCTGGAAATGAAAACACATCTGAAATCGATTGTTGCTAGGTATGGGCTCTAATACCCAGTGTGTATGACTATCACTATCAACAACACAATTAAATCCTTTGATTTGCCAGATCAACTCCAACATTATCTGGATAATCTTCAATCCAGTCGAATGACTTGAGATCGATATTTTCTACCATCAAATCGCTGTTTTTCTGCTGAGTACTCAGGTTCTCTACTTTTGTTATATACCTGGGTACAGAATTTTCCCTATTATCTTCAGATCAATGTGATTACCAGCTTCTATTCTGATTCTACATTCCAACTCGAGGAATAATGGACCTAATGATCCCCAACTTTGTAAGAACCATGACAAGGAACCAAAATTCTTACTTAAATGAGAGCCCATTTGGAATTGATTGAAGCTAACTGTGGGCTGCAGTCCCAATGTACATGAAAATAACATCAACAAATCTGTTCAATCCTCTGAATTGCCGAACCAATTTTGACCACCTTCAATATTATCTAGACATTCTTCAATCTAGCACTATGTCTTGATTTTTATAACTGGATGTCTTCTCCAAGCTGCCTCTCTACTGTGAACTCCAGTTATTCTATTACAGCAACGTACCTTGACTACAGACCCTTTCCTTTTTGCTCCTTATTAACATGACCTCCAGCTCTTATGTTATTTTGTGCTTTCTCATGTTCCTCTTTCCTCCCCCCACCTTTTTTCCCTTTCTTTCTCTCCCCTTTCTTGGTTTACTATTTTAATATGTTCTGTTACGTAATTAATGTTCAATCATATTAATCGTGCAATCTTAATTTCATAGACACTTAGGAGGGCTGTTGCCTAGATGCATTTATCCCTGCCACTAGCCTCAATACCTGTGGTGTTTTTCTCCTCACCTTAGGCTGAGCATGTCTATGCTCTACCAGCCTTTTTCATCTTACAGCACTCAGCCTATTTCAAAGATTACGTTTTTTCTCATTCTCACTGCTTACCTCTCTAAGGTTGCTATGTTTGAGCCTATTTTATCTCTTATGTTTTACTATAACAAATGTCTTTGGTATCACAAACTTTACCATGTAAATTAATCTTGTGGAATATGAATGGTTTAAGACACCCGGTTAAAAGCATAAAGATTTTTAATCATTTGAAATCTTTCAAACCCATTATAATTTCCCTTCAGGAAACTCACTTACTGAATCTTTCTTACTATATAGGCAATTTCGCATGGATATCCAAAACTATTGACTCTTCTTCAATAGGAAGAAAAAGGGGTGTCTCAATCCTGTTCAATAAAGACTTCCAGTTTCAGACTCTTGATAAAAAGATTTATCCTGAAGGTAGATGGATAATTCTGAAACTGGAGGTCTCGTCCGTACAATTTCTCATTGCAAATTTGTATGCTCCTAACAGCGATTCCCCTGAATTTTTTTTGTTTCTTTTTTTCAGCATTTGTCTGACTTTGGATCCCTGCCTACTTACATAGCCGGTGACTTTAATCTCCCACTAGATCCATGGTTAGACAAAAACTCGGGTAACAAAAGAACTCAGTCTAAAGCTCATATCACATTACAATCTCTCATTAGTTAGTTTAATTTAGTTGATCCTTGGAGGATTTTACATCCTTTCTGAGAGGTTCTGAGAGAAGAGGACATTTCTCTGGTAAGTGAACGTTACTTTGCTTTGTGCTTTGGGAACTTAAAGATTAGGGTTTAAAGGAGGAATTGTAGGTTAGCGTTAGGCAAAATAAAAATATAAAAAGCAAATTTTAACAACTAATCACCATAGTCTTTTCCACTTAGTTTTAAAAGCTTTGTACCACAGCATTAACAGATAGAATCTAACAGGCATTGCAGGATCTAGTTTAGTATTAAGGGGGGAATAAAAAGAGAGAGAGAGAGAAACAAGCATCATTAACTAGTTGTCATGGAGGGGCATAATCGAACGCGAACGCCCATCTCCATGGGCGACTATCTCTGAGGATGGGTCCGCGAAGGGGCGGGACAGACTGTATTTTCGAAAAAGATGGGTGTCCATCTTTTCTTTCGATAATACGGTTGGTGCCGGGCAAATGCATCAGATTTGTGCGGATTTGAGCTGGGCGGTATCGGTTTGCAGCGATAATGGAAACCATTACTATAGCACTTATGGCTGAATGGGAGCACCTAGGTGTGGGTACAGTGGGTTTTGGGGGTGGTTTGGAGGGCTCCCATTTACCAGCACAAGTGTAACAGGTAGGGGGGATGGGCCTGGGTCCACCTGCCTGAAGTCCACTGCACCCACTAACAACTGCTCCAGGGACCTGCATACTGCTATGATGGATCTGGGTATGACATTTGAGGCTGGCATACAGGCTGGCAAAAAAAAGTTTTTAAAGTTTTTTTTTTGGTGGGAGGGGGTTAGTGACCACTGGGGGAGTCAGGGGAGGTCATCCCTGATTCCCTCCATTGGTCATCTGGCAGGGGCGTAGCCAGACACCCAATTTTGGGTGGGCCTGGGCCCAAGATGGGTGGGCAGAAGAACTCCACCCTGTCCCACAAGTGATTTGGTCTCTCCCTCTCTCGCCTGCATGCCATATGGTCTCTCAAACATCCCCCTCCCCCCATACCTTTAAAATAGCAGATTTTCACTGGCAGCAAGCAGCAAATACACACTGCTCATGTTGGCTCCACAGCCTTCCCTCTGTTGCAACTTCCTGTTTCCACAAAGGCGGGAATACATCAGAGGGAACGCTGGTATGCAGGAAGGACAGGAATTTTCGGCTGGTGGGGCTTGGGAATCCCTGCCAGACACTTCATAGGTGTGCTGCTACTGGGTGGGCCTGGGTGGGCCCGGGCCCACCTACTTTGGGCTCAGGCCCACCCAGTAGCAGCACACCTATGAAGTGTGCTACGCCACTGTCATCTGGGCAGTTGGTGCACTTTTGGGGGACTTGTTAGTGAAAAAAAAAAGGGTCCAAAAAAAGCGGCCCAAATTCTCGCTTCTGCCGTCCTTCTTTTTTCCATTATCGGCCAAGCGCGCCCATCTCTCCTCGGCCGATAAACACACCCCAGTCCCGCCTTCACCACGCCTCTGACATGCCCCCGTCAACTTTGTTTGTTCCCGCGACAGACTGCAGTTGGAGGTGCCCAAAATTTTATTCAATTATACCGATTTGGGCGCCCATGGGAGAAAGGCGCCAATCTCCCGATTTGGGTCGAAATGTGGGCGTCTTTCTCTTTTGAAAATAAGCTGGATAGTGTACAAACCCCTTTCCCATAGTTTTAAACTGAAATTTTCTCTAGAAATAGGCATTTTTTCCCATAGTTTTAAACTGAAACCTTTCTAGAAGTAGGAACTAAACAGCCAAAAACTCTTGTTCTAAAAGGCAGTTATTTTCTGTTCCTTGGCTGCTGGAGAGGTAGCTCATCCAGCGACCTCAATTAAGTGTTAATTAAGGTGTGGGGAAGCAGAATACTTGCATAGGTTGCTGAGTCAGCTTCAAAGAGCCTGTTTAAAAGAGGCCCCTTAGATTCAAAACTATATAAAAAGGAAAGGTCCCACTGAACTTTCTTTCTGAGAAGTTCTGAGAGAAGAGGACATTTCTCTGGTAAGTGAACTCTGATTTGCTTTGTGCTTTGGGAACTTAAAGATTGGGGTTTAAAGGAGGAATTGTAGGTTAGTGTTAGGCAAAATAAAAATATAAAAAGCAAATTTTAACAACTAATCTCCATAGTCTTTTCCACTTAGTTTTAAAAGCTTTGTACCACAGCATTAACAGATAGAATCTAACAGGCACTGCAGGATCTAGTTTAGTCTTCCCACCCACCCCTAGGACAACTCTTCAATTATAGTCAGTTATTGTAATTAGGGTAACAAGCAAGGAGTGCTCTTACAGAGTTTTAAATACATTTCATTACCATCTAAGAAGGAAACACTAAATAAATCATACAATATAGTATATAAACTAAAAGACACTTCTATATTAGGCTAATATCCTTAATACTGTAGCAAGTTTTAAATTATTGAAAAACTCAAAAACACTAAGATGGAGTCAGCAGTCCAGCAGCGAGAGGGGTGCTATCCAGTCTTTTGCATTGAGTGTCATATGTATAATTATCTCCCAGTTGATGAGATATCATATGTGTGTGCCCGATGCAAAGAGCTCCTAGCTCTTAGAGAATGTGTCCGTTCTCTTGAGGCTAGAGTAGCAGACTTGGTGGAGCTGAGGGAGACAGAGAGGTACATAGAGGAGACCTACAGGGATGTTGTAGAGAAGTCCCACCTCCAGTCTGGTAGCCCTTGTGCTACCTTGGAGGAGGGAGGTCTCCTAGAAGGAGAGCATCACCCTGGTGAAGTAGGAAGTACTCCTGTATCCAGGACATGCCCACCAGGGGATGTACTATCCTCTCGCACCAAGGATATGTCTCCAAATGCTGCCCGGGAGGGAAAGGTTAGGACAACCATTGTAGTTGGTGATTCGATCATTAGACATATAGATAGCTGGGTGGCTGGTGGACGTGAGGATCACCTGGTGACTTGTCTGCCTGGTGCAAAGGTGGCGGACCTCACGCGTCACCTAGATAGAATTTTAGATAGTGCTGGGGAGGAGTCGGCTGTCTTGGTACATGTGGGTACCAATGACATAGGAAAATGTGGGAGAGAGGTTTTGGAAGCCAAATTTAGGCTCTTAGGTAGAAAGCTCAAATCCAGATCCTCTAGGGTAGCATTTTCTGAAATGCTACCTGTTCCACACGCAGGGCCAAAGAGACAGGCAGAGCTCCGGAGTCTCAATGCGTGGATGAGACAATGGTGCAGGGAGGAGGGTTTTAGATTTGTTAGGAACTGGGCAACATTACTACTACTTAACATTTCTAGAGCGCTACTAGGGTTACGCAGCGCTGTACAATTTAACAAAGAGATACAGTCCCTGCTCAAAGAGCTTACAATCTAATAGACAAGTGAACGGTTGGTCCGATAGGGGCAGTCAAATTGGGGCAGTCTGGATTCACTGAACGGTAACCGAACGCAGCATTGAAGAGGTGGGCTTTAAGCAAAGACTTGAAGACGGGCAGGGAGGGGGCTTGGCATAAGGGCTCAGGAAGGTTGTTCCAAGCATAGGGTGAGATGAGGCAGAATGAGCGGAGCCTGGAGTTGGCGGTGGTGGAGAAGGGTACTGAGAGGAGGGATTTATCCTGTGAACGGAGGTTACATTCTGGGGAAGGGGGGCCTATTCCGAAAGGATGGGCTCCACCTTAACCAGGGTGGGACCAGGATGCTGGCATCGGAATTTAAAAAGGAGATAGAACAGCTTTTAAACTTGAAATGGGGGGAAGGCCGACAGTCGCTCAAAACCGCATGGTTCGGAATAAGGTATCTTGCAAGGATACCTCACAAACAGGGAAGATAGGGTTTCTGGATAGTGAGGTTGCACAACAGACCGTGGTAGTACTACTACTACTACTACTACTACTAACATTTCTACTAGGGTTACGCAGCACTGTACAATTTAAACATAGGACAGTCCCTGCTCAAAGAGCTTACAATCTAAAACACAGGAGAACAATCTAAAGACAAGTATACAATCTAGAGGACAAGTGAACAGTTAATCTGATAGGGTGGATAGATTGGGGCATTCTATATTTCTCGAGCGGTTAGGCGCCGAAGGCAGCATTGAAGAGGTGAGTTTTAAGCAGAGATTTGAAGATGGGTAGGGAGGGGGCATGGTGTATGGGTAAAGGAAGATTGTTCCAGGCATAGGGTGAGGCAAGGCAGAATGAGCGGAGCCTGGAGTTGGCAGTGGTGGAGAAAGGTACAGAGAGGAGGGCTTTGTCCTGTGAGCGGAGGTTTGTGCAGCGCTGCATATGCTTTGTAGCACTATAGAAATGCTAAATAGTAGTAGTAGTAGTTACGGGTGGGAACATAGGGAGAGATGAGGGTGGAGAGGTAGTGAGGAGCCGCAGACCGAGTGCATTTGTAGGTAAGGAGGAGGAGCTTGAATTGTATGAGATATCTGATTGGAAGCCAATGAAGTGATTTGAGGAGAGGGGTGATATGAGTATATCGGTTCTGGCGGAATATAAGACGTGCGGCAGCGTTCTGAATGGATTGAAGGGGGGATGAAGGTGCCCTTAAATACCACTAAAGATCAGACAAAAGATGGCAAATCAATAGTGTCAAGTACTAAGCATCATGCAAATAGGAACAACAAACATAGTCTGAAACGTCTATATGCAAATGCTAGGAGTCTAAGAAATAAGATGGGAGAGTTGGAATATATTGCAGTAAATGAAAAATTGGATATAATAGGCATTACTGAGACCTGGTGGAAGGAGGATAACCAGTGGGACACTGCCATACCAGGGTACAAAGTATATTGTAGTGATAGGGTGGACCGGACTGATGGAGGGGTAGCATTGTATATTAACGAGAGCCTTGACTCAGTTAGATTACAAATTCAGCAGGACACAAATCACACCTTTGAATCATTGTGGGTTCAAATTCCAAGTATAAAAGGGAAAAGGACAGTGATAGGATTGTACTACCGTCCACCTAGCCAGGATGAGCAGGTAGACGCAGAAATGATAAAATAAATCAGAGATGCAAACAAAATGGGCAATATGATAATAATGGATGACTTCAATTATCCAAATATAGACTGGGTAAATGTAACATAGGGACACACTAGAGGGGTACAATTCCTTGATGAAATCAAGGACAGCTTTATGGAGCAGCTGGTGCAGGAGCCGACGAGAGAAGGAAAAATTCTAGACTTGGTCCTTAGTGGAGCGCATGATCTGATGAGGGACATTATGGTACTTGGGTCTCTTGATAACAGTGATCATAATATGATCATTTTTAATATCAACCTTGAAGTAACTATACACAGGAAGTCGAATACATTAGCGTTTAACTTTAAAAAAGGAGACTATGATAAAATGAGAAGAACAGTTAAAAAAGAACTTAGGGGGGCAATTGAGACATTTTTAAACCTCATGGGGAGAATCTTTCATATGGGGAAAACAAACCCACCAGTGTCCTTACGGCAAGGGCATTGCAGATAGCTAACAATAAAAAGAGAAATTTGCCGCCAGATAAGCAGAAACTTATAACCACAAGTCCTGCTGGACCAGAAACTGACATTCTGTCAGCCCTTCCTGCAATTTAATTCCTAGAAACATGAGGAGACGCATCCAGCCTGGACTGGACTTCTCCACAGCATGACCCACTCTGCAGATGGCAGGGAAATCCAGGTGCTAATTTTTAAAATAGGTTGGACAGGAAAATAGAAAAAGTTTTTGCTATAAACCTTTTGAACACTGATAGGAATTAAAAATGTAGCTGCTATTGTTCTTTTGAGTGTGTAAGATTTAATTATGTCTCTTTGCAATAAGTCAGATTTAAAATGTCTCTCTGTGATAGCTTCTGTTGTAATTTGTTTTTGATAATATTGTTTAAGGATTTAGAAATGTCTTTTTTCTGATGAGTGACTCCCACTGGAGTTGAAACTAAAATACTGGGTTTTAAAAATGCCTCCTTATAATAGGTAACTCCCACTGGAGCTGAAACTTAATATTGTGCTTTAATGTGAATTAACAAGATATGCTTATTTTTATAGAAAAGAAACTAAAGCCTGTCTGCACTGCACGCTGCTCACATACAATGGTCTAAGATTATGGGAAGGAACTGTGAACAAGAGAGGGATCCCCCACCAGAACCATCCATGTGACCTGCTAAAATTAATGTGAAAGTGTCTGTCGAGTTCGAGTTCTACTTATGAGATATTAATATTTTTATGGCGCTAGTAATTAATATATATATGGCTATCTCAGATACCTGTTCTACATTTTAAAATAGATCTATGCCTCTTCTACATTTTTAAATGAATAGATCTATGATGTTCTACTTATGAGATAATAAATGAAACTGCTGTGGTAATCCAAGATGGATGCTTTTGGTGCTTTAATAATTTTGCTAATTGTTGCTTATTTCTAAATGAATGAAAATGCTTTGACAATCCAAGATGGATGCCGCGTACGTTGCTTTTGTTTTTTTTTTGTGTTCTATTTGCAGGTTAAGCTCAATCCTGGATCTTGCATGGACGATCGGAGACCTAAAGGCCTAATAGAGTTCCTTGTTTGTTTGTCATGTGGTCTCCATGTTACATGTTTGTTTTATGTTATGGGGTACCCAAGAAACTATAAGCAGACATTAATAGACCCTCCCTACTAACAGTCCCGCCATTAGTTCACATTGTCCAAGAAAGAAAGAAAAAAAAAAAAAGAGACCATTTTCACTGGCAGACGAGCTATAGAAAAGAAAACCATGTTCACTATTATTCAAGCTATGGCTCACATATAATAAGTCTACTAATTGCTATCTAAGGTTATATATTCACATGTGTATATTTGAAATTATGAGCAAAGGTTTCTCTTTACATGATCTATCAGGTACAATCAGTACAGGGAATGTTTCTGACCTTTTTAGTTTATTCTACATTACAGCCAGTACGCACACAATGTCTCTCCCTGGACTGAAATATTGGCTGTTTGCAAAGCAAAATTAACATATCTTTTCTAAATTCTTTACAACATTAAACACATGAGTATTGTCTATTAAAGTGCTACATTAAACACTGCTAAAGCAGATAAATATGGTAACCTTTTACCACACTCATTACCCATAAATAGTTTCTCTCTGAAAACAAAATGTTTCTCTCTGAAAGGTAGTTCATGGCACTATACCATGACTCTGTTTTTGTTTATTTGGTCAATGATTAAGTAAATATTATTGCAAAGGATTGATAGGAATAATTGTTTTGTGTGTAATAGTAACCTAGTAAATTATTATAATTGCATACATATGCCTTTCTTATTTCTAATGAAACAGTAGTATAATAGCTCCACATTTACACTCTTGCTTATGTATTAGAACTGCTGTGAATACCTCAGTTAGCCTCTGAGATAGAGAATATAGGAAAACATTCACAGAGTATTTTTCCTTGGAATGTCAAACGCTGAGAATAGTGACTGAATAGATTGTTCCATCCCATTGTGGTGGTATAAATTGGTCAATTGCGCACTCTCATGCTATTGATTTGGCTAGCATACTGGGTAAGATATCCTATGGCACAAACTTGGGAGCAGCCTATGCCCCTGAACAGGTGACAAAAAAGAGCTGGTCTCTGGGGTGTGGCAAGATGACACTTGTGTGGCTGAAGTCATATAAAGTGTACTTGCAAGCCTATTTTAAACCAGAGCAAAAGCCAGACTCTGCCACCTGACTGAGTAGAAGCCTAATGAAACTGACCACAGAAAACTTAACCCTAGCAGCCTAAATGTAAGTCATGAGCAAACAAAAGTAATAATGATGAGTCTTTTTGCTTATAACAGTCATATTCCAGCTAAGGACATATTCCAAGATTCATAGTGATGTGACATAGTAGATGATGGCAGGAAAAGACCTGCATGGTCCAGTCTGTTCAATGTCCACTATTAAAAGATTCACCTCTCCCAATACACATGCCCATGTAAACAGTTCAGTATCTTTGCTATTATTCTTTTGAATTATGCTACTGTACTAGGTTAGAGTTAGAGTTTTTAATTTTAGCTTTTATAGTTTATTTTATGGTTCCTCATTCCAATATATTAAAATTTTTTGTATCTCGGAACCAAGAGAGGGAGTGTTATGGTATAAGCCAATCATCAGAATTAAATGTGTAGCATGATGTTGTGTTGGATCAGATACATATATATACACCAATATATTTGTGCAGCTTTTAAAAATACACTGCAGCAGAACTGGCTTTCATTCCAAAAGCCCTCTTCCCTCTCCCTTTGGGGAATCTCATTCCTTAAACAAAAGACTTAAGATTGCTTTAAAGTTTTAAATTGACTCTATTCCTCTGATAAACGCAACAAAGATTGGACCTAACCAGTAGAAGCAAGGAGACAAGCAGGTGAGAAAGGTGTGAATACCCCATTGAAGACAAAGACTTCAGAGGGGAAACCATAAACAGGACATTTGCTTGTCAAAGGTATACCTGCCCCTCCCATCAGCTTTCAGACATGTGCAGAAAGGAAGGACTTGTAATGTGTATCTGCTCCAGAGACTGAGCAGGAAGCCTTTTCACATCAAAAGACCATTTGTCAGCAAGATCCAGACAGCAAGTCTTGTGATGTCATAAGACATGAGACCAAGATACCACAATGCTTTGCAAATGCCCAAGGGTCATGTGGAAACCAGGACAAAGATCCACATGGCATATCCTCCTGCAGCTTGCAAGATATAAAAGCAAAAGCTGTTTCCCCAAGATTCAGATTCTCTTCAACTGCAAGCAACTCAGGAATCCACTCACTGCAGAAGCTCTCCTGTCCTGCAAACATGTGCTTACCTAATGCTGTTCATACTGAGTAACAAGGACTTGTAAGTAACATAACCTTTGATCTAGACCTGCTACCTTGCCTTACTTAAGCACAGATTATCTGTAAAGATCTCTTAAAACCTACCTCTCGTGTGCAATTGTATATTAAATCAACCTGTTTGAAGCTAAAATTACGGTCTCTTTGTGTTCTGAGTATATGGTATCTTTTATATATACTTAATTTATTTAATTTATTGCAATTATCACCTTTGGTGATTGGTGGAGAAATTAATATCCTAAAACTTATAAATACCTGCTCTTAAATTATAAACAGTAGTGAGTGCTCTCTAGAGCTCTTTCCCCCAAGATAAATCATTTCTTGTAACACCCACAGCAGGAATATTCTTCTCTCGTTCCAGCGGTGGTTCTGTGCTCTCCGTGCTGCACAGATAATGAGCCATTCTGCTGGGGAATGCTCCTCCCTTATTGTCACATAGTTTCCTCTGATTGGTCCGTCTTACGTTGCCTAGTGTTGCCTGGGAACGGTGATGGTCCTTTGTGTTTCAGAATGTTGAGGGTGTTTTTTCTGATTGGTCCGTAATGCGAGGGCGGGGCAGAGAGACATGGTCAGTGTTGTGGCTTCACCACCATGAATCCATGAACCCTTCAGGGAGTGACTGAGTGACTTCAGAACGTTGTCGTCAGAACGTTGAGGGTGAGTTTTATTATAGTAGATAAGTTACAACGCTTTGGTAATAGACCGGGTAGGCTATTGGCCAGAGTAATAAAGAATTGGGGGGGGGGGGGGCCTTGGGTGGTGACCGCACTTAAAAATAATCAGGGGAAATTTACAACAAATAGGAAAGAAATAGGACAAATCTTCACAGATTACTTTGCTTCCCTCTACTCTTCGGGTACACAATCTAATAAGAAGGAGATGCAGGACTACTTGATAAAGGTGGGACTTCCAATTTTAACACAGGAGGAATTGGGTGCACTTAACGCCCCCTTAACTATGAAAGAATTACAACAAGCTATCAAGAAATTAAAACTCTGTTCTGCACCAGGTCCAGATGGATACTCGGGGGAGTACTACAAGTCCCTTCCTGCGAGTGCACAGATAGCCCTATTGGACTACTATGAAAAGGTGATAGAAAAAGGGTGTTTCCCACGCTATGCTAATAGGGCCCTAATTTCATTGATACCAAAACCTGGAAAGCCCTTGGACAAGGCGGAAGATTATAGACCGATCTCATTACTGAATGTGGATATTAAACTATTGGCGGGGATACTGGCTGATAGACTAACACAGGCCCTGCTCCAGTTAATAGGTAAAGACCAGGTCGGGTTCACTAGAGGTAGGCAGGTGACACACAACATACAACGCCTATTATTAGCAATGGCAACATGCCAAGGATAAGGAACACCAGCAGTAGTGGCAAGTCTGGATGCCGATAAGGCATTCGACTGGGTTGGATGGGATTATCTATTTTGTACATTGACAGCACTGGGAATAACAGGCTGGTTCCAGCAGGCATACACACTCTTTACAGTGGCCCAGAAGCGAGTGTCTTAGTAAATGGTATTAAAGAACAGGAATTTTAAATAAAGAGGGGTACTAGACAGGGCTGCCCCCTTTCACCAGCATTATTTGTGCTATCCATGGAACCGCTACTGTGTGCCCTTCAGAACCAAAAAGAGATACAAGGAATCCAAGTAGCAGGACAGGAAGTGAAAGTGCTAGCATTTGCTGATGATTTGCTCCTGATAGTGACAGATCCGCCGAGGTCCATGGAGGCGGTGTTGGCAGAACTGAACGGATTCGGCCGGATCTCTGGTTTTAAACTGAATTTGTCAAAGTCCTCGGCCATGGAGGTGGTGCGAGGAACATATCCAGGTTGGAAAACGAAGTTCCCACTTGTGTGGGCAGACAATTACATCAAATACTTGGGAATGTATCTCCCAGCCAGCTTGGAACATCTTTATGATCTAAATGCACAGCACTTGTTGAATGAAAGCAAAAATAAAATGCAAGCCTGGACCGCGCTACCTATCTCCTTACTTGGACGGATAGCTTTACATAATATGATAGTGGCGCCAAGGTGGATATATATTTTTCAAACTATTCCAATCTATTTGACCAGGAAGGTCGAACAAACTTACAATAGATTGTTGCAGAAGTTCTTGTGGAGGGGGACAAAGGCACGGTTACCCATCTCTACCTTAAGCATCCCAGTGGAATATGGAGGATTGGGGCTGTTAAATCTGAGATACCTCAATATTGCTAGTGGTATGAGGACTATTAGTGACTGGTACAGGAAAACTGAGGATTATACAAACACGAGACTGGAGATGAGCCTATCACCAGAGATCCACTTTGGCAATTACTTACACGGGACTGGCGTGGCCATCCCGCAGGCCCTAAGACACTCCTGGATTATGAGGACGGTGAGGGCAGTGTGGAGATGAGTGTGCCGTTTACACCATTTTCACCAAAGGTAACACCGTTTTTACCAATTTGTGATAACCATGCCTTTGCACCAGGACAGATATACTCAGCTTTCAAACGATGGAAGAACAATGGGATCGTATACCTATTACAAGTGGTGACCAGGGAGGGTTGCATGAGGTCCTTCCCAGAATTACAAGCGGAATATAACATACCCAGTAAGGACAGGTTTTATTATGTGCAGCTAAGCCATTATGTCTCATCACTACCATGGACATCCTTGACTGAGGATGTCCAGGAAGAACTCTCGGCGGCCTATACGTTTGAATCTCAACAAAGAGTGCCAATGTCTTACCATCACAGACATATACGAGATACGACACCAGAACTGGAATATCATAAGTTGGCTTAGTTGTGGACAACAGACCTCCAGGTGCCGGTCCAGATAGCACAGATAAAATCACGTATCCTAGCAATTAGAAAAGTCACAGATATGACTGAACATTGGGAGTTACAATACAAAATGGCCTTGTGCATATATATACCTCCGCATCGGGTCTTCCATATGGGGCTCTCGCCTTTGGGGGAGTGCCCTAAGTGTGGACAATGTGGAGCAACCCTGGGCCACATGTTTTGGACTTGTGTAGGCATCCAGAAATTTTGGAAATTGATCATCACATATGTCTCTACAATGTGGAGACAGACTTGGCGATATGACCTGGCTTTGTTATTTGGAGGTCCAAACTTGGGGCCCGCACCAAGAAAAGGATATGCAGCATTTGCATTGAGAACAATAATTGTTGGTAAACAGATTATATTAAATGAGTGGTTATCGTGCCGATATCCCACATGGCAACAGTGGCGCACTCGCATGTTGTTGCTATTGCGCACAGAACGAATGGGCATCAAAAGTATAGATTCCAAACAAGGAGTACAATTTCAGCAGAGGTGGAGCCCATTCTGGGACACTATCCAGCTTATAATTGAAAGAGAAAAATGCCTATATTTCGACCCAAATCGGGAGATGGGCGTTTTTCTCGCAAAGGCGCCCAAATCGGTATAATTGAAAGCCGATTTTGGGCGTTTCCAACTGCACTCCATCGCGGAAACGAATAAAGTTGACAGGGGCGTGTCGGAGGTGTGGTGGAGGTGGGACTGGGGCGTGATTATCAGCCGAGGAGAGATGGGCGTCTTTAGCTGATAATCGAAAAAAAAAGGCGTTTTGACCCCGATTTTGGGTCACTTTTTTTGGACCCTTTTTTTTCACGAACAAGTCCCAAAAAAGTGCCCCAACTGCCCAGATGACTACTGGAGGGAATCGGGGATGACCTCCCCGGACTCCCCCAGTGGTCACTAACCCCCTCCCACCAAAAAACCCCCCCACTTTACAAACTTTTTTTCCATCCTCTATGCCAGCCTCAAATGCCGTACCCACCTCCATGACAACAGAATGTGTTTGATCCTGTCACAGCCTTTCCCTGGGTCAGATGTGGCTCTCGGGTGCAGTACAGGGTCACATCAGCATTGCATTGTGGTGAGTGTAGGGTATTGGGCTCTGTGATTTCATTAGCTTCTGTTACAGTCTCACAATGTTGGTAGTTGGTAGGCTCTTCTCCCATGGTGCTTTTCCCCCTGCCTACTGAGTCAGAGTGTGCCCTGTTGTGTTTCCGGTAGTCCATGAGGTAGTGGTCATTTTTGTAAGACAGTTTTAGATCCCTTCCATGTGTTAGCCACATTAGAGAACTTAGTTCTTACCTTGAATGTGGCTGAAAGGGGGCATTGTACAACATTCTGCCAGCTCTGACCTGCTAATCTCACTACCAGGGAGACTCGTTGCCAGTGGTGGGGCACAACCTCTGATCTGCAGTTAACTGTGAGTAAGCGTGCTTATTCCAATAAAGGACGTTTTCGGAGAGATTAGTCCTCAGGTGTAAACTGGTGTGCCAATGTTATACAGCAGTAACAAGTCCTAGAGGCCTGCGTGTATGCAGGTCCCTGGAGCACTTTTAGTGGGTACCGCAGTGCACTTCAGCCAGGTGGACCCAGGCCCATCCCCCCCACCTGTAACACTTGTGCTGGTAAATGGGAGGCCTCCAAAACCCACTGTACCCACATGTAGGTGCCTCCTTCACCCCTAAGAGCTATGGTAGTATTGTACATTTGTGGGTAGTGGGTTTTGGGGGAGGGGGGTTGGGAGCTCAGCACCCGTGGTAAGGGAGCTATGCATGTGGGAACTGTTTCTGAAGTCCACCGCACTGACCTAGGGTGCCCAGTTGGTGTCCTGGCATATCAGGGGGGTGAGTGTACTACTGGGGTATCCACGATCATATAAACGCTTACTTAAAGTTCTTGCCTGATCACGAAAATCTTCCATCTCGGAGCATAGTCGACGATATCTGAGCATCTGGGAGAAAGGGAGACTATCCTTCAGACATCTCGGGTGACAACTGCCATATTGTAGCAAACTGTTCACGTCCGTTTCCTTACGATATCGTCGACTATGCTCCGAGATGGAAGATTTTCGTGAGCAGGCAAGAACTTTAAGTAAGCGTTTATATGATCGTGGATACCCCAGAAAGATTGTAAAACAAGCTTACCGAAGGGCTAAATACAATCATCGTGAGCTGCTGTTATGTTCTAATAGAAGGGATTATGTGCCCAGCGAAGAGGTGGAACCTGTCACATGTATCTTGCGTTATAACAATGATGCATACAAGTTGGTTAAGATCCTCAGAGATCATTGGACTATTTTACAAACCTTATCAGTTTTTGCGAACTGTAAGATACGTTTTGCTTACAGTAGATCTAGGAATCTGAGGGAATTACTATGTCCCTCTCTATTACCAGCACAAAGGGGTACATCCCCCCCTGTTGAAGGACAAAAACGTTGTGGTAACTGTTGTATGTGTGATATCATGTTGGAAATCTCAGAGTTTATACACCCGGTTTCCTTTCAGAAGTTTGCCCTACAAGTGAACACCAATTGTAAGTCAGACTATGTGGTATATTGTTTGGTCTGTCCTTGTAATATGTTGCACGTAGGACAGACTGCACGAACGTTATATGTCCATTTGATCGAACACCGGAGTGTACTGAATACAAAAAAAGTTGCAACGCCTTTTGCCTGTCACTGTGATATGGCACATCATTCTTTTGCTGAACTAAAATGTTTTGTTTTGCAGCAAATCGAAGTTTCTACAGTAAGGATAGGGGACAACAGAAAGCGGATCCTATTTCAGTGTGAACAAAAATGGATATATCGCCTGAATACATTAACTCCAACAGGCTTGAATGGCAAAATTGAATGGGGTCATTTTTTCTAGTTTTGAGACACCAAATTCTATGGATCAATAATATTAAGGGTTCTGCTTTAATTTACAAACTAATTGTCCACAAGCTGATTGGTTAGGTTGATTCCTGGCGTCTGACGTCACTCAGCGTTTAAATTGGGAGGGGCCATTTTCTTTTCTGGTCCGCTAGTGCTGAGTATCCATTTGGGCTAAGGTCTCTGCTATATAGATAAAGATAAGATTAGGGCTGTATTATTTCAGTCTGTGGTTCTTACATAGTTTTTCTTTTTTTTACAGATTGACGCAGACCATTTGACCCTGAGGCAGGTGACGAAACGCTGGCCACCGTTGGTCATGGTCATATCTAGCGTCTTAAGAGCCTGGATATAAAGCTAAGTAATATATATTTGACCTTTAAGAAAAAGTGTAAAAAAGAAAAAAAGAGATACGAGGTAAAATAATATTTTGTAAGAACATTTGTAGTAGACCTGTGGGGTGTTTGCTGATGATGAAGAAGTCCAGCCTCCCGTGAGCTGTTTAATCATTGAGCCGGGGGCTTCTTGAGGCTTCACCTCTTTATTTAATGAATTTACTATTAGTATATAAGCCAGTTGAGTCTCTACCTATCTCCTTCACGTTTTCATGGTTTTTCTTATGTACTGATCAGACATGTAACAAGCTATAAATCTATATTGTTTGCTTCAGTAGTGCATCTCGTTGAATTTAACTATGATCAACTGAGAATGGCAGCACCCACCTCCTCATCGGCTAAGCAATATTATTGCTTCTAACTTCTTAGATGTGTTTATATTTATAATGTGATTTATAATTCTGTACTTGGCTTTAACTTTAATAAATTTAATTATTAACTTATTTTTTTTAAAAACGTCTTTAATAGGAAAAAGGTGCTGGTCAGGGGCTGGATTGTCTGACATGCATGTTTTGCTACTATATGCTGTATCAAGGACTGATCCCCTGTCACATAATGCCACCAATCTTACCGGACTAAATGGTTAGTAACAAGAAATGATCTGTCCAAGGTAAGGAAACTGATTGAATAGGTGAACAAGAAAACGAGACTGTAAGATTATCCTGGCGAAGAATAAGATCTAGTGTATGCCCTGCAATATGGGTTGGACCAGAGACAAAAGGAATAAGATGAATATCTGAGAGAAATGCTAGGAAATTAGAAGATTTAGAAGAAGAATATACATCAACATACATATTAATATCTCAAACAATAAGCAAGATTTGAAAACCAAGTTGAAACATCGGCCTAAATTTGGATAAAATTATCCAATACATGGAGAAGATAAGGGGGAAGGTATCAGACCTTAAATGTTAAAGTGTAGGGAGCACAGTAAAGATAGAAGAAGAGAGTTCAGAGGTAGAGAAAAAAGAAGGAAGACAGACTGCTACACCTTCACCCATTTTTCCAGCTCTAGTGGAGTGAAATGCTTTAAAGCCCTTAGGAAGACATTGAAAAAGGAAAGCTATCTCACTGTCACACAGCTATGTTTCCATGAGATATAAAACACAGAGTTTATGGAAAGAAAAAAGATCAGAAATCTGCAGAGTTTTAGCATGTGGAGGGGCATTTTCAAAAGAAACGTCCAAGTTGCGATTTGGACGTCCTTGCAAAATGGTGAAATCCAGGGGCGAGGAAACCCGTATTTTCAAAAAAAGATGGACGTTCATCTTTCGTTTCGAAAATACCATCATCAGAGACGTCCAAATCCTTAAATTTGGACGTCCCTAGACATTGACGTTTCTGACTTTTGGCGATTTTCAAAACCAAAGACGTCCATTGCAAAAATGTCCTTTTGCAAGCCATTTGGACATGTAAGGAGCCAGCATTTGTAGTGCACTGGTCCCCCTGACATGCCAGGACACCATCCGGGTGTTAATCTGTTTGTGAGCCCTTGAGCCCAGGCCGAGGCCTAGGACAGATCTTGGCCAAGGCCCAGGGTAGACCAAACAGGTACTGCGCACAACCCCAGCTACCAAGTCCTGCACACACAGGACAAGCAACTAGCACCACCAGGAAAAGGGAGATAGACCACTAAGGTGGGTCTCACGGCCAAACGGGAACTGAGTCATACACTGGGAAGGGAGAAAGAACAATGAGGGGTCCCCCAAGGGACTGGAGCACAAGCAACGCACATAGAGCAAGCTAGAGACACCAGGGAAAGGCCACAGACAGAAGCTACTATAGGAATATACAAGGCTGTGCCACACAGCAGTCAAGGCTAGAGGAATCAACTCAAAGGAATACTCTAAGGTGTACCATATAGCATACAAAGGTAAGGGGAAGCCACCTATAGGAATATACAAGGCTGTGCCACAGAGCACACAAGGGTAAAGGGAAGCCACCTATAGGAAGGCTGTGCCACAGAATGCACAAGGGTAAAGGGAAGCTGCTTATAGGAATACACAAGACTGTGCCACACAGCGCACAAGAGTAAAGAGAAGCAAACAGACAAGGAGCAATGCTCACCATAATCAGGAGACAGTCTCTACAAACAAAGGGGAAAAAACAGGCTAAAGGGAAAGCTGCTTCTCGGACACCAAACAGCAGGAAGCATGGCAAACACTGCAGACAAAGGTAAGGTAAACAAAGGAAAACTTAAACAAACGAACAGGAGCAATACTAAGACAGGGAGGCTGCCAACAGAGGCAGGACTACAGAAGGCAAAAACTAAGTTCAGCACATAAAGGATTACATTAAGGAAAGGGAAACTAACAAACAGGAAGGATACAAGGGACCAGCTTACCACAGACTACACTACACCAGTAAGCAGGGAACAGACTCAGGTGCAGGGGAGTGAAACAATGAAGCTCACGCTGGGAACACCCAGCAAACACAGAAACTACAAGTTAGGAGGAGAATAGACAAAGTCCAACAATCACACAGTGTGCAACAGCACAGACTGAGAGAAAGAGGAACAGGCTTCAGCTGACAAGAATCAAATGCTAAAGCATGGCCTGAAGGGAGAGGTAAGCTTAAATAGATCAGACTTCTGACGTCTGCTGCTTCAGCGGTCAGCTCAACCCATGACAGGACAATCAGAAGCGAGTCCCAAACATTCCCCTGCCTGTCTAGCAGAATCATAACACTGGGCACCCTAGGGGGTACTGCAGTGGACTTCATAAAATGCTCCCAGGAACATAGCTTCCTTACCTTGAGTGTGGAGCCCCCCAAAACCCACTACCCACAACTGTACACCACTACCATAGCCCTTATGGGTGAAGAGGGGCACCTAGATGTGGGTACAGTGGGTTTGTGGTGGGTTTGGAGAGCTTGCTGTTTCTTCCACAAATGTAACAGGTAGGGGGGTATGGGCCTGGATCCGCCTATCTGAAGTGCACTGCAGTACCCACTAAAACTGCTCCTTGGACCTGCATGTGCTGTCACGGACCTGAGTATGACATCTGAGGCTGGCACGACATATTTTTAAAGATGTTTTTTGAGGGTGGGAGGGGGTTAGTGACCACTGGGGAGGAGTAACGGGAGGTCATCCCCGAGTCTCTCCAGTGGTCATCTGGTCATTTTAGGCACTATTTGTGCCTTATTTGTAAGAAAAACAGGACGGGGTGAAAATGTCCAGGTGTCCGTCAGGGACATCCTTGTTTTTTTTTTATTATGGGTCAAAGACGTCCAAGTGTTAGGCATGCCCAAGTCCCGCCTTTGCTACACATCCACCACGCCCCCTTGAACTTTGGACATCCGTGCGACAGACTGCAGTTGGAGACGTCCAAAATTGGGTTTTGATTATACCAGTTTGGACATCTCTGGGAGAAGGACGTCCATCTTCCGATTTATGTCGAAAGATGGACATCCTTCTCTTTCAAAAATGAGCCTGATAGTGACCTAACATTAACTAATCCTAACTGAACCAGGGCGTTGCATAGCAGAGCATCAACAATATTGTTCATGATTGAAAGAGCACCACACTGAGCCAAACAGCGAGAAGAAAAGGCAGCAACGTTATGACGTACCTTTATGGACAAAGAGGATGATAATAAAGGATCAGACCCACCCAATTGTAAGGGAATCAGCAATAAACTGTCCGCAGAGGCTGAACGAGGGAGTACCATATGGAAAAGAGGAATAGATGAAGAAATGAAACAAAAGCAAAAAAAAAAAAAAAGGAATGATAATTCGCTCTCGGAGTTCGCCCCAAGGAGTTTACCCAAGGAGCATGCAGTGCACGCTGCCACCACACAGAACACCGTGGGTAAATTAAATTTATCCAGGATTTCCAGGTCAGTGCTTATGTGGCTGTCATGTGACTTGATGGGATTGTGGCCATGAGAAGTCACAGACTCACATCGGGAACTAACCAAAGAAAGCTTCTATAACAGGTTAAAGAGAACATCTATTAAGGCAAGTAGCAATCATTCAGATAAGCAATAGCAAAGTGAGAGGAACGCCGTGGGTGTATTCCTGACTGGGATAAAAGATTGGCATCATGACAGGAGCTTGGGAAGCTTGAGAAAATATCAGTTATGAGATTTTTTGTCATTGTAGACCAACTACATATTGAGGGTGGTTCAATAGCTATGTTTGTGCAATTAGTTGCCCCAAAAACTAATGGTAAATGAGCTCTCCCATATAATTTGCTCATAGTTTGCTTCTCTGAAGCACATCCTGAGGGAAAGCATTATACTCAATAGTGTGGTTGAGAAAAGCACTCAGAAATTAATGGATACAGAGTGAGGTGGCTGTCTCATGCTGGCTCTTGCCACCAAAGTGGATTGAGAGCTTCCTGTGGCCAAAAAGGCAGGGGCTGTGGTGACCTTCGGGTGCTCTGGTATGGTCTGTCTCTGCTTTGTATCCAACTGACTAAAAATGGAGATAGACACAAAAATAGAGAGAGATTGCAAGTTTCAGCAGATCATTCTCCACCTTTTCCAGCAGCTAGAGCCTCTGAAGTAGTCAGAAACAGGCTAATTATCATAACACAATAATCAGCCACAACAGTGAAGAAAGAAACAGTAACAGAAAAAGTGTTTGTGAAAGACCACAATCTTTATTTGTATGAAGGCACATTTTAGAAAGGGGGTATATGTGGCAAAATCTATATATTTATCTATCTACATACATACGCACGCGCGAGCACACACACGCATTTATTTATTTATGACATTTTTTACCCCACATTAGCCCAAGAGTGACTCAGGTTCAATGTGGCTTACATAACAAACAATTAAATGAATGATACATATTAAAAATTACATAAACAAATTATAAAGTACAATAAATAATGCTAAAGCATTGGCTTTATAAAACAAACATAACATATGTGGTGAATTAACCATAATTATAATCATAATTAAATTTGTAAACAAAGAAGTGAAGATGAATAAATATGGGGGGAAGAGGGGTTGGTGGTTGAGAGGCTAAGATAGGGGAGGGCAGACCTATACGGGGTCTGTGCCAGAGTCGGTGATGGGAGGCGGGACTGGTGGTTAGGAGGCGGGAAATACTGCTGGACAGACTTATGCGATCTGTGCCCTGAAAAAGACAGGTACAAATCAAGGTAAGGTATACACATATGAGTTTATCGTGGGCAGACTAGATGGACCGTGCAGGTCTTTTTCTGCCGTCATCTACTATGTTACTATGTTAATAGGGCTAGATAGGATAAGGGAGGAAAGAAAAAGTGAAATTAATTGTATGAATGGATAATGTTCAAATAGAATTCTTTGTTTTCTGAAAGACTAAATTAAAAAAAAGAGTTTTCTGTAGGTTTCTGAAGGACAGGTTATCAGCTGTGCATTTAATTGTTTTTGTTAGAGAATTCCAAATTTGAGTACCTTGATATGAGAAACTGGCATTGTGAATTGTTTCATAGATTACATTCCTACTAATAGGGAAATGCAGAATGAGATATTCTCTGGATGATGATACATCATTATGTGGGGGTAATTCAATGAGATTGTTCATATATGATGGTAAAGAGGCATATGGAATTTGGTGAATAAAAACACAGAACTTGAAAGATATTCTGTCTTTTATTGGTAACCAGTGTAGTTTTCTGGTTTCTTGTCTACTAATGCCAACAAAGTATTGCGTAGGAATCACTAGCATAGCTTAGTAAAAGAGGCCCTAAGATTTTATGGATAGGTTCTACTGATCAAATCTGATTTTCTCAAAGTTTTACTATTAGATCTGATAAATTCAGTTTTGAATCTTCATGAAAGATTTTGGAGGTGGAGGTGGTCAATTATCTGTCAAGACCCCAGGTAAACTCTCAGGTGAAGAATTATTTCTATATTCTCAAAAAGCAAAGCGCTATCCATAAATAGTTTGAACCTGCTATGGTTAGACCTTTAAGCAAGACTTTAATTTTACTTAAGGCTGCAAGTTCATCTTTTTAAACTACATGATTAATGCATTAATCATTAATCACAATTTAAAAATTAATCACAATTAAAGAATTTAATCACACTGCAGCATCTCCTGTCCAAATGTCTCTTCTGCTGTCTGCCACTTCTTACCCCTGTCCTCAGTATGATCCAGAATCTTTCCTCCAACCAGGATTCAACATTACCCCCCCCCCCCCCCCCCCGCATGTCAGCCTACCTTAAAAATGGTTTTCTGCTGGTCCCCAGCAGCAGCAGTGTTGCACATATGCTGCCTGCAGTCTGCTCCAAATCTTTCCCTCTGGCCCATTCTGCCTCCTCTGATATCCTTTCCTGTTTTTGCATGGGTAAAACGGGTCAGAGGGAAAGCTTCAGACCTGGACACAGGCAGCCACTGCCAGGGACCAACAAAATACCACACGTGGGCTATCCCATTAAATTATAAGCACACGGAGCTCTGTTAGGATATGGTTGCTGAAAGAAAAGCTAAGTGTGCTTATTTATTTAAATAAACATTTATTGGACATTAATTTATTGTCTCACTATGCACTCATGTGGAGGTTTTTTAATCAATGATTAGAAGTAGTCTGGCAAGACAATGAGAATCTAAGCTTTTAACTTTATAGGTGCATTAAAAATGTGCCTTAGTAAACATACCCCTAAGTCTTTTTTGAATTGAACTTTAGACTATAAGAATTGGGGGCTACCATTGAAATAAAGCATTGCATGGAGTTTTAGAGCTGCATAAGGAGGTTTTTTATGAACCTAGTGATTCACCCTATAATCTTGATTACTCCAGTAGGAAGAGACAGGGTTTTGAGGCTTTTTCCTCCTATTTTTAGCATACTCCGTTGCAAGGTTTTATAGTTTTGAAGTAAGAGAGATACTGTTTATGCTGGCTCATGAGGAGAGAATTGAATGAACTGCCTTTATAAAACAGGCACCAAGAATTATTCACAACAGCATACAAATGCTAATGTATAAATTGGTACTTGTTTTGCAAAATATGTGCATGTTGTATGTAGTATACAGTATGCATGTAGGGATAAACTGCAACACTTCACTATCAAAGATCGTATTGAACATTGACAAACCCTTTTACCTCAAACCTAACTTGATTGAGTCTTATCTTCCCTATCCCACTATAACATTTTGTACTATTCCCATACCGGATTTGGCGAATGCCTTCATGGTATTATGTAAGCCACATTGAGCCTGTAAATGTGTGGGAAAATGTGGGATACAAATATAACAAATAATAAAGAAATAAAATATCAATATATGCACATATCACAGTGCTGCTCCTACTCAACCAAACTGCAGCACCAGGAATGCCTACCCATATATTGAGTAAAAGTAAGCATTATGGGGCCCTTTTACTAAGCCGCGTAAGCATCTGTGTGGGCCCAATGCGCGCCAAAATGGAGTTACCGCCCGGTTACCACGTGGCTCTTGTGGTAATTTCATTTTTGGTGTGCATCCGATATGCGCATCCGAAAGATAATTTTTATTTTCAGACGTGCATATCAGACACGCGCCAAGTGGCATTTGATGCGTGTAGGTCATTACCGCCTGGTTACCGCGTGAGACTTTACCACTAGGTCAATGGCTGGTGGTAAGGTCTCAGACCCAAAATGGACACACGGCAATTTTTATTTTGCCGAATGGCCATTTTCGGCAAAAAATTTCAAAAGGCATTTTTTGTAGGTGCGCTGAAAAATAATTCTGCGCGCACCCAAAACAAGCGTCTACATTACCGCAGGCCATTTTTCAGGACAGCTTGGTAAAAGGATCCGTATGTTTCTGTTCACCTACTTTTTATATACATGCCCATTCCATATTACAAGTCTTCTTCTGCATGTAAACAGGCTTTACATAGAGAAAATGCTTTTAAAAATTACCCCATTAAGATTGTTGATAGTATTATAAAAATAATTCATCTGAATACGTTTTGTTTTAAATAATTTGATGAAGCAATTCAGAGTCAACAGTTAAAAGCTTCTACTTTCAGTCAATAAAACTGTAAAGAGCATTAATGGGCCGTCTTACCAAATGGCTTCACTGCATAGGATTGCCACAGCAGGTAAAAGGGTAAAGGGGCAGTGAATGGCCATGGGAAGAGGGCTCTGGTGGTAACCCAGCAATAATCGGGCAGCATGGCAATCATCCTGTTCTATCTGCATATTGGTTTGTATGCATTCTTGATTAAAATATAAATAAAGAAAAGTATACTCACTTTTTCTAGTTAATTTTGTGGCAAAGAAATTCTTGATAGCAAAGACTTGGATCAGGAAGATGGATTTAAGAGATTTCTGGGACCTATGAGATAAAACCCCAAAAGAATTTCTAGGTTTCAGATGTGTAACATAAACAAAGTAATTAACAAGTTAAAAATTGCATGCTGTAAGCAGTGTATAAAGATTTGTTATACTAGCAAAGTGTGTAGTGCAGATGTGTAGGATTGTGAGTGATAGAGGTACTGAGGCTGGCAAGGGAGCTTAATAAGTTAATGAGGAGCTGGGCAAATTATTAATGGGTAGTGGGGATGAGTGACTGAAAGGGTGGGGGTGACTGGTGAGAGGAAACTTGGTGAGCTGATTGGGGAATATTGGTGGAAAAGACTGACTAAGTAGGTAGGGGGTGTCTGTAACAGGGCAGCTAATGAACAAGGAGATGGAGTTTATGCATGATAGGGGGGCTGAATAAGTGAGTGGCTGGGGCAGTTATAACTGGTTTAGGGGCAGAAAGAGAGGGAATGGGTGCTGAATTATAAGGAAATCCTCTCCCTTTTTGTCCCCTCTCTCTTCTTCTTTCCTTCCCTTCTCTCTCTCTCTCTCTCTCTCTCTCTCTCTCTCTCTCTTCTCCTCTTCTATTCCCTTCAGTAAGTTTTACCCTTCCTTCTCTCCTTCCCTTGAAGCTCCACAGTGAGTCAACATTTACTTCTATGGGCACTTTAATCCACATCTCCACTGGTCCTACTGTTCCTTGCCAGCATGAGTATGGAAACTTCCTTTGAAAAATTTCAAGGATCCTGCAAAAACCATCAACTTTCTATTTGTACATTCAAACAATTAAGCAGAATAAAGAAAATACATTATACACTGTCCACTATATCACTACTGACTGCAGGTTGTGTTATTAGTACCTACAAAGATATCTCGCTTAAAGATGTTTTATTTATTAATACTTGATGTCAGTGATATATCTTGAGGGCATTCAGGGGGTAATTCTAGCGTTTAAAAAAAGAGTGCCAACATTTAGGTACCAAAAATGCACATAAATGGCCAGAATATTGGCATATATGCGTGTATGTGTGTACATACCTGCAGAAATGCCAATATTCCAGCTATAAATTATTCTATAAATTGGTGCCTAAATGCCATGGTGTGCAGTTTGAAGGTGGTTGCCAATCCACTCATAGATGGAGTCTGGGAAGAGCATGAATAGGGCACAAGGTTCGGCACATAATGATATGACCTTTCAGGGAGTTGAGACCTCTGCCTGTTTCCTATGCTCTTCTGTCCTTCTGCTTTTTTATTCCTCTTTAGTGTTACTGGAGTTCCTTTCTTTTATTTATTTTTTTCTGAATTTTAATTAGGTTAACCACCTTTGCTATGTTGTCAAGAAAGGCAATATATTAAACTCAATAAACCATAAACCATACTATCATTTACATGTTTGCTAGCAGTCTAGGCATGAACATTATACCACAATTTCTATTTTCTTTATAACTTTCTAAATAGATGCCATAAGATAGCAGGGAGTTTAGTTTTTAACTGACAGAGCTTTTAAAGCATACATTGGATTACTGAATTAAACGATGATTAAGAATGTGAGAGGGGAGCTGTATCAGTGGGATTGTCAAGAGGAAGACAGGTTGGATGGTGACTTGAGGTAATATTCAATCTCTAAGATCCACTACTTTCTTATAAAAGAGGACACATAAGTATTTGGTGAAGAGCCAGAGCTCATTTGAGATTCAAATGATGAAGGTTCCCTAGTGATTTTAGTTGCGACATATGAGTGTATTTTTATAAAACAGGCAAATTATCTTGTGCAACAACATCTTCTTTCTTCTTTAATATAGGCAGATACTATAACTGAGTCATTGGAGGAATTAACTCTTTCGAAAGTTTCAAAATTTTCACTAAATATTTAATAGACATCTCTAGTGAGATTCTCAAAGGAACCTTCGGGAAATTTATCAGGCATAGGTTGAAAACCCTAGCTTGATTTTCCAACATCTCTACCTTAAATCGTAGATTAGTATTGTCTTTAATAATAGCACTTCCTTGATAGCTTGAACTACTTCCTGGATTGCTTGATTTTTCTTCTTAGTATTATCTAAATCATTTTGTAAAGTGGAAAATTTTTCTTCTATTTTAACAATCTTAGCCTCTGTTTCACACACTTTTTTCTCTGGTATTGGCACACTAAAAGGAGGTGCCAGTTCCATGAAGTCAATTTTTCTGTGTTCTCCTTGGCACAGTGCAGCTGCCAAATCTTCAGTATACTGCTGCAATGAATTCGCCTCCAATCCAGGAGAAGACCCTGGTTGGTATGGTGGAGTTTGATAGGGCTCAATGTTGTCTCTGCGGCCAAGACAAGGGCGGAGATCCTCCCTCCACTCCCACACCAAGTGATTTGTCTCTCACAATCTGACTCTGGAGGTTCCCAGGCATTATGAATTTATCCATAGGATGAGAAGCTGGAGGCCTGGGGGTCTCTGAGGGATAGACCCTCGTTTTCCCCTTCTGCTCAACCATAATAAGATAAGAAGCAAGAAGAGCTCATGGAGCTCTGTACTTCACACTGGCACCATCTTGGCCACACACCCCCAGACTTCCTGGAATATGATCGCCTGGCTCTACTCCTCCCATGTTACTTCCCCCTTTGGTTTTAAAGTGGCTCTGACACTGTGAGGGAGTATCCTTAAGGGGAAGTGGCAGCATCTTATAGACTCCCTCACATGGAGTATGATCTCAGTCTCTCAAATTTATTGCCAAGGCTTACTATAGTACTTGCATCTTGCTAAAGAGAGTTTCCTTCTGGACTTCATATCACATTACTTGTAGAGGTAACCTATCAAGGAGTGCCTGAATGGCACCTAATACAGTGTGAAACATTTCTGTATCTTTCTGACACATGTTCCTGGTCTCTGACCACATTTCTTGATATTTGAGAATCTTCTTCCTCTCCATCTGGTTCACAAAATAATTGTTTCACACTTTTCACAGCTCTTTCTTAAAATATATACATTTGCCTCTTTTACCAGTATTCTTCTATATTTGTTGTAAACCATTTCATCTGTAATCCACTGTCCTGGGCTGCAACTGTCAAACTCTCTCATCTGTAGGTTTCAGTTCACCTCTCCTTAATCATTCATTGGTCTGGTTTTGATCGATGTATGCTTCCTGAACGAGCATTATGGTTTATAGTTTATTAGCTTGATATGCTGCTATTTCCCACTGTATTTATTATTTTTTTTTGTAGGGGCCCTTTTACAAAGCCACGCTAAAAGATGGCCTGCGCTGTGACTAGTGTGTGGGATTCTTACATGGTGAGCCCACTTTTAGCATGGACATAAAATGGCCGCAGTTTCCATTCTAGCAAAAATGGCCATGTGCTAATTGATTAGTGTTAGGCACGTCTACTCTCCACCCCCAAATATACCCATAGTGCTAAAAAATAGCATTGATTTTTTTTTAGCTTGTGGGATGTGCATGTAGATGCTAAAATTACCACAGGGCACCAGAGGACACCCTGCAGTAGTGGTTTTTAAGCTGCAGTAAGCACACATAAAAAATTTTTTTCCATTTCTAAATCTTGTAGCTTCTTTTCATATGCATGCTGGTGGATCCTCACTCATTCCTTCTACTTAGTACATAAGTACATAAGTGTTGCCATACTGGGACAGACCAAAGGTCCATCAAGCCCAGCATTCTGTTTCCAACAGTGGCCAATCCAGGTCACAAATACCTGACAAGATGCCAAAAATGTACAAAACATTTTATACTGCTTATGCCAGAAATAGTGGATTTTCCCAAGGCCATTTAATAATGGTCTATGGACTTTTCCTTTAGGAAGCCATCCAAACTTTTTAAAAAGCCCGCTAAGCTAACCGCCTTTACCACATTCTCTGGTAACGAATTCCAGAGTTTAATTACACATTGAGTGAAGAAAAGTTTTCTCTGATTCGTTTTAAATTTACTATATTGTAGCTTCATCGGATGCCCCCTAGTCCTAGTATTTTTGGAAAGTGTAAACAGACACTTCACTTCTACCCATTCAACTCCACTCATTATTTTATAGACCTCTATCATATCTCCCCTCAGCTGCCTTTTCGCCAAGTTGAAGAGCCCTAGCCGCTTTAGCCTTTCCTCATAGGGTAGTCGTCCCATCTCCTTTATCATTTTCGTCACCCTTCTCTGCACCTTTTCTAATTCCACTATATCTTTTTTGAGATGCGGCGACCAGAATTGAACACAATATTAGAGGTGCGGTCGCATCATGGAGCAATACAAAGGCATTTTAACGTACTAATTTTTTTCCATTCCTTTCCTAATAATACCTAATATTCTATTTGCTTTCTTAGCCGCAGAGCACACTGAGCAGAAGGTTTCAATGTATCATCAACGATGACACCTAGATCCCTTTCTTGGTCTGTGACTCCTAACGTGGAACCTCACATGACGTAGCTACTGTATAATTTGGGTTCCTCTTTCCCACATGCATCAGTTTGCACTTGCTCACATTAAACGTCATCTGCCATTTAGACAACCAGTCTCCAAGTCTCTTAAGGTCCGCTTGTAATTTTTCACAATCCTACCGCGATTTAACAACTTTGAATAACTTTGTGTCATCAGCAAATTTAATTACTTCACTAGTTACTCCCATCTCTAGGTCATTTATAAATATGCTAAAAAGAAGCGGTCCCAGCACAGACCCCTGGGGAACCCCACTAACTACCCTTCTCCATTGAGAATACTGACCATTTAGCCCTACTCTCTGTTTTCCATCTTTTAACCAGTTTTTAATTCACAATAGAACACTACCTCCTATCCCATGACTCTCCAATTTCCTCTGGAGTCTTTCATGAGGCACTTTGTCAAATGCCTTCTGAAAATCCAGATACACAATATCAACCGGATCACCTTTATCCACATGTTTGTTCACCCCTTCAAAGAAATGTAGTAGATTGGTGAGGCAAGATTTCCCTTCACTAAATCCATGCTGACTTTGTATCTTTAATCCATGCTTTTGAATATGCTCTGTAATTTTGTTCTTTATAATAGTCTCTACCATTTTGCCCAGCACCGCCATCAGACTCACCGGTCTATAATTTCCCAGATCTCCTCTGGAACCTTTTTTAAAAATCGGCGTTACATTGGCCACCCTCCAATCTTCCAGTACCACGCACGATTTTAAGGATAAATTACATATTACTAACAATAGCTCCGCAAGTTCATTTTTTTAATTCTATCAGTACTCTGGGATGAATACCATCCTGTCCAGGAGATTTGCTACTCTTCAATTGGTAGAACTGGCCCATTACATCCTTCAGGTTTATAGAGAATTCATTCATTTTCTCAGACTCATCAGCTTCGAATACCATTTCTGGCACCGGTATCTCACCCAAATCTTCCTCGGTGAATACAGAAGCAAAGAATTCATTTAATCTCTCCCTACAGCTTTGTCATCCCTGATCGCCCCTTTTACTCCTCGGTCATCTAGCGGTCCAACAGATTCTTTTGCCGACTTTCTGCTTTTGATATACCTAAAACAATTTTTACTGTGTGTTTTTGCCTCCAACACAATCTTTTTTTCAAAGTCCCTCTTAGCTTTCCTTATCACCACTTTGCATTTGACTTGACATTCCTTATGCTGTTTCTTATTATTTTCAGTCGGTTCTTTCTTTCATTTTCTGAAGGATTTTCTTTTAGCTCTAATAGCTTCCTTCTTCTCTAATTTTTTTTTCCACCGTTCTTCTCATTTTATCATAGTCTCCTTTTTTTAAAGTTAAACGCTAACGTATTTGATTGCCTATGAGGGGCATAATCGAACGGGGCGCCCAAGTTTTCCTGAGGGCATCCTCGCAGGACGTCCTTGTGAAGGGGCGGGGAAACCCGCATTATCGAAACAAGATGGGAGTCCATCTTTCGTTTCAATAATACGGTCGGGGACGCCCAAATCTCAACATTTAGGTTGTCCTTAGAGATGGTCGTCCTTAGAGATGGTTGTCCCCGGTTTTCAGCGATAATGGAAACCGACGACGCCCATCTCAAAAATGACCAAATCCAAGGCATTTGGTCATGGGAGGAGCCAGCATTCATAGTGCACTGGTCCCCCTGACATGCCAGGACACCAACCGGGCACCCTAGGGGGCACTGCAGTGGACTTCAGAAATTGCTCCCAGGTGCATAGCTCCCTTACCTTGTGTGCTGAGCCCCCCAACCCCCCCCCCCCCACAAACCCACTCATAAGTACATAAGTATTACCTTACTGGGAAAGACCAAAGGTCCATCGAGCCCAGCATCCTGTTTCAACAGTGGCCAATCCAGGTCACAAATACCCGGCAAGATCCCAAAAATGTACAAAACATTTTATACTGCTTATCCCAGAAATAGTGGATTTTCCCCAAGTCCATTTAATAATGGTCTATGGACTTTTCCTTTAGGAAGCCATCCAAACCTTTTTTAAACTCCGTCAAGCTAACCACCTTTACCACATTCTCTGACAATGAATTCCAGAGTTTAATTACACGTTGAGTGAAGAAAGAATTTCTCTGATTCGTTTTAAATTTACTACATTGTAGCTTCATTGCATGCCCCCTAGTCCTAGTATGTTTGGAAAGCGTGAACAACTCCACTCATTATTTTATAGACCTCTATCATATCTCCCCTCAGCCACCTTTTCTCCAAGCTGAAGAGCCCTAGATGCTTTAGCCTTTCCTAATAGGGAAGTCGCCCCATCCCCTTTATCATTTTCATCGCCCTTCTCTGCACCTTTTCTAATTCCACTATATCTTTTTTGAGATGTGGCAACCAGAATTGAACACAATATTTGAGGTGCAGTCGCACCATGGAGCAATACAAAGGCATTATAACATCTTCATTTTTGTTTTCCATTCCTTTCCTAATAATACATAACATTCTATTTGCTTTCCTAGCCGCAGCAGCACACTGAACAGAATGTTTCAACGTATCATCGATGATGACACCTAGATCCCTTTCTTGGTCCTGACTCCTAATGTGGAACCTTGCATGACATAGCTATAATTCAGGTTCCTCTTTCCCACATGCATCACTTTGCACTTGCTCACATTAAACATCATCCGCCATTTAGATGCCCAGTCTCCCACTTTTGTAAGGTCCCCACAGCTGTACACCACTACCATAGCCCTTAGAGATGAAGGGGGCACCTACATGTGGGTACAGTGGGTTTGTGGTGGGTTTTGAAGGGCTCACAGTTACCACAACAAGTGTAACAGGTAGGGGGGGTGGGCCTTGGTCCGCCTGCCTGAAGTGCGCTGCACCCACTAAAACTGCTCCAGGGACCTGCATACTGCTGTCATGGAGCTGGGTATGACATTTGAGGCTGGCATAGAGGCTAGCAAAAAATATTTTAAAAGTTTTTTGAGGATGGAAGTGGGTTAGTGACCATTGGGGGAGTAAGGGGAGGTCATCCCCAATTCCCTCCGGTTGTCATCTGGTCAGTTCAGGCACCTTTTTGAGGCTTGGTTGCAAGAAAAAATGGACCAAGTAAAGTCGGCCAAGTTAGCCAAGTTGTCAGGGACGCCCTTCTTTTTTCCATTATCGGCCAAGGACGCCCATGTGTTAAGCATGCCCCAGTCCCACCTTTGCTATGCTTCCGACAAGCCCCCGTGAACTTTGGTCATCCCCGCGACAGAAAGCAGTTGAGGATGCCCAAAATCGGCTTTCGATTATGCCAATTTGGGCAACCCTGGGAGAAGGATGCCCATCTTGCGATTTGTGTCGAAAGATAGGCACCCATCTCTTTCAAAAATAAGCCTGTAAGTATACTTACTTCAAAGCTAGTATCAAATCCAGTCATATTATGATCACTGTTATCAAGTGGCGCCAGCACCATTACCTCCTGCACTAGATCATGAATTTTTCCTTCTCTCATCGGCTCCTGTACCAGCTGCTCCATAAAGCAGTCCTTGATTTTGTCAAGGAATTTTACCTCCCTAGCGTGCCCTAATGTTACATTTACCCAGTCAATACCGGTGTAATTGAAATCACCCATTATTATTGTGTTGCCCAGTTTGTTTGTGTCCCTAATTTCCTTTAACATTTCTGCATCCGTCTGTTCATCCTTGCCAGGCAGACAGTAGTACACTCCTATCACTATCCTTTTCCCCTTTACATTTGGAATTTCAATCCATAGAGATTCCAATATGTGTTTCATTTCCTGCAGAATTTTCAATCTATTTGATTCAAGGCTCTCCTTAATATACAACGCTACCCTTCCACCAATTCGATCCACCCTATCACTAAGATATAATTTGACAGTGTCCCACTGGTTATCCTCCTCCCACCAGGTCTCAGAGATGCTTGTTAGAATGCTTGTCCAAGTTGATGATGAAGGCAGAATCTGGATGTTTAACTTTCATTTTGTGTGTTTGGATTTGTTTGTGCTGTTCGTAAGCTTGGAGGCCTATGATGGTAGTTCTAAATGTTTCATCTATTTCTATAAGATCCATTCATTCTTCAACTGTAGGAATGTGCAATATTGTTATACACTGAATCTTATAAATGGCCTCATGAGCTTTTAATTATTTTCTTGTTTACACCTCCAGTTTCTGAAGATATTTAAAAGGCCAGGCTACAATTCCAAAGATATACAAGAATGTACGTATATTGTTATTGATAGCTTATAGGGCTCATTTTCGAAAGAGAAGAATGTTTAAAAAGTGGCATAAAACAGCATTTGGATATTTTGCTAGCCTAAACATTCAAGTCGCTATTTTTGAAACCCATTTTCTAAACATTTTTCTATGCAGTTCTTCCACAAATCAGAAAGGGACATGGGTGCGTGATAAGTGTGGAATTTGGACATTCCTTATGCTTGGATGTCTTTCTGCCATAAAGGAACAAAACAAAAACATTCTGGACTAAAACTAAGACGTTTTGAGTTAGACCTGTTTTAATAATGATTAAACCAAAAAAAGTGCACTACATGACCAGATAACCACTGGAGAAATAAATGAATGACTCCAAATACTCTCCCAGTGGTCACTGACTCCTCCCACCTTCCAAAGATGTGAAAGAAACAGTACATATCAGCCTCTATGACAGCCTCAAATGTTATAGCCAGTCCTATTAGAGTAGCAGGCAGGTGCCTGGAGTAGCCTAGTGGTCAGTGAAGTGTACTGTGTAGAAGAGGACCCAGGCCCTTAAGAACATAAGAGTAGCCATACTGGGTCAGACCAATAGCCCACTATCCCATTTCCAACAGTGGCCAAGCCAGGTCACAAGTACCTGGCAGAAATCCAAATTGTGGCAACACTCCATGCTACCTAAAGGACAAGTTCATAAACCACTACTAAATGGACTTGGGAAAAATCCACAATTCCAGGAATAACATGTATAGAATGTTTGTACGTTTGGGAATCTTGCCAGGTGCCCTTGGCCTGGATTGGCCGCTGTCATGGACAGGATGCTGGGCTCGATGGACCCTTGGTCTTTTCCCAGTGTGGCATTACTTATGTACTTATTAATCCCAGGGCAAGCGCTTCAACTGTTACACTTGTGGAGGAAATTGTCAACCCCCTCCAAAAAAACAAATCTTACTGTATGACACCTATAGCTATAAGAGCTATTGTAGTACTGTATAGTTGTGTACAGTAAGTTTTTGGTGGGTTTTGGAGGGCTCACCATACAATATAAAGGGGTAAGGGAGAGATGTGTACCTAGGATCTTTTTATGGGAAGTTCACTGCAGTACCCCCTGAAGTGCCATGCTCTGTTGAGAAGTCCGTGTGGCCAGTCTACTAAGAACGCTGGCTTCTCCTACATTCCAATGGTTTGAATTTGTCTATTTTTCATGTATAAATCTGTGGTCAATAAGATGGTGGACCACTGTGTAACTCTTAATATGCCTGCCTTTTTTTCTGTGGAGTAGAGTTTGCCCAATTCTGTAAAACAGCAAGGTAAGGTCAGACAGTATTCCAATATAATCTTATCTTAATATTCCACTTGCAAGCACCGCAACAGGGAGGAGTGAAGAAGGAGGTTAAACAAGCCCTAGGACTGGTCTATGCAAAGATTTATAGTTGGAGGTCATGAGACTGGTTTTGCTGGAAAAAGTACATCAAATGTTGTTTTTAGATAAGGGGGTCATCAACTGAGACAGCAGACTGAGAATTGTCATGTACACGATTAGAATAAGGTATAAAAGGAATGGTTTATTACAGCAAAAACAAGAATCTTGCTAACACTGTGTTTTGCTCCAGGCTGGTAATTGCTCCACAGGAACAGAAAGGAAAAAAAAATTTGTATGTACCACTTATGAATTGTAATTGACAAAGCAGTAATTAGATGTCTATTTTCCCATTTGTAATAAATACGTTTTTATGATAAATTTATGATTGGCTAATGGTGTATCTCTTCCTGTGTTCTTTAATCCAAATTATTTTATCCAGGGAATAAATGTCTGGAAGTTTAGGCTAGCATCTTGCAGCCTATCTGATAAGGGGGTATAGGTTACACATAGTATATAATTGCAAAGAGGGAATACTCATGGGTGGATCATAGGCAGGCCATGGGTGTGTCATCAAGCAAAGTATACAATGTGAAGAATATTATCAGTTATATGCTTTGCATGGCACACTTAAGTACACCACCTTAGGCCAACCATTGACCTGGCCAGGGACAGCAGAAGACCGTTGTGGTTGGAAAGGCCAAGCAAACTAATCTCTGGCCCCACCCCTAAGTTCTCTATTTACTAATACTGTCTTGCTTAAAATATTGGTGGAACCATTGCCCCTATGGTCCATCCCATCTGCTGTCTATGGACCTGGCATAAACAGTGCAGCTATATTTATACTAATATTCTATAATTGCATAGTTCTTCCCAGATGCTGCTATAGAACTGGTGCTCAACTTGTGCCATTTTGGCACCCAAATCCAGAAGCCAAGTTATAGAATTTCCCTGCAAGTATCCTCCCATGTAATGGAGCCTTGGAGTGCTGTACCTCCAATCCCCCAATAAGCAAGTGCCCTCGTGCACCCAAGACCTTCCCATTGAATCCCAGTGCCCAGTTGTTTATGCTTAGCCCCTCCCCCTCCCCCTTGGCAACATCCTTATTGTCTTGGGGTGTGCCTGCCACTGTTGATTTGGTTTTACCTTTCTCCCTGTGCTCTAGGACGTTTCTGCCAAAGTCAGTGCTGCTTTACCTTTCTCCCAGTGCCTTGGGATAGTCATGCATTTATTTGGGCTACAATTCCCCTCTCCTAATACTTTAGAGCGGGGGTTCTCAATCCAGTTTTGGGACACACCAAACCAGTAAGGATTTTAGAATACCATCAATAAGTATGAATAAGATAGATTTGCATACACTGGAGGCAGTGCATACAAATTTATCTCAATCATATTCTTTGTAGATATCTTGAAAATCAGACTGGCTTGGTGTGTCTTTCTCTTTCCTAACCCCCCTCCCCGTTTTCTCTTTCACTCTCCTTTGCTGGCTTCCAGACTTTTTCTATCTTGCCCTCCTTCTGTGATCCAATTCCCTTCCATTGCTTATCTCGCTGTCCACCTCCTCCCTTCTCAGTCTCCATCAATAAGATATCTTTTCCCTGTAAAAGGGGTCAAATAGACTGGGAACATAAGAAATCACAGAAAATGACATTTTTTCTTAAAGTAAAATACAAAACAGAGCAAAATTAGTAAAATATGAATGTTTGTAGAAATGTGTCAGAGAAATGCCACAGATTATCAGAATTCTGCTGCAGAACACTGGAGGATTATACCCGTATCTCATACTTGCTTAAAAATATATAATTCTCTTTTATTGCTGAGCTTGTGTGAAATTCCTGTGTCCTGTGATTATGTATTTAATGACATTATCTTTGCCTAACTCTTAAAGTATGTTGTCGAGTAAACTTTGAAACTGGTTTTCTTTGTGTATTCATTGAATTTACTACTAGAACCCTAATTTCAGAAATAGTTCCCCTCAGAGGGCTAAATGAAGAAATGGGCTTTTATAAAATTGCCCACCGTGTACATGGATAACAGTACTCGCATGAACGTCATAATCAGAAAAAGGGTTGTACATAAACACATTTTATTGGATTTTTGGAGGTAAGTAAATCAAGAAAAAATGTGGATAAAATAAAATCAGATTAAGACAATGTAGTAGAAGTTATCAAGAACACGTCTCACATTAGCAGCTGTACTGCTCTATGGTTCAATAGGAACTATTTATACAACATTATAAGGAGTAATTCTATTAAGAAGGCAGTAATATTTATGTAGCAAACATCTGTTTATACATATTTATAACTAGAATGTTGTGTGCTATTCTGTAAATGTGTACTTTACAGGTGGACATTCACATGGGAAATATATGAGCGGAATTCATATTTATATCCATAATCTAGGTGCCATTATTTATACTAAGCTCTTTGGCTGGCATACGTGCTCATGGCTAATCACATACACACATATAAACCCAATGATGCTAGTATTTTACAAAAGAAAATAGGCATCTCCTTTATAGAATAGACTCCAATTAGTGTAGATGTAGGCTGTATTTTATAAAGAGAAAAGGGTGTCTAGTTTTCTTTATAAAATACTAGCATCAGCTGCCAAATACACCTGCATTGCATGCATGGACTGTTGCACCAGCCCTAGAGCTGGTATAAATGTCCACATCTATATTTTTGAGGTATACATGTAAATTATAGTCCTTTATAATCTATGCACAAACTTGCCCACATAACCCACACTCCACCCATTTCTTTGCCCACTGACAAAGTATGAAACTTGATGCCAAAGTTCATACTTTAATGACATTGTTATTCTATAGAGTGGTCACATACAGTCAGGGATTACCATATACAATATTTCTGGATTCTTACAGGCAAATACTTGTGCCCTTGGTATTTTTCAAATATCTCTCTTCCAAGTCAAAGGTGTTCTGATGCACACTGCAAATTTGCACATGTGGATGCATATAAAAGTCTCATCACCGGCCCACTGGTAGTCAGTTCTCAGCTAAAGAACATATGTCCTGTTATACGAGCTGCAGCAGTCTCTGAACACATGGATTCTCTTTCATACTGTGGGATACAAAGCACTTCTATCATTCAGGGGAGAAGTTATCAATATGGGTTATTATTAAAATGTGTTATTTTACTGTTAACCTCAGCTATTAGTAACTAGGTCTGACTGCATAAAATACGGCCTATTCTAAAACAACATGAGTTAGTGGTTCAATAACACATCTTAAGGGTAGCCCACATTGATAACTACACCCCTCATTGCACTGTCTATCAAAAGCAATGAAAACCTTTCTATACCCAGCATGAAAGCTCCAAGAGTTTCCAGGTCTCTCATGCATATGTATGCCTGCTTTAGGTGCAAGCACTGCTCTGTTCTGTTTGCTAAACTGCAAAAAATACAGTCTCTGTTTAGCTAGATATTATTTCACTTAGATCTCTAGCTGTGTACCGGTCTGCTGAAGCAGATGCTACTCTCTCTGATGGATTCAGAGACATGTTCTGCCCCTGAGCTCAGAGTGATTCTCTTTCAGTATGTTTCCATACAGTTTCCTTTGCACAAGCTGTCTTCTTTTCTCTCACTGTTGAGTAGTTTGCAGTCCAATTTTCACCTTCTGCAGCCCTGAGACTCTTGGCAGGCTCTGTGCACCCCTGAAACTGACTCCCTGCCTACTGCAGCTCTCTGATGGCTAAAGTCACTTCCTGGAGACGCTCCTTCAGCGTCATGTCCTCCAACTGCTCTGGTCCTTCCCTGGCTGTTTCATATCTCCCCTCATTCAGCTTAAAGTTCTTTACTTTCTCAGGCTCTACAGCACAACTCCTGGGAGCAGCTTAGTTCTTCTAGCTCCTGCTTACATTCTGTCTGTCTCTCTCTCTCTCTCTCTCTCTCTCTCTCTCTGTTATGTACAATGGTAGGGGTTCTTCTTAAAACCTCTGTTCAACTCCTCCCCTGTCCTTGAGATTTTCATCTTCTACATGTGGTCTTCACTAGCTTTCGTGCTTCTCTGTTGTTGTTGTTGTTGTTTTCTTCTTCTGTTTTTTTTTCTTTCTTTTTTTCTCAGTTCTTCTTGAAGCACTATAAGGCCCTCTCACATCTTTTTTCCTCAGAACTGTAGAGGGTGCTGGAAAAACTTTTCTCTTTTGCTCTGATTTCTTTCAGGGTTCTTATTAGCTAATGGATATTTCTGTTCTGTTTTTATAGCTGAAAGGCCGGGAGCAGGACCAAAGAAGGCAAACACAAATAGAAAGGAGGGGTGGTAGTCCCTGAATGATTTTCAGAGGACTGTGTTTGTGAGGAGCTGGATAAACTAAAGGTGGACAAAGTGATGGGGCAGGATGGCATACATCTGAGGGTAATGAAGGAACTTAGGGGAATTCTAGAGGCTCCGCTGCTTGACCATTTCAATGCTTCTTTACATCTGCAGATACTGAAGGAACTTAGGGAAGTTCTAGAGGCTCCGCTGCCTGACCTTTTTAATGTTTCTCTACATCTGAGGGTACTGAAGGAACTTAAGGAAGTTGTAAAGTGACCTTTTCAATGCTTCTCTAGAGTTGGAACTGGTTCCGGAGGACTGGAGAAGAGCAGATGCGGTCCCTCTCTACAAAAGCGGAAGTAAGGAAGAGGTTGGGAACTACAGACCAGTAAGTCTGACTTCTATGGTAAGTAAATTAATGGAAACACTTTTAAAACAGAGAATAGTAAAGTTTTTGGAATCCAATAGATTATAGGGCCCGAAGCAACACTAGAGGCAGGTCTTGTCAGACAAATCTGATTAATTTCTTTAACTTGGTAACCAAAGAGTTGGATCGAGGAAAAGTGCTAGATGTAGTGTATTTAGATTTTAGCAAAGCCTTTTACACAGTTCTGTATAGATGACTAATAAATAAACTGAGTGCTTTTGGAATGGGCCCTAAGGTGACTGGCTGGGTTAGGAACTGGTTGGCTGGAAGGCGACAGAGGGTAGTGGTAAATGGAACTCATTCTGAGGAAAATGATGTTACCACTGGGGTGCCATGAGATTCGGTTCTTGGGCCAGTTTTTTTTTTAACTTTTTTGTAAGTAATATTGCTGAAGGGCTGTCTGGTTAGGTTTGCATCTTTGCAGATGATACCAAAATCTAATAGATTATTCACCCCTGATGGTGTGCATAAAATGAGGAATGGACAGTGAAGCTAGAAGAATGTTCTGGAATATGGCAACTTAAATTTAATATCATAAAATGCAGGGTCATGCATTTGGGCTGCAAAAAAAACAGAGGAACTGTATTGTTTAGGAGGTGAAGAACTTCTGTGTACGAAAGAAGTGCAAGACTTGGGTGTGATTGTATGTTATGATCTTAAGGTGGCCAAACAGGTAGAAAAAAGTGACAATTAAAGCTAGAAAGATGTTTGGGTGCATAGGGAGAAAATTACCCAGTAGGAAAAAGGAAGTGATGATTCCCATGTATAAGATTCTGGTGAGACCTCATTTAGAATATTGTGTACAATTCTGGAAACCACACCTTCAAAAAAATAAATAAACAGGATGGAGCCAGTCCAGAGGGTGGCTACTAAAATTGTCAGTGGTCTTCGTCATAAATCATATCGGGACAGACGTAAAGATCTCAATATGTATACTTTGGGAGAAAGGTGGGAGAGGGGAGATATGATACAGACATTTAAATACCTATATGGCATGAATGCACAGGAGGTGAGTCTCTCAATTGAATGGTAATCAATAGAAACAAAATAAAACATAGAAAAGAAAATAAGATGATACCTTTTTATTGGACTAATTTGTACATTTTATAATTAGCTTTCAAAGGTAACCCTTCTTCATCAGATCAGAAATAATTTCAATTGAAAGGAAGCTTTGGAACGAAGGGACAAAGGGTGAATGTGAAAGGTGATAGACTTAGAAGTCACCTGAGGATATACGTCTTCACGGAAATGGTGATGAATTCATGGAACAGCCTCCTGGTGGAAGTGATGGAGATGAAAATAGTATCTGAATTCAAGAGAGTTTGAGACAAGTGCATAGGATCTCTAAGGGAGTGATTGGGAGAGTAGATGGCATGGATGGGCAGATTGGATAGGCAATATGGTCTTTATCTGCCACATTTTTCTCTGTTTCTCTGTTTCTTTTTCTAGGACATGGCCTAGTACTTTGTGGATCTTCAAGCCCCTCTGTCTGCTGTTGCTGCTGCAGCTTCCCTTCCTTTGGGTAAAATAAAAAATTATTTTTTAACTTTTTCATTTGTTTTTACAAGCTAAGATTACACACACAATTACACTTTCTTCAAATCAGGTGTACATTGTACAACAGCATTTCTGCACTACTGAAGGTCATAGTAGGAGCCTATTTTATAAATGCAGAGCTGCCAAGTTACCAATTCCAGGAAGGAGACTTTTTTGCTGGTCCTAGTTTTAAACATTCATCCCAAAACAGTGTAGTATTTGTAGTCCATGATTCTATCCTTTGAAATCAGCGTGGCAGATTCCATAATGCACCTGAATGAGGCTGGCAGAAATCCTGGACTGGTCAAAAAGTCTCCCTCCAGGAACGGGCAACTTGTTAGCTCGGTAAACATACATGGGCACATATCCAGCTCATTTTCGAAAGAGAAGAGAGCTCATCTTCCGACACAAATCGGGAGATGGGCGTCCTTCTCGCAAGGTCGCCCAAATCGTCATAATCGAAAGCCGATTTTGGGCACCTTCAACTGCTTTCCGTCACGGGGATGACCAAAGCTCCCGGGGGCATGTTGGCAGTGTACCGAAGGCATAACAGGGGCGTGGTTAAGAGATGGGCGTCCTCGGCCGATAATGGAAAAAAGAAGGGCGTCCCTCACAAGCATTTTGCCGACTTTACTTGGCCCCATTTTCTTCAGGACCAAGTCTCGAAAAGGTGCCCAAACTTACTAGATGACCACCAGAGGGAATCGGGGATGACCTCCCCTTACTCCCCCAGTGGTCACCAACCCCCTCCCACCCAAAGAAAAGAACTTTAAAAACATTTTTTGCCAGCCTCTATGCCAGCCTCAAATGTCATACCCAACTCCATCACAGCAGTATGCAGGTCCCTGGAGCAGTTTTTAGTGGGTGCAGTGCACTTCAGGCAGGCGGACCCATGCCCATATCCCCTACCTCTTACACTTGTGGTGGTAAATGTGAGCCCTCCAAAACCCACCACAAACCCAGTGTACCCACATGTAGGTGCTCCCATTCATCCCTTAGGGCTATGGTAGAGGTGTACAGTTGTGAGGAGTGAGTTTTTGGGGGGCTCACCACACAAGGGAAGGGGGCTATGCACCTGGGAGCAATTTGTGAAGTCCACTACAGTGCCCCCTAGGGTGCCCAGTTGGTGTTCTGGCATGTCAGGGGGACCAGTGCACTATGAATGCTGGCTCCTCCCACAACCAAATGCCTTCTTGGTTTCCATTATCGCCGAAAACCGAGATCGCAAATCTCTTAAGTCGACCATCTCTAAGGTCAACCAAAATGTTGAGATTTGGGCGTCCTCGACCGTATTATCGAAACAAAAGATGAGCGCCCATCTTGTTTCGATTATATGGGTTCCCCGCCCCTTTATAGGGCCATTCTCAGAGATGGACGCCCTTAGAGACGGGCGGCCCCATTCGATTATGCCCCTCTATGTTATCTTTATAAAATATGTAATAGGCATCCTTTTTGACATCTCAAACAAACACCTGCCTATAATATTACCACCCACATTGTTTACTCACCTTTGAAATGTTGCAACCAAATGCTGTTCACAGCATTTTATTAATTCTGGAAGAAAAAAAGTTTTCCTGGTTGTTTTCCATAATGTTTCTTTCAGTTCCTTATTTCTCAAACTATAAATCAAGGGGTTAAGTAGTGGAATTGCAGTTATATACACTACAGTAAGCAGTTTGTTAAGATCCATAGAGTAATCAGACTTGGGTCTCATGTACACACCAAAAGAGGTCCCATAAAATAACAGAACAACTATGAAGTGAGAGGAACAGGTAGAAAAGGTTTTTTGTCTACTTGTAGCAGAGTGGATTTTTAATACAGCAGAAATAATGTACACATATGATAAAATTGTTAATATGAATGGGGTAAAACATAGAAGTGTACCTTCAATATAAGTTATAGTTTCAATGACATAGGTCCCTGAACATGACAGAGTCATCAATGCTCTGATTTCACAGAAGAAATGGTTAATTTCATTGGAGCTACAGAAATATGATTGAGA